>NC_091282.1:1152917164-1153227822 GCF_032444005.1 Ranitomeya imitator
AAGGGGAAAAAATATACCCCAAAAAAGAAATCTTCTGGACTCCAAAGAGACACTTTGAACCTTTTACAAACAAAGAATTGGCCCGCAGGACCTGAAACACCTTCCTGACCTGCTGAACATGGGACTCCCAGTCATCAGAAAAAACCAAAACATCATCCAAATACACAATCATAAATTTATCCAGATATTCACGGAAAATATCGTGCATAAAGGACTGGAAGACAGAAGGAGCATTAGAAAGTCCAAAAGGCATCACCAAATACTCAAAATGGCCCTCAGGCGTATTAAATGCGGTTTTCCACTCATCACCCTGCTTAATCCGCACAAGATTATACGCACCCCGAAGATCAATCTTAGTGAACCATTTAGCCCCCTTAATGCGAGCGAACAAATCAGTCAACAATGGCAAAGGATACTGATATTTGACCGTAATCTTATTCAAAAGACGGTAATCTATACAAGGCCTCAAGGAACCATCTTTTTTGGCCACGAAAAAAAAACCTGCTCCCAAAGGAGACGAAGATGGACGGATATGTCCCTTTTCCAAGGACTCCTTAACATAATCCCGCATAGCAGTATGCTCTGGCACTGACAGATTGAACAAACGACCTTTAGGAAATTTACTGCCAGGAATCAAATCTATAGCACAATCGCAATCCCTGTGAGAAGGAAGCGAATTGAGCTTAGGCTCCTCAAAAACATCCCGATAATCAGACAAAAATACAGGAACCTCAGAAGGAGTAGATGAAGCGATAGAAATCGGAGGTGCATCATCATGAACCCCCTGACATCCCCAGCTTAACACAGACACCGTTCTCCAGTCCAAGACTGGGTTATGAGTTTGTAACCATGGCAGACCAAGCACTAAGACATCATGTAAATTATACAGTACCAGGAAGCGAATCACCTCCTGATGAACGGGAGTCATACGCATGGTCACGTGTGTCCAGTACTGAGGTTTATTCATAGCCAAAGGTGTAGAGTCAATTCCTTTCAAAGGAATAGGGACTTCCAGAGGCTCCAGACTAAACCCACAGCGGTTGGCAAATGACCAATCCATAAGACTCAGGGCAGCGCCTGAATCCACATAGGCATCGACGGAAATGGCTGATAATGAACAAATCAGAGTCACAGACAGAATGAACTTAGACTGTAAAGTACTAATGGCAACAGACTTATCAACCTTTTTTGTGCGTTTAGAGCATGCTGATATAACATGAGCTGAATCACCACAATAAAAACACAACCCATTTTTCCGCCTATAGTTTTGCCGTTCACTTCTGGACTGAATTCTATCACATTGCATTGTCTCAAGTGCCTGTTCAGAAGACACCGCCAAATGGTGCACAGGTTTGCGCTCCCGTAAACGCCGATCAATCTGAATAGCCATAGTCATAGACTCATTCAGACCTGTAGGCGCAGGGAACCCCACCATAACATCTTTAATGGCCTCAGAAAGGCCATCTCTGAATCTTGCAGCCAGGGCGCACTCATTCCACTGAGTAAGCACCGACCATTTCCGAAATTTCTGACAATATAATTCTGCTTCATCTTGCCCCTGAAAGAGAGCCAATAAAGCTTTTTCAGCCTGAATCTCTAGGTTAGGTTCCTCATAGAGCAAACCCAATGCCAGAAAAAACGCATCCACATTGAGCAACGCAGGATCCCCTGGTGCCAATGCAAATGCCCAACTCTGAGGGTCACCCCGCAGGAAAGATATTACAATCTTGACTTGCTGAGCAGGGTCTCCAGAGGAGCGAGATTTCAAAGAAAGAAACAACTTGCAATTGTTCCTAATATTCAGAAAACTAGATCTATCTCCAGAAAAAAACTCTGGGATAGGAATTCTAGGTTCAGACATAGGAGCATATACAACAAAATCTTGTATATTTTGAACCTTAGCAGCAAGATTATTCAGGCTGGAAGCCAAAATCTGGACGTCCATGATAAACAGCTGAGGTCAGAGCCATTCAAGGATTAAGAGGAGGAAAGACGCAGCAAACTCTGAGGGAAGGAAAAAAAAAAAAAAAAAAAAACTTCCTCGGACTACTTTTCCTCCTACTTCAGCCAATATGATTACCACTTTTTGGCCGGCGATACTGTCATGATCCCAATGGCAGGGGATCACAAAAGGACAAGCACACAAAAAACAGAACAAGCTCTAGGGTGATGGAAACTGAGCTGACCGCGATCCTGAACCTAATTCACAACACTAGCAGTAGCCGGGGAACGTGCCTACGATGATTCTAGACGTCTCGCGCCAGCCGAAGGACTAGCTTCCCCTATTAGAAGAAACGAAGACCTCTCTTGCCTCCAGAGAAACACCCCACAGAAATAGCAGCCCCCCACATGTAATGACGGTGAAATGAGAGGAAAGCACATACGTAGTAATGAAAACAGATTCAGCAAAATGAGGCCCGCTAAAACTAGATAGCAGAGGATACAAAAGTGAACTGCGCGGTCAGCGAAAAACCCTACAAAAAACCATCCTGAAATTGCCTGAACTCATGTGCCAACTCATGGAACATGAGGAGTAATATCAGCCCACTAGAGCAACCAGCAACAAGGAATCACATAACTGCAAGCTGGACTAAAACAAAAATAAAGCAAAACGTGGAACAGGAAAATCAAAAACTTAGCTTGTCCTGAAGATTACTGAAGCGGAAAGCAGAGGTAACAAGACACACTGAATACATTGATCGCCGGCGAGGAAATGACAAGAAAGCCAGGTTAAATAGGAAACTCCCATATCCTGATAGAACAGGTGGACACCAGAGACCGCAGAGAACACAAGTCACCCAGTACCATCTGTAACCACCAGAGGGAGCCCAAAAACAGAATCCACAACAGATATCCCTTTACAGGTGGGTGAGACCGCAAGGAAAATCAGGCACAATGTTACACACTCTGTTTTCGGTGGCACCAAATGAGAGAGATGCCACACACGCAGGACTGTCACTCAAGCACAAATGTCAATATTGATCTCCCACTTTTTTTTTTTTTTTTTTCAGGGAGAATTTAGAAACCAAATAAAAAAAATGATTTTTTCAGGGAGAATTTAGAAACCAAATAAAAAAAAAATAGGCTTTCTATGGCCCACTATTTGAGAGACAGAGATGGCACACCCAGGAGTCAGGAATGGCACACAAGCAGAAAGGCCAATATTAATCTCCCACTGATTTTTTTTTTATTTTTACAGGGATACTTTAGAAACCAAATAAAAAAAATGATTTTTTTCAGGGAGAATTTAGAAACCAAATTAGAAAAAATGATTTTTTCAGGGAGAATTTAGAAACCAAAAAAAAAAAAATAGGCTTTCTATAACCCACTATTTGAGAGAGAGAGATGGCACACCCAGGAGTCAAGACTGGCACACAAGCAGAAAGGCCAATATTAATCTCCCACTGATTATTTTTTATTTTTTCAGGGAGAATTTAGAAATCAAATTAAAAAAAAAGGCTTTCTATGGCCCACTATTTGAGAGACAGAGATGGCACACCCAGGAGTCAGGAATGGCACACAAGCAGAAAGGCCAATATTAATCTCCCACTGATTTTTTTTTATTTTTTGCAGGGAGAATTTAGAAACCAAATAAAAAAAAAATAGGCTTTTTATGGCCCACTTTTTGAGAGACAGAGATGGCACATCCAGGAGTTAAGACTGGCACACAAGCAGAAAGGCCAATATTAATCTCCCACTGATTTTTTTTTATTTTTTCAGGGAGAATTTAGAAACCAAATAAAAAAAAAAGGCTTTCTATGGCCCACTATTTGAGAGACAGAGATGGCACACCCAGGAGTCAGGAATGGCACACAAGCAGAAAGGCCAATATTAATCTCCCACTGATTATTTTTATTTTTTACAGGGAGAATTTAGAAACCAAATTAAAAAAAAATGATTTTTTCAGGGAGAATTTAGAAACCAAATAAAAAAAAATAGGCTTTCTATGGCCCACTTTTTGAGAGACAGAGATGGCACACCCAGGAGTCAAGACTGGCACACAAGCAGAAAGGCCAATATTAATCTCCCACTGATTTTTTTTTATTTTTTCAGGGAGAATTTAGAAACCAAATAAAATAAAAAAAATTGGCTTTCTATGGCCCACTATTTGAGAGAGAGAGAGATGGCACACCCAGGAGTCAGGAGTGGCACACAAGCAGAAAGGCCAATATTAATCTCCCACTGATTTTTTTTATTTTTTCAGGGAGAATTCAGAAATCAAATAGAAAAATATAAATAAATAGGCTTTCTATGGCCCACTATTTGAGAGAGAGAGATGGCACACCCTGGAGTCAAGACTGGCACACAAGCAGAAAGGGCAATATTAATCTCCCAGTGATTTTTTTTTAATTTTTTCAGGGAGAATTTAGAAACCAAATTAAAAAAAAATAGGCTTTCTATGGCCCACTATTTGAGATACAGAGATGGCACACCCAGGAGTCAGGAATGGCACACAAGCAGAATGGCCAATATTAATCTCCCACTGATTTTTTTTAATTTTTTCAGGGAGAATTTAGAAACCAAATAAAAAAATAAATAAATAGGCTTTCTATGGCCCACTATTTGAGAGCGAGAGATGGCACACCCAGGAGTCAGGAGTGGCACACAAGCAGAAAGGCCAATATTAATCTCCCACTGATTTTTTTTAATTTTTTCAGGGAGAATTTAGAAACCAAATAAAAAAATAAATAAATAGGCTTTCTATGGCCCACTATTTGAGAGAGAGATGGCACACCCAGGAGTCAGGAGTGGCACACAAGCAGAAAGGCCAATATTAATCTCCCACTGATTTTTGTTTTATTTTTCCAGTGAGAATTTAGAAACCAAATAAAAAAAAATAAATAGGCTTTCTATGGCCCACTATTTGAGAGAGAGATGGCACACTCAGGACTGGCACACAAGCCCAAAGGCCAATATTAATCTCCCACTGTTTTTTTTTTTTTTATCAGGGAGAATTTATAAACCCCACAAAAAAAAAACAGAAAAGTAAAAAGGCTTTCTATGGCCCACTATGTGAGAGAGATGGCACACACAGGGATGGCACTCTAGCAGAAATGCCAATCTTAATCTCCCACAACTTATTTTTTTAGGGAGAATTAAAAAAAAAAAAACAGGGACTGTCCTACAATTACTATCTCCCTGCAGTAATCTCAGCCAGGTATGGCAGGTATGGCAGGCAGCAATAAGGAGTGGACTGATGCAGAAATTAAATAAAAACTGTGGACAAACAAACAAGATAGCTGTGCAGAAAGGAAGGAACAACAGGATTTGTGCTTTGAAAAAAGCAGTTGGTTTGCACAGCGGCATACACACAGCAATGCAGCTATCAGGGATCCTTCTAGGGCAGCCCAATGAGTTACAGCGCTGAGGAAAAAAAAATGTAGCTTCCACTGTCCCTGCAAACGAAAGGTGGTGTTGGACAGTGGAAATCGCTACAGCACAAGCGGTTTGGTGGTTAATGGACCCTGCCTAACGCTATCCCTGCTTCTGACGAAGCGGCAGCAACCTCTCCCTAGGCTCAGATCAGTAGCAGTAAGATGGCGGTCGGCGGGAACGCCCCTTTATAGCCCCTGTGACGCCGCAGACAGCAAGCCAATCACTGCAATGCCCTTCTCTAAGATGGTGGAGACCAGGACCTATGTCATCACGCTGCCCACACTCTGCGTCCACCTTCATTTGCTGAGAAATGGCGCTTTTCGCGTCATTGAAACGCGACTTTGGCGCAAAAGTTGCGTACCGCATGGCCGACCCCACACAGGGGTCGGGTCGGGTTTCATGAAACCCGACTTTGCCAAAAGTCGGAGACTTTTGAAAATGAACGATCCGTTTCGCTCAACCCTACTCCTTATCTTTCGTGTAGGATTTACCTACTAGAGCTATGCCTGTATAACAATTTACTCTGGGAAATTGAAGCTAAAAACAGCAACTGACCCTGCCGATTCCTATACAGACTAGATATCCTGACTCCGCAGTCAATAATTGTACCTGCAGTTGCAAAGATAGATCTAACCACAGGCTTGGAGATGTCAGCTCTGGCCTAAACTGCCAAAAAGGCCAACTAGTTGCTTCACATTACTCCTAAAGAATCGGAGGGCAGAGCAAAGTATGAATTACGTACAAGAAGAGAAGTGTGCTGAACAAAGGCAAGATCTCAGAGTGAGTAAATTAAATAATGAAATAAAAAGCAAAGAATAAAGAAAGTACTGTTACCAAATATACTGACTACTTCCTATTGATAAACAGAAGATAGGTGTAATGTATAGCAAAAAAACAGAAAAGCAAAAATCCTTAGCCGGAATCTCACATACAGGCTGCACACATCAACAGAATTTCAGAACATCCAAAAGAATCTATCACCACCTGGAAACACCAGCAGGGAGACAGACTATAAAAACTGCACCCAAAAGGTGATAAGCAGTTAAAAAAAAAAACTATGTTCTTCATTATTTGAATTAATGCTGTGAAATATAGTATGATTGAACTTTTGTCAGATGTTTACTAACGATGAGCAAGCACTAAAATGCTCGGGTGCTCGTTGTTCGGGTCGAGCAAATTGGAATACTCGGGTACTCGGCCAGAACAACGAGCCCAATGTACGTCTATGGGATACCCGAGTATTTTTACCGCGATCCCCCCGGGGGTCCTTTTAAAGTCTAAAAACGTCTGAAAATGATGGAAACACTGCACAAATGCCCCTGGAAGCATTCCTGACTCCTAATTTACAGCCTTAATAATTTTTTTCCGAGATTCATGCTATTTTTTCCCAGTGCCACAAAAACAAATGAAAACAAAACCAAAATGGGTTTTGCTTGGAAATATGTCAAGGTACATCCTTTGCAGGTTAATAACTTGCCTGTAAGGCCAAATATTTAACCCCAGACCGAAAATTTCCTCTCCCACTTAGGCTTAGTTCAGACGCTGCATTTTTGAAGCGTTTTTCAACTTTAACCTTGTTTTCAACCACTACATATGCATTCACTGGGAAATGTCACTGTAACATTTAACATACCTTTATATTTACCTCAGAAAATACTGATGACCTCACTTCCCCTGACGAAGCTGCTGTTGCAGCGATACGCGTGGGGCTCTGTTATGAACAGGTGATTCACAACCACAATGGACCTAGTGGTTAAGAGCACACAAAGTGACCTGATAGTTACTAACATAGGACGAGCTCTGAGACGTGGGAACTCTGCTGACCGCAATCCCTAATCCTATCATACCACACTAGAGGTAGCCGTGGATTGCTCCTAACGCTCCCTATGCAACTCGGCACAGCCTGAGAAACTAGCTAGCCCTGAAGATAGAAAAATAAAGCCTACCTTGCCTCAGAGAAATTCCCCAAAGGAAAAGGCAGCCCCCCACATATAATGACTGTGAGTTAAGATGAAAATACAAACACAGAGATGAAATAGATTTTAGCAAAGTGAGGCCCGACTTACTGAATAGACCGAGGATAGGAAAGATAGCTTTGCGGTCAGCACAAAAACCTACAAACAACCACGCAGAGGGGTCAAAAAGACCCTCCGCACCGACTAACGGTACGGAGGTGCTCCCTCTGCGTCTCAGAGCTTCCAGCAAGCAAGAAAAACCAATATAGCAAGCTGGACAGAAAATATAGCAAACAAAAGCAACACAAGCAAAACTTAGCTTATGCAGGGCAGACAGGCCACAAGAACGATCCAGGAGAAAGCAAGACCAATACTGGAACATTGACTGGAGGCCAGGAACAAAGAACTAGGTGAAGTTAAATAGAGCAGCACCTAACGACTTAACCTCGTCACCTGAGGAAGGAAACTCAGAAGCCGCAGCCCCACTCACATCCACCAGAGGAAGCTCATAGACAGAACCAGCCGAAGTACCACTCATGACCACAGGAGGGAGCTTGACCTGTTATGTTTGCTAATGACAGGTGTTATGAAGGCAATCCAGAAACACAGTGTGCTTAGCGATCAGAGCGCACACAGTGATCTGACAAATACCCAAAAATACAAGAACGAGCTCTGAGACGTGGAAACTCTGTAGACTGCACACCTGATCCTATCCTAAACACAACTAAAAGCGGCTGTGGATTGCGCCTAACAACTACCTAGGCAACTCGGCACAGCCTAAGAAACTAGCTAGCCTGAAGATAGAAAAATAGGCCTGACTTGCCCCAGAGAAATTCCCCAAAGGAAAAGGCAGCCCCCCACATATAATGACTGTGAGTAAGATGAAAAGACAAAACGTAGGGATGAAATAGATTCAGCAAAGTGGGGCCCGATATTCTAGGACAGAGCGAGGACAGTAAAGCGAACTTTGCAGTCTACAAAAAACCCTAAAGCAAAACCACGCAAAGGGGGCAAAAAAAACCCACCGTGCCGAACTAACGGCACGGCGATACACCCTTTGCGTCTCAGAGCTTCCAGCAAAACAAAAGACAAGCTGGACAGAAAAAAAGCAACAAAAAAGCAAAAAGCACTTAGCTATACAGAGCAGCAGGTCACAGGAACAATCAGGAGAAGCTCAGATCCAACACTGAAACATTGACAAGGAGCAAGGATAGCAGCATCAGGCGGAGTTAAGTAATGAAGCAGTTAACGAGCTCACCAGAACACCTGAGGGAGGAAGCTCAGAAGCTGCAGTACCACTTGTGACCACAGGAGTGAATTCAGCCACAGAATTCACAACAGTACCCCCCCCTTGAGGAGGGGTCACCGAACCCTCACCAGAGCCCCCAGGCCGACCAGGATGAGCCGCATGAAAGGCACGAACAAGATCGGAAGCATGAACATCAGAGGCAAAAACCCAGGAATTATCTTCCTGAGCATAACCCTTCCATTTAACCAGATACTGGAGTTTCCGTCTAGAAACACGAGAATCCAAAATCTTCTCCACAATATACTCCAACTCCCCCTCCACCAAAACCAGGGCAGGAGGCTCAACAGATGGAACCATAGGTGCCACGTATCTCCGCAACAACGACCTATGGAATACATTATGTATGGAAAAGGAGTCTGGGAGGGTCAAACGAAAAGACACAGGATTGAGAACCTCAGAAATCCTATACGGACCAATAAAACGAGGTTTAAATTTAGGAGAGGAAACCTTCATAGGAATATGACGAGAAGATAACCAAACCAGATCCCCAACACGAAGTCGGGGACCCACACGGCGTCTGCGATTAGCGAAAAGTTGAGCTTTCTCCTGGGACAAGATCAAATTGTCCACTACCTGAGTCCAGATCTGCTGCAACCTATCCACCACAGAATCCACACCAGGACAGTCCGAAGAGTCAACCTGTCCTGAAGAGAAACGAGGATGGAACCCAGAATTGCAAAAAAATGGAGAAACCAAGGTAGCCGAGCTGGCCCGATTATTAAGGGCGAACTCAGCCAACGGCCAAAAGGACACCCAATCATCCTGGTCTGCAAAAACAAAACATCTCAGATATGTTTCCAAGGTCTGATTGGTTCGTTCGGTCTGGCCATTAGTCTGAGGATGGAAAGCCGAGGAAAAGGATAGGTCAATGCCCATCCTACCACAAAAGGCTCGCCAAAACCTTGAAACAAACTGGGAACCTCTGTCAGAAACAATATTCTCAGGAATGCCATGCAACCGAACCACATGCTGAAAGAACAAAGGTACCAAATCAGAGGAGGAAGGCAATTTAGCCAAGGGCACCAGATGGACCATTTTAGAAAAGCGATCACAGACCACCCAAATGACTGACATCTTTTGAGAAACGGGAAGGTCAGAAATGAAATCCATCGAAATATGTGTCCAAGGCCTCTTTGGGACCGGCAAGGGCAAAAGCAACCCACTGGCACGAGAACAGCAGGGCTTAGCCCGAGCACAAATCCCACAGGACTGCACAAAAGTACGTACATCCCGTGACAGAGATGGCCACCAGAAGGATCTAGCCACTAACTCTCTGGTACCAAAGATTCCAGGATGACCAGCCAACACCGAACAATGAAGTTCAGAGATAAGTTTATTAGTCCACCTATCAGGGACGAACAGTTTCTCTGCTGGACAACGATCAGGTTTATTCACCTGAAATTTTTGCAGCACCCGCCGCAAATCAGGGGAGATGGCAGACACAATGACTCCTTCCTTGAGGATACCCGCTGGCTCAGATAAACCCGGAGAGTCGGGCACAAAACTCCTAGACAGAGCATCCGCCTTCACAT
The DNA here is from genome assembly GCF_032444005.1 of Ranitomeya imitator. NCBI lineage: Eukaryota > Metazoa > Chordata > Amphibia > Anura > Dendrobatidae > Ranitomeya > Ranitomeya imitator. Next base: position 1,152,927,337 of record NC_091282.1, read on the forward strand.
TTTTAGAGCCCGGAAGGTACGAAATCACAAAGTCGAAGCGGGCAAAAAATAACGACCAACGGGCCTGTCTAGGATTCAAGCGCTTGGCAGACTCGAGATAAGTCAAGTTCTTATGATCAGTCAATACCACCACGCGATGCTTAGCTCCTTCAAGCCAATGACGCCACTCCTCGAATGCCCACTTCATGGCCAGCAACTCTCGATTGCCCACATCATAATTACGCTCAGCGGGCGAAAACTTCCTGGAAAAGAAAGCACATGGTTTCATCACTGAGCAATCAGAACCTCTCTGTGACAACACCGCCCCTGCTCCAATCTCAGAAGCATCAACCTCGACCTGGAACGGAAGAGAAACATCTGGGTGACACAACACAGGGGCAGAACAAAAACGACGCTTCAACTCCTGAAAAGCTTCCACAGCAGCAGAAGACCAATTAACCAAATCAGCACCCTTCTTGGTCAAATCGGTCAATGGTTTGGCAATGCTAGAAAAATTACAGATGAAGCGACGATAAAAATTAGCAAAGCCCAGGAACTTTTGCAGACTTTTCAGAGATGTCGGCTGAATCCAATCCTGGATGGCTTGGACCTTAACTGGATCCATCTCGATAGTAGAAGGGGTAAAGATGAACCCCAAAAATGAAACTTTCTGCACACCGAAGAGACACTTTGATCCCTTCACAAACAAAGAGTTAGCACGCAGGACCTGAAAAACCATTCTGACCTGCTTCACATGAGACTCCCAATCATCTGAGAAGATCAAAATGTCATCCAGGTAAACAATCAGGAATTTATCCAGATACTCACGGAAGATGTCATGCATAAAAGACTGAAACACAGATGGAGCATTGGCAAGTCCGAACGGCATCACTAGATACTCAAAATGACCCTCGGGCGTATTGAATGCAGTTTTCCATTCATCTCCTTGCCTGATTCTCACCAGATTATACGCACCACGAAGATCTATCTTAGTGAACCAACTAGCCCCCTTAATCCGAGCAAACAAGTCAGATAACAATGGCAAGGGATACTGAAATTTAACAGTGATCTTATTAAGAAGGCGGTAATCAATACACGGTCTCAGCGAACCATCCTTCTTGGCTACAAAGAAGAACCCTGCTCCCAGTGGTGATGACGATGGGCGAATATGTCCCTTCTCCAGGGATTCCTTCACATAACTGCGCATAGCAGCGTGTTCGGGCACGGATAAATTAAATAATCGACCTTTAGGGAATTTACTACCAGGAATCAAATTGATAGCACAATCACAATCCCTATGCGGAGGTAGAGCATCGGACTTGGGCTCTTCAAATACATCCTGATAATCAGACAAGAACTCTGGGACCTCAGAAGGAGTAGATGACGAAATAGTCAGAAATGGAACATCACCATGTATCCCCTGACAACCCCAGCTGGATACCGACATGGAATTCCAATCCAATACTGGATTATGGGTTTGTAGCCATGGCAACCCCAACACGACCACATCATGCAGATTATGCAACACCAGAAAGCGAATAACTTCCTGATGTGCAGGAGCCATGCACATGGTCAGCTGGGCCCAGTATTGAGGTTTATTCTTGGCCAAAGGTGTAGCATCAATTCCTCTCAATGGAATAGGACACCGCAAAGGCTCCAAGAAAAACCCACAACGTTTAGCATAATCCAAATCCATCAGATTCAGGGCAGCGCCCGAATCCACAAACGCCATGACAGAAAACGACGACAAAGAGCATATCAAGGTAATGGACAGAAGGAATTTGGACTGTACAGTACCAATGACGGCAGACCTAGCGGACCGCTTAGTGCGCTTAGGACAATCAGAAATAGCATGAGTGGAATCACCACAGTAGAAACACAGACCATTCAGACGTCTGTATTCCTGCCGTTCAACTCTAGTCATAGTCCTATCGCACTGCATAGGCTCAGGTTTAACCTCAGGCAGTACCGCCAAATGGTGCACAGATTTACGCTCGCGCAAGCGTCGACCGATCTGAATGGCCAAAGACAAAGACTCATTCAAACCAGCAGGCATAGGAAATCCCACCATGACATCCTTAAGAGCCTCAGAGAGACCCTTTCTGAACAAAGCTGCCAGCGCAGATTCATTCCACTGAGTGAGTACTGACCATTTCCTAAATTTCTGACAATATACTTCTATCTCATCCTGACCCTGACACAAAGCCAGCAAATTTTTCTCAGCCTGATCCACTGAATTAGGCTCATCGTACAGCAATCCGAGCGCCAGGAAAAACGCATCGACACTACTCAATGCAGGGTCTCCTGGCGCAAGAGAAAATGCCCAGTCTTGAGGGTCGCCGCGCAAAAAAGAAATAATAATCAAAACCTGTTGAATAGGATTACCAGAAGAATGAGGTTTCAAGGCCAGAAATAGCTTACAATTATTTTTGAAACTTAGAAACTTAGTTCTATCTCCAAAAAACAAATCAGGAATAGGAATTCTTGGTTCTAACATAGATTTCTGATCAATAGTATCTTGAATTTTTTGTACATTTATAACGAGATTATCTATTGAAGAGCACAGACCCTGAATATCCATGTCCACACCTGTGTCCAGAATCACCCAAATGTCTAGGGGAAAAAAAAAAAAAAGTGAACACAGAGCAGAAAAAAAAAAAAAAATGATGTCAGAACTTTTTCTTTCCCTCTATTGAGAATCATTAGTTAGGCTCCTTGTACTGTTATGTTTGCTAATGACAGGTGTTATGAAGGCAATCCAGAAACACAGTGTGCTTAGCGATCAGAGCGCACACAGTGATCTGACAAATACCCAAAAATACAAGAACGAGCTCTGAGACGTGGAAACTCTGTAGACTGCACACCTGATCCTATCCTAAACACAACTAAAAGCGGCTGTGGATTGCGCCTAACAACTACCTAGGCAACTCGGCACAGCCTAAGAAACTAGCTAGCCTGAAGATAGAAAAATAGGCCTGACTTGCCCCAGAGAAATTCCCCAAAGGAAAAGGCAGCCCCCCACATATAATGACTGTGAGTAAGATGAAAAGACAAAACGTAGGGATGAAATAGATTCAGCAAAGTGGGGCCCGATATTCTAGGACAGAGCGAGGACAGTAAAGCGAACTTTGCAGTCTACAAAAAACCCTAAAGCAAAACCACGCAAAGGGGGCAAAAAAAAACCACCGTGCCGAACTAACGGCACGGCGGTACACCCTTTGCGTCTCAGAGCTTCCAGCAAAACAAAAGACAAGCTGGACAGAAAAAAAGCAACAAAAAAGCAAAAAGCACTTAGCTATACAGAGCAGCAGGTCACAGGAACAATCAGGAGAAGCTCAGATCCAACACTGAAACATTGACAAGGAGCAAGGATAGCAGCATCAGGCGGAGTTAAGTAATGAAGCAGTTAACGAGCTCACCAGAACACCTGAGGGAGGAAGCTCAGAAGCTGCAGTACCACTTGTGACCACAGGAGTGAATTCAGCCACAGAATTCACAACATTGACCACAGAATTCACAACAGTACCCCCCCCTTGAGGAGGGGTCACCGAACCCTCACCAGAGGCCCCAGGCCGACCAGGATGAGCCAAATGAAAGGCACGAACCAGATCGGCAGCATGAACATCAGAGGCAAAAACCCAGGAATTATCTTCCTGACCAAAACCCTTCCACTTAACCAGGTACTGGAGTTTCCGTCTCGAAATACGAAAATCCAAAATCTTCTCCACTATATACTCCAACTCCCCCTCTTGTACCCGGCGACTAAGTAAACGGCGCCTGCGTAGTGCGCTATTGTCCTCAAGAAATGAGCGCATGGCAGCGCAATAGTAGTGCCTTACCGGGACCCGGACATTAAGAAAACGGCGCCTGCGTAGTGCGCTGTTGTCTTCAATGCAATAGCGCATGCGCAGTGCCGAATAGAGAGAAACGGACCTCTAGGGCCTGGTTTTGGCGCATGCGCAGAACTAGGACGCCAGTGGGAACACGAGAACTATGGCGGCCGTGGCATGTAGCCGCACAGTTTACAGCACAGGTACCTATTTCGATTGTATAATAGTTATTACATATGAGCATCATTCAGCCCCCTCCCCTTCCTTTGTGTATCTTAAGGACGGTGGCTATTTAATGATGGTTTGGGCAGTGTTTTCCCCATGCCTACAACCAGGCACAGCACCTATCTCTGAAGTGTCTTCAGCACACGGATTTTGACTTACCCATACGCCTCCTGAGGAACCATATCATGGGGGGGAAACGCGTAGAGGCGAGACCTGAACACAAATAAGTGTATCTGGTCTTTTATTGGTATTCTTTTTGGTATTTCACCATTTGTACGTTTACAATTGGGGCACCGTATGAATGTTTATATATCAGTTGTATTGTGCCCTTGGTAACATGAGATCTCCATATCTGAGTTAGTGTTGTGACTATGAGCATCTAAGATTTATAAAACTTTACCTGGGGGAGGTTATGGTTATACCCATTTATTATGTGCTAATATCTGTTGAATACTCTGGTGGGCTTTAACAAGGATAGCGTTCTAGACCACGGTGTGCTTGTGTCATTGGGTATCTGAGTTTGGTCTGACCGAGCAATACGGGTAATTTGGCAAGGCACACTAGTGTAGCCCCTTAGACACATATTTACAGGTTCCCTGTTTGATAGGGATCGTCCAAGGGTCAGTAGGGACAGCCGCCGAGGAGCGGGGGCGCCAATTTGCGTCCAAGAGGGTGCCAACCTCCGCCGTCAGGCAGGTATTACCAGGTAGGGTTTTTGGAGGGTGCAATAGCCATTAAGTAGGATAGCTTTATATGAACATATCTGTAGGGCGTGGTACGGTCAGATCGTGCTTTCCTAACTTAATTTATTATTGGTGATTCACCGTCTGGTGTTTTTGGTGGTATATGTGGTTTGGTGTGTCTGGGTGCTAGTTAGTAGGTATCTAGAGGTATTTAGCATCCCCACATTACTATAGGGATTTGTAGGGCCTTTAGGGTTAGCCGTCGAGGAGTGGGGGCGCCATATTGCGTCCAAGAGGGTGCCAACCTCCGCTGACAGGCAGGGAGTAATCAGGGACATATAGGGTTTTTTATCCTGCTCCCACCCGTCTGCCCTTTAACTATCAGGCCAGATTTTTTATCTACCCAATCCCTAACGATAGGGATTTTGGGTGTTGTGCTAAGTTTTTAATCCCATTTTTTGGTTTTGAAATAAAGTTATTGTATATATTAGTTTTGGTATTATTTTTTTGATTGATACTAATTTGGTCATCTGGTATTATACTTTTCTCTATATACTCCAACTCCCCCTCAACCAAAACCGGGGCAGGAGGATCAACGGATGGAACCACAGGTGCCACGTATCTCCGCAACAATGACCTATGGAATACGTTATGGATGGAAAAAGAAGCTGGAAGGGTCAAACGAAAAGACACAGGATTAAGAACCTCAGAAATCCTATACGGACCAATGAAACGAGGCTTAAACTTAGGAGAGGAAACTTTCATAGGAATATAACGAGATGACAACCAAACCAAATCCCCAACACGAAGTCGGGGACCCACACAGCGCTTGCGGTTAGCGAAACGTTGAGCCTTCTCCTGAGACAATGTCAAATTGTCCACCACATGAGTCCAAATCTGCTGCAACCTATCCACCACAGTATCCACACCAGGACAGTCAGAAGACTCAACCTGCCCTGAAGAGAAACGAGGATGGAAACCAGAATTGCAGAAAAACGGCGAAACCAAAGTAGCCGAGCTGGCCCGATTATTAAGGGCGAACTCAGCCAAAGGCAAAAAGGACACCCAATCATCCTGATCGGCAGAAACAAAACATCTCAGATATGTTTCCAAGGTCTGATTGGTTCGTTCAGTCTGGCCATTTGTCTGAGGATGGAAAGCCGAGGAAAAAGACAAATCAATGCCCATCCTAGCACAAAAGGCTCGCCAAAACCTCGAAACAAACTGGGAACCTCTGTCAGAAACGATTTTCTCCGGAATGCCATGTAAACGAACCACATGCTGGAAGAACAATGGCACCAAATCAGAGGAGGAAGGCAATTTAGACAAGGGTACCAAATGGACCATCTTAGAGAAGCGATCACAAACAACCCAAATGACCGACATTTTTTGAGAGACGGTGAGATCCGAAATAAAATCCATAGAGATATGTGTCCAGGGCCTCTTCGGGACTGGCAAGGGCAAAAGCAACCCACTGGCACGAGAACAGCAGGGCTTAGCCCGAGCACAAATCCCACAGGACTGCACAAACGAACGCACATCCCGCGACAGAGACGGCCACCAAAAGGATCTAGCCACCAAATCTCTGGTACCAAAGATTCCAGGATGACCAGCCAACACCGAACAATGAACCTCAGAGATAACTCTACTCGTCCATTTATCAGGGACAAACAATTTCTCCGCTGGGCAACGGGCAGGTCTATTAGCCTGAAATTTTTGCAGCACCCGCCGCAAATCAGGGGAGATGGCAGACAAAATTACCCCCTCTTTGAGAATACCCGCCGGCTCAGACAAACCCGGAGAGTCGGGCACAAAACTCCTAGACAGGGCATCCGCCTTCACATTTTTAGAGCCTGGAAGGTACGAAACCACAAAGTCAAAACGGGAGAAAAACAGCGACCAACGAGCCTGTCTAGGATTCAACTGTTTGGCAGTCAAGTTCTTGTGATCAGTCAAGACCACCACGCGATGCTTAGCTCCTTCAAGCCAATGACGCCACTCCTCGAATGCCCACTTCACGGCCAGCAACTCTCGATTGCCAACATCATAATTACGCTCAGCAGGCGAAAACTTCCTGGAAAAGAAGGTGCATGGTTTCATCACCGAGCCATCAGAACTTCTTTGCGACAAAACAGCCCCTGCTCCAATCTCAGAAGCATCAACCTCGACCTGGAACGGGAGCGAAACATCTGGTTGGCACAACACAGGGGCAGAAGAAAAACGACGCTTCAATTCTTGAAAAGCTTCCACAGCAGCAGAAGACCAATTGACCACATCAGCACCCTTCTTGGTTAAATCAGTCAACGGTTTAGCAATACCAGAAAAATTATTGATGAAGCGACGATAAAAATTAGCAAAGCCCAGGAACTTTTGCAGACTCTTCAGAGATGTCGGCTGAGTCCAATCATAAATGGCCTGAACTTTAACATGGTCCATTTCGATAGTAGAAGGGGAAAAAATGAAACCCAAAAATGAAACCTTCTGAACACCAAAGAGACACTTTGCCCCCTTCACAAACAAAGAATTCGCACGCAGGACCTGGAACACTATTCTGACCTGCTTCACGTGAGACTCCCAATCATCCGAGAAGACCAAAATATCATCCAAGTATACAATCAGGAATTTATCCAGGTACTCTCGGAAGATGTCATGCATAAAGGACTGAAACACCGATGGAGCATTAGAAAGCCCGAATGGCATAACCAGGTACTCAAAATGGCCCTCGGGCATATTAAATGCTGTTTTCCATTCATCGCCCTGTTTAATACGCACAAGATTATACGCACCACGAAGATCTATCTTGGTGAACCAACTAGCCCCCTTAATCCGAGCAAACAAATCAGACAGCAGCGGCAAGGGGTACTGAAATTTGACCGTGATTTTATTTAGAAGGCGGTAATCAATACAAGGTCTCAGCGAACCATCCTTCTTGGCCACAAAAAAGAACCCTGCTCCCAATGGCGACGACGACGGGCAAATATGACCCTTCTCCAAGGATTCCTTTACGTAACTCCGCATAGCGGCGTGCTCAGGCACAGACAAATTTAACAGTCGACCTTTAGGAAACTTACTACCAGGAATCAAATCGATAGCACAATAACAATCCCTATGCGGAGGTAGGGCACTGGACTTGGGCTCATCAAATACATCCCGCAAATCCGACAAGAACTCTGGGACCTCAGAAGGGGTGGATGATGAAATAGACAGAAATGGAACATCACCATGTACCCCCTGACAACCCCAGCTGGACACAGACATTGATTTCCAATCCAATACTGGATTATGGACTTGTAGCCATGGCAACCCCAACACGACCACATCTTGCAGATTCTGCAACAACAAAAAGCGAATATCCTCCTGATGCGCAGGAGCCATGCACATGGTCAGCTGGGTCCAGTACTGAGGCTTATTCTTGGCCAAAGGCGTAGCATCAATTCCTCTCAATGGAATAGGATACTGCAAGGGCTCCAAGAAAAACCCACAGCGCCTAGCATACTCCAAGTCCATCAAATTCAGGGCAGCACCTGAATCCACAAATGCCATGACAGAATAGGATGACAAAGAGCAGATCAAAGTAACGGACAAAAGAAATTTCGACTGTACCGTACCAATTGTTAGGACTGGCGGAACGCACCAAGAGAGATGATATAGATGCGTTCGCAGTCCGGGGTCCACCGTGCAGGTGAAACCTGCTGCTATGAAATGACAGACTATATGGCAGTATCCAAAAGTATACACGCGTGGGTTAAACCTCACCCAGCGTGAAGAAAGCGATCCTGTTGCGTCACAGGACCGCGGTACCGCACATAGAGGGCGAGCAAGTGATCAGCGAACTTAACCCCAACAGGGATTGTAGTCCGATTAGACCCTTGCTGGCACTACACCGCTACTGGGTGTGTAAGGAAATATATAATTATAGCACCGAAGTGCGAACTGTGCCGTGCTGGCAGGTACCACTAAGCACCCAGACGTGGGTCAGGAAGCGCAGACTGGCGCGTGGCACCGCACTGGCGGTCACAGCAATAGACGCTGATACGTGTGTGACACGTTGAGTGATTAGTCGGGCGCTAGATAGCAGCCATACACCATACGCGAACAGTCATACAATAGGGTAGGGGTATTTAAAGAACGACTTGCACTCACAACAAACACACGTATTAAATTGTACACTAGCGCATGGCCGTGCGGTCATGCGCAGTTTATATAGTTGCAGGACAGGAAGTGGCCACAGCAACTTTGCCCTTCCAAGACCTGCCAAGAGGACCAATAGAATGCGCTGCAGAGTCTGAGCACATGACCCTCGATCTCCAACGGGAGATCTTGCCCTGGGCATGCTCAGTGTGCGCAGACAAGGACTTAGTCCCAGAGAAGTCCACTCACTGCTGACCAGCACTGACTTTAATGGCAGGAGCTGAAGAAGCAGCAGTAACTCTCTGAACAGACTGAGACCGAGCAAGACGCTGGGACCGACATCCCTGCTGAGCAGGCTCCACTGCGGCTGGATAGGAATGGGGGACCGCAGCGGAGACGGCTCGAGATTCCCCCTGTGCAGAAGCGGGAACTCGAGACCTAACATTGCCCCCCCTCCTTGGGCCTCGCTACGCTCGAAGGCAGCAATGAGCTGTGGGGCCCGAATGTTTTCAGCAGGCTCCCATGACCTGTTCTCTGGACCATAACCCTTCCAATCCACCAGATAGAACTTTTTGCCGCGTACCACCTTACACCCCAAAATAGCGTTCACCTCGTAATCGTCCGTAGACGAACCCGATGTCCCGGCAGATGACTCGGAAAACCGGGACATATATACGGGTTTCAAGAGGGACACATGAAAGGTGTCGGTGATACCCAAGCGTGGAGGAAGAGCCAGGCGGTAGACCACAGGATTAACCTGTTCGAGAACCTTGAAGGGACCCAAGTAGCGAGGAGCAAACTTAGTGGACTCAACTCGCAGCCTGATGTTACGGGCGGAGAGCCACACCAAGTCGCCAGGAGCAAAGGTCGGAGCGGGGCGCCGATGAACATCGGCGGAGGACCTCATTCTCTCCTTGGAAGCCCGAATGGCATCCTGAGTGCGATCCCAAATGTCCCGTGCCTCCACAGCCCAGTCTGCCACCCTGGAATCGGCGGAAGACACGGGCATGGGCACAGGTACCCGCGGATGCTGACCATAGTTAAGGAGGAATGGAGTCTGTCCAGTGGAGTCAGCTACAGCATTGTTAAGAGCAAACTCCGCCCACGGTAGCAAAGATGCCCAGTCATCTTGCTTAGCAGAGACAAAATGTCGCAGATATGTGACCAAGGTCTGGTTGGCTCTCTCCACCAACCCATTCGTCTTGGGATGATATGCCGAAGAGAGATTCAACTCGATACTGAGAAGGCGACAAAGCTCTCTCCAGAACCGAGACGCAAACTGGGGACCCCGGTCACTGACAATTTTGTCTGGCATACCGTGAAGACGGAAGATGTGTTTAACAAACAATGCTGCCAAGGCCCGTGCAGAAGGTAGCCGAGGAAGCGGCACCAAATGCACCATTTTAGAAAAATGGTCGGTGATAACCCAAATGACAGTACAGCCACGTGACTTGGGCAAACCCACCACAAAGTCCATCCCAACCATCTCCCAGGGCCTGTCTGCCACCGGCAGAGGGTATAACAACCCAGCTGGCCGTTGACGGAGAGACTTATTTTTGGCACAAGAGACACATGCCCGAACGTAGTCTCCTACGTCATGAACCATATGTGGCCACCAATACATTCTCGCCAACAACTCAGATGTCCTCTTTGCCCCAAAGTGTCCACCCACTCTGGACGAATGAGCCCACGAGAGAACCTCCGGATGCAAATTGATGGGAACAAAAGTCTTGCCCGGAGGCACAGACTCAAGCGAAACCGGAGCTACGGTTCTCAGACTCTCTGAAGGGACAATGAGCCGAGGCTCGTCCTCCTCCTCCACAGTTGACACCAGGGAGCGAGAGAGAGCGTCAGCATGAATGTTCTTCTCCCCGGCGAGATAATGTAGAGTGAAGTGGAACCGGGAGAAAAACAAGGACCATCTGGCCTGACGAGAATTCAGCCGCTGGGCTGTCTGTAAATAGACCAAATTCTTGTGGTCCGTGAAGACTTGGAATGGGAACTGAGCACCCTCCAAGAGATGTCTCCATTCCGAAAAGGCCAACTTCATTGCCAGCAGCTCCCTATCCCCGATGGAGTAATTTCTCTCCGCTGGTGAGAAGGTCTTTGAGAAGAAGAAGCATGGGTGCTTCCGACCTTGAGCATCCTTTTGATAGAGGACTGCTCCTGCACCAACGGATGAGGCATCCACCTCCATTAGGAATGGCTTATCCACATCGGGACGATGTAAGATGGGAGCGCTAGCAAAGTGGGACTTAATAGAAGTGAAGGCCTTGAAGACCTCTTCGGACCACAATTTAGGATTCGCTCCCTTCTTGGTGAGGGATACCAAGGGAGCTACCAGGGTTGAGAAGTAGGGGATGAACTGACGATAGTAATTTATGAACCCCATAAAGCGCTGCACCGCTTTCAGAGAATGGGGTTCCTGCCAGTCCATCACTGCCTGTAGTTTGGCAGGATCCATAGCCAATCCCTGGGCCGAGATGATGTAGCCCAGGAAAGGTAAAGACTCCTGCTCAAACATACACTTCTCCAACTTGGCATAGAGGGAGTTTGCCCGTAGGAGGTCGAAGACTTTGCAAACATCTCTCCGGTGGGAGTCAATATCTGGAGAGTAGATGAGAATATAATCCAGATAGACTACGACCGAGGTGGAAAGCATATCCCGGAAGATATCGTTCACAAAGTCTTGGAAAACGGCTGGGGCATTACAGAGCCCGAAGGGCATCACCAGATATTCATAGTGCCCATCCCTGGTGTTAAAGGCCGTCTTCCATTCGTCCCCCTCACGGATGCGAATCAGGTTGTAAGCACCCCGCAGATCTAATTTCGTAAATACCCTTGCTCCCCGAAGTCTATCGAATAACTCAGATATCAAGGGCAAAGGATACTTATTCTTAACGGTGATGGCGTTAAGACCCCTGTAGTCTATGCATAGGCGCAATTCCCCATTCTTCTTCTGCACGAAGAAGAACCCTGCCCCAGCAGGTGACACTGACTTCCTAATGAATCCTCTTGCCAGATTTTCCTGGATGTACTGTGACATTGCCTCCGTCTCCGGGAGAGATAGCGGATAAACTCGACCCCGGGGAGGCTCAGCACCAGGCAAGAGATCAATAGGACAGTCATAGGGGCGATGAGGCGGAAGGACCTCCGCCGCCTTTTTGGAGAACACGTCTGCATAAGACCAACACTGCTTGGGGAGAGAGGATAGATCTGCGGGTACCTCAGTAGTAGCAACCTGAACGCACTCCCTCTGACACCTACCCCCACAAGATTCACCCCAACCCAGAATTCTGCCTGAGGACCACTCGATATGAGGAGAGTGGTACCGTAGCCAAGGTATTCCCAACAGGACCTCATCAATTCCTTCCGGAATGACGAGCAGAGAAATTATCTCCTGATGAGATGGCGACATGGACAGAGTAAAAGGGATGGTCTGGTGTGTTATCTGTGAGGGCAATGTCGACCCATTCACCACTCGCACCGTTACTGGTTGAGCAAGCATTACCAGGGGTATTGCGTGACGTTGGGCGAAGGCAGAAGACATAAAATTGCCCTCCGCCCCAGAATCCACGCAGAGCTCTACCGAGTGGGAGAATGAGCCAATAGTAATTGACCCCTTAAAGTACAACTTAGAGGCAAACGTCACCGTGTCTAGTGTACCTCCACCTACTACCACTAGACGCTGACGTTTCCTCGACCGCTGAGGACATCTGGTGGCTAGATGTCCTGACTGCTGGCAAACATAACAGACCCTGAGTGCACAAGCGGTCCGGGACTTAGATCCTGCTTGTGACACTTCCCTGGCCTCATGTGGCTCAGGAACCAGGACCGGAGATTCCAGAGGTTTGGCGAAAGTAGGAGCCAGCCGAAACCTCTGCCTACACTGGGCTCGCTCTAACATCCGCTCGTTAAAACGGAGGTCAATTCGAGTGGAGACAGTTATTAACTCCTCCAGTGTGGCAGGAATCTCCCTAGTGGCCAGAGCGTCCTTTACGTGGTCAGCCAAGCCCCTCCAAAATATGGGGATAAGAGATTTATCCGACCAATCCAGCTCAGATGCTAAGATGCGGAATTGGACGGCAAAATGACTGACCAAGGACTCACCCTGAGTTAATGCCAGCAATTGGAACGCAGTATCATGGGTGACTTGAGGTCCTAAAAAGACCTGTTTCAGAGCGCTCAGAAACAGCGGAGCACTCTGCACCACATGATCGCCACGCTCCCACAGCGGCGTAGCCCATTCCAACGCCCTGTCCGACAATAGAGACAGAATAAATCCCACCTTAGCCCGCTCTGTGGGAAAACGTGCAGCCAGGAGCTCGAGGTGAATAGAGCACTGACTCACAAATCCCCTACAAAACTTGCTATCACCAGAAAATTTTTCTGGCAGCGGGAGGCGAGATAATGTCGGAACAGGGGTGGCAATGGACATAGTAGCTGCAGCCACACTGGCAGCCTGTACAGCTACTGCAGTAACATCCACAGCTGAAGTCGCGCTCTCGAGAGCCGCCAACCTACCCTCCAGCTGCTGGATATACCGCAGAGATTGCTGTTTGTCTGTCATCACTAGCCAGACCCTGGCGCTAGTGTAATGTTAGGACTGGCGGAACGCACCAAGAGAGATGATATAGATGCGTTCGCAGTCCGGGGTCCACCGTGCAGGTGAAACCTGCTGCTAGGAAATGACAGACTATATGGCGGTATCCAAAAGTATACACGCGTGGGTTAAACCTCACCCAGCGTGAAGAAAGCGATCCTGTTGCGTCACAGGACCGCGGTACCGCACATAGAGGGCGAGCAAGTGATCAGCGAACTTAACCCCAACAGGGATTGTAGACTGATTAGACCCTTGCTGGCACTACACCGCTACTGGGTGTGCAAGGAAATATATAATTATAGCACCGAAGTGCGAACTGTGCCGTGCTGGCAGGTACCACTAAGCACCCAGACGTGGGTCAGGAAGCGCACACTGGCGCGTGGCACCGCATTGGCGGTCACAGCAATAGACGCTGATACGTGTGTGACACGTTGAGTGATTAGTCGGGCGCTAGATAGCAGCCATACACCATACGCGAACAGTCATACAATAGGGTAGGGGTATTTAAAGAACGACTTGCACTCACAACAAACACACGTATTAAATTGTACACTAGCGCATGGCCGTGCGGTCATGCGCAGTTTATATAGTTGCAGGACAGGAAGTGGCCACAGAAACTTTTCCCTTCCAAGACCTGCCAAGAGGACCAATAGAATGCGCTGCAGAGTCTGAGCACATGACCCTCGATCTCCAACGGGAGATCTTGCCCTGGGCATGCTGTCATGATCCCAATGGCAGGGGATCACAAAAGGACAAGCACAAAAACAAAACAAGCTCTAGGGTGATGGAACCTGAGCTGACCGCGATCCTGAACCTAAACACACAACTAGCAGTAGCCGGGGAACGTGCCTACGATGATTCCTAGACGTCTCGCGCCAGCCGAAGGATTAACTTCCCCTATAAGAAGAAACACAGACCTCACTTGCCTCCAGAGAAACACCCCACAGAAATAGCAGCCCCCACATGTAATAACGGTGAAATGAGAGGAAAGCACATACGTAGTTATAAAAATAGAATCAGCAAAAATGAGGCCCGCTAAAGCTAGATAGCAGAGGATACAAAAGTGAACTGCGCGGTCAGCGAAAAACCCTTCAAAAAACCATCCTGAAATTACTTGAACTCATGTGCCAACTCATGGAACATGAGGAGTAATTTCAGCCCACTAGAGCAACCAGCAGCAAGGAATCACATCTCTGCAAGCTGGACTAAGACAAAAATTAAGCAAAACGTGGAACAGGAAAATCAAAACTTAGCTTGTCCTGAAGATAACAGACGCAGGGAGCAGAGGTAAAAAGAAACGCTGATTACATTGATAGCCGGCGAGGAAATGACAAAAAAGCCAGGTTAAATAGGAAACTCCCATAACCTGATGGAACAGGTGGACACCAGAGACCGCAGAGAACACAAGTCACCCAGTACCATCAGTAACCACCAGAGGGAGCCCAAAAACAGAACTCACAACAGTACCCGCCCCTTGAGGAGGGGTCACCGAACCCTCACGAGAACCACCAGGGCGACCAGGATGAGCCCTATGAAAAGCACGGACCAAATCGGCAGCATGAACATCAGAGGCAATCACCCAAGAATTATCCTCCTGACCATAACCCTTCCACTTGACCAAATACTGGAGTTTCCGTCTGGAAACACGAGAATCCAAGATCTTCTCCACGACATACTCCAATTCACCCTCCACCAGCACCGGAGCAGGAGGCTCAAGCGAAGGAACGACAGGTACCTCATACTTCCGCAACAACGACCGATGGAACACATTATGAATAGCAAACGATGCCGGGAGATCCAAACGAAACGGCACAGGGTTAAGAATTTCCAAGATCCTATAGGGAACGATGAACCGAGGCTTGAACTTAGGAGAAGAGACCTTCATAGGAACAAAACGAGAAGACAACCACACCAAGTCCCCAACAAGAAGTCGAGGACCCACGCGGCGACGGCGATTAGCAAACTGCTGAGCCCTCTCCTGGGACAACTTCAAATTGTCCACCACATGACTCCAAATCCGATGCAACCTATCCACCACCATGTCCACTCCAGGACAATCAGAAGGCTCCACCTGACCAGAGGAAAAACGAGGATGAAACCCCGAATTACAAAAGAAAGGAGACACCAAGGTAGCAGAACTAGCCCGATTATTAAGGGCAAACTCGGCAAGCGGCAAAAAGGAAACCCAGTCATCTTGATCAGCAGAAACAAAACACCTTAAATAAGTTTCTAAAGACTGATTAGTTCGTTCCGTCTGGCCATTCGTCTGAGGATGGAATGCAGACGAAAAGGACAAATCAATGCCCATCTTAGCACAGAACGTCCGCCAAAATCTAGAGACAAACTGGGATCCCCTGTCAGAAACGATGTTCTCCGGAATGCCATGCAAACGGACCACGTTTTGAAAAAACAGAGGGACCAACTCAGAGGAGGAAGGTAACTTAGGCAAGGGTACCAGATGAACCATCTTAGAAAAGCGGTCACACACAACCCATATGATGGACATTTTTTGAGAGACAGGGAGATCCGAAATAAAGTCCATGGAAATGTGCGTCCAAGGCCTCTTCGGGATAGGCAAAGGTAACAACAATCCACTGGCCCGAGAACAGCAAGGCTTAGCCCGAGCGCAAACTCCACAAGACTGCACGAAACAACGCACATCCCTCGACAAGGAAAGCCACCAAAAAGACCTGGCCACCAAGTCTCTAGTACCAAATATTCCAGGATGACCTGCCAACACAGAAGAATGGACCTCGGAGATGACTCTACTGGTCCAATTATCCGGAACAAACAGTCTTTCCGGCGGACAACGATCAGGTTTATCCGCCTGAAACTCCTGCAAAGCACGTCGCAAGTCTGGGGAGACAGCCGACAAAATCACCCCATCCCTAAGGATACCAGTGGACTCAGAATTTCCAGGGGAGTCAGGCACAAAACTCCTAGAAAGAGCATCCGCCTTCACATTCTTTGAACCTGGCAGGTATGAAACCACAAAATTGAAACGGGAGAAAAACAGTGACCAACGAGCCTGTCTAGGATTCAGACGCTTGGCAGACTCAAGGTACATCAGATTTTTGTGATCAGTCAAGACCACCACACGATGTCTAGCACCCTCAAGCCAATGACCTGGATGCACAGGTAGTTTTTTCTTCTATCCTTCCAGTAGATGGGCATGGCACCAGGAGATGGAACAGGATCCTTGATGCAAACAACTGGCTAAGACGATGGTGCAGACAACAAGGATTTGGATTCCTGGACCACGGTGTGAATTACTGGTATGATGGACTCCTCGCCAGAGACGGACTACACCTCAACAAACCTGGGAAACACACATTCGCCAGAAGACTCGCTACACTCATCAGGAGGGCGTTAAACTAGAAGAAGAGGGGACGGGAAGAAAAACATTAGACTCGAACAAAGACGACCCAGGAAAACATACTCAGAAGGGAGGTAAGAACATTTCTAAAACAATCCACAGTGAGGAGATTGGAACAAAACAAAATCCTCTAAACTGCATGCTCGCAAACGCCAGAAGCCTGACAAACAAGATGGAAGAACTAGAAGCAGAAATATCTACAGGTAACTTTGACATAGTGGGAATAACCGAGACATGGTTAGATGAAAGCTATGACTAGGCAGTTAACTTACAGGGTTACAGTCTGTTTAGAAAGGATCGTAAAAATCGGAGAGGAGGAGGGGTTTGTCTCTATGTAAAGTCTTGTCTAAAGTCCACTTTAAGGGAGGATATTAGCGAAGGGAATGAGGATGTCGAGTCCATATGGGTTGAAATTCATGGAGGGAAAAATGGTAACAAAATTCTCATTGGGGTCTGTTACAAACCCCCAAATATAACAGAAAGCATGGAAAGTCTACTTCTAAAGCAGATAGATGAAGCTGCAACCCATAATGAGGTCCTGGTTATGGGGGACTTTAACTACCCGGATATTAACTGGGAAACAGAAACCTGTGAAACCCATAAAGGCAACAGGTTTCTGCTAATAACCAAGAAAAATTATCTTTCACAATTGGTGCAGAATCCAACCAGAGGAGCAGCACTTTTAGACCTAATACTATCTAATAGACCTGACAGAATAACAAATCTGCAGGTGGTTGGGCATTTAGGAAATAGCGACCACAATATTGTGCAGTTTCACCTGTCTTTCATTAGGGGGACTTGTCAGGGAGTCACAAAAACATTGAACTTTAGGAAGGCAAAGTTTGAACAGCTTAGAGATGCCCTTAATCTGGTAGACTGGGACAATATCCTCAGAAATGAGAATACAGATAATAAATGGGAAATGTTTAAGAACATCCTAAATAGGCAGTGTAAGTGGTTTATACCTTGTGGGAATAAAAGGACTAGAAATAGGAAAAACCCAATGTGGCTAAACAAAGAAGTAAGACAGGCAATTAACAGTAAAAAGAAAGCATTTGCACTACTAAAGCAGGATGGCACCATTGAAGCTCTAAAAAACTATAGGGAGAAAAATACTTTATCTAAAAAACTAATTAAAGCTGCCAAAAAGGAAACAGAGAAGCACATTGCTAAGGAGAGTAAAACTAATCCCAAACTGTTCTTCAACTATATCAATAGTAAAAGAATAAAAACTGAAAATGTAGGCCCCTTAAAAAATAGTGAGGAAAGAATGGTTGTAGATGACGAGGAAAAAGCTAACATATTAAACACCTCCTTCTCCACGGTATTCACGGTGGAAAATGAAATGCTAGGTGAAATCCCAAGAAACAATGAAAACCCTATATTAAGAGTCACCAATCTAACCCAAGAAGAGGTGCGAAACCGGCTAAATAAGATTAAAATAGATAAATCTCCGGGTCCGGATGGCATACACCCACGAGTACTAAGAGAACTAAGTAATGTAATAGATAAACCATTATTTCTTATTTTTAGTGACTCTATAGCGACAGGGTCTGTTCCGCAGGACTGGCGCATAGCAAATGTGGTGCCAATATTCAAAAAGGGCTCTAAAAGTGAACCTGGAAATTATAGGCCAGTAAGTCTAACCTCTATTGTTGGTAAAATATTTGAAGGGTTTCTGAGGGATGTTATTCTGGATTATCTCAATGAGAATAACTGTTTAACTCCATATCAGCATGGGTTTATGAGAAATTGCTCCTGTCAAACCAATCTAATCAGTTTTTATGAAGAGGTAAGCTATAGACTGGACCACGGTGAGTCATTGGACATGGTATATCTCGATTTTTCCAAAGCGTTTGATACCGTGCCGCACAAGAGGTTGGTACACAAAATGAGAATGCTTGGTCTGGGGGAAAATGTGTGTAAATGGGTTAGTAACTGGCTTAGTGATAGAAAGCAGAGGGTGGTTATAAATGGTATAGTCTCTAACTGGGTCGCTGTGACCAGTGGGGTACCGCAGGGGTCAGTATTGGGACCTGTTCTCTTCAACATATTCATTAATGATCTGGTAGAAGGTTTACACAGTAAAATATCGATATTTGCAGATGATACAAAACTATGTAAAGCAGTTAATACAAGAGAAGATAGTATTCTGCTACAGATGGATCTGGATAAGTTGGAAACTTGGGCTGAAAGGTGGCAGATGAGGTTTAACAATGATAAATGTAAGGTTATACACATGGGAAGAAGGAATCAATATCACCATTACACACTGAACGGGAAACCACTGGGTAAATCTGACAGGGAGAAGGACTTGGGGATCCTAGTTAATGATAAACTTACCTGGAGCAGCCAGTGCCAGGCAGCAGCTGCCAAGGCAAACAGGATCATGGGGTGCATTAAAAGAGGTCTGGATACACATGATGAGAGCATTATACTGCCTCTGTACAAATCCCTAGTTAGACCGCACATGGAGTACTGTGTCCAGTTTTGGGCACCGGTGCTCAGGAAGGATATAATGGAACTAGAGAGAGTACAAAGGAGGGCAACAAAATTAATAAAGGGGATGGGAGAACTACAATACCCAGATAGATTAGCGAAATTAGGATTATTTAGTCTAGAAAAAAGACGACTGAGGGGCGATCTAATAACCATGTATAAGTATATAAGGGGACAATACAAATATCTCGCTGAGGATCTGTTTATACCAAGGAAGGTGACGGGCACAAGGGGGCATTCTTTGCGTCTGGAGGAGAGAAGGTTTTTCCACCAACATAGAAGAGGATTCTTTACTGTTAGGGCAGTGAGAATCTGGAATTGCTTGCCTGAGGAGGTGGTGATGGCGAACTCAGTCGAGGGGTTCAAGAGAGGCCTGGATGTCTTCCTGGAGCAGAACAATATTGTATCATACAATTATTAGGTTCTGTAGAAGGACGTAGATCTGGGGATTTATTATGATGGAATATAGGCTGAACTGGATGGACAAATGTCTTTTTTCGGCCTTACTAACTATGTTACTATGTTACTATGTTAATGACGCCACTCCTCAAACGCCCACTTCATGGCCAAAAGCTCCCGATTACAAACATCATAATTCCGTTCAGCGGGCGAAAATTTTCTAGAAAAGAACGCACATGGCTTCATCACTGAGCCATCGGAGCTTCTCTGTGACAAAACCGCCCCCGCTCCGACCTCGGAAGCATCGACCTCAACCTGAAAAGGAAGCGACGTATCTGGCTGACGCAACACAGGAGCAGAAGAAAACCGGCGCTTAAGTTCCTGAAAGGCCTCCACAGCCGCAGGAGACCAATCAGTAACATCAGCACCCTTTTTAGTCAAATCCGTCAAAGGCTTAACAACACTAGAAAAATTAGTTATGAAGCGATGATAAAAATTAGCAAAGCCCAAGAACTTCTGTAGACTCTTAAGAGATGTAGGCTGCGTCCAGTCACAAATAGCCTGAACCTTGACGGGATCCATCTCAATAGTAGAAGGGGAAAAAGTATACCCCAAAAAAGAAATCTTCTGGACTCCAAAGAGACATTTAGAACCCTTTACAAACAAAGAATTGGCCCGCAGGACCTGAAACACCTTCCTGACCTGCTGAACATGAGACTCCCAGTCATCAGAAAAAACCAAAACATCATCCAAATACACGATAATAAATTTATCCAGATATTCACGGAAAATATCGTGCATAAAAGACTGGAAGACAGAAGGAGCATTAGAAAGTCCAAAAGACATCACCAAATACTCGAAATGGCCCTCAGGCGTATTAAATGCGGTTTTCCACTCATCACCCTGCCTTATCCGCACAAGATTATACGCACCCCGAAGATCAATCTTAGTGAACCATTTAGCCCCCTTAATGCGAGCGAACAAATCAGTCAACAATGGCAAAGGATACTGATATTTGACTGTAATCTTATTCAAAAGACGATAATCTATGCAAGGCCTCAAGGAACCATCTTTTTTGGCCACAAAAAAAAAACCTGCTCCCGAAGGGGACGAAGATGGACGGATATGTCCCTTTTCCAAGGATTCCTTAACATAATTCCGCATAGCAGTATGCTCTGGCACTGACAGATTGAACAAACGACCTTTAGGGAATTTACTGCCAGGAATCAAATCTATAGCACAATCGCAATCCCTGTGAGGAGGAAGCGAACTGAGCTTAGGCTCCTCAAAAACCTCCCGATAATCAGACAAAAATACCGGAACCTCAGAAGGAGTAGATGAAGCGATAGAAATCGGAGATGCATCATCATGAACCCCCTGACATCCCCAGCTTAACACAGACATTGTTTTCCAGTCCAGGACTGGGTTATGAGTTTGTAACCATGGCAGACCAAGCACTAAGACATCATGTAAATTATACAGTACCAGGAAGCGAATCACCTCCTGATGAACGGGAGTCATACGCATGGTCACTTGTGTCCAGTACTGAGGTTTATTCATAGCCAAAGGTGTAGAGTCAATTCCTTTCAAAGGAATAGGAACTTCCAGAGGTTCCAGACTAAACCCACAGCGATTGGCAAATGACCAATCCATAAGACTCAGGGCAGCGCCTGAATCCACATAGGCATCGACGGAAATGGATGATAATGAACAAATCAGCGTCACAGACAGAATGAAATTAGACTGTAAAGTACCAATGGCAACAGACTTATCAACCTTTTTTGTGCGTTTAGAGCATGCTGATATAACATGAGCTGAATCACCACAATAAAAACACAATCCATTTTTCCGCCTATAATTTTGCCGTTCACTTCTGGACTGAATTCTATCACATTGCATTATCTCAGGTGCCTGTTCAGAAGACACCGCCAAATGGTGCACAGGTTTGCGCTCCCGTAAACGCCGATCAATCTGAATAGCCATAGTCAAGGACTCATTCAGACCTGTAGGCGCCGGGAACCCCACCATAACATCTTTAATGGCCTCAGAAAGGCCATCTCTGAATTTTGCAGCCAGAGCGCACTCATTCCACTGAGTAAGCACCGACCATTTCCGAAATTTCTGACAATATATTTCTGCTTCATCTTGCCCCTGAGAGAGAGCCAATAAAGCTTTTTCAGCCTGAATCTCTAGGTTAGGTTCCTCATAGAGCAAACCCAATGCCAGAAAAAACGCATCCACATTGAGCAACGCAGGATCCCCTGGTGCCAATGCAAATGCCCAATTCTGAGGGTCACCCCGCAGGAAAGATATAACAATCTTGACCTGCTGAGCAGGGTCTCCAGAGGAGCGAGATTTCAAGGAAACAAACAACTTGCAATTGTTCCTAAAATTCAGAAAACTAGATCTATCTCCAGAAAAAAACTCTGGGACAGGAATTCTAGGTTCAGACATAGGCGTATGTACAACAAAATCTTGTATATTTTGAACCTTAGCAGCAAGATTATTCAGGCTGGAAGCCAAACTCTGGACGTCCATGATAAACAGCTGAGGTCAGAGCCATTCAAGGATTAAGAGGAGGAAAGAAGCAGTCAAGCTGCAATTAAGGCTAGGCAGCAAACACTGAGGAGGAGAAAAAAAAAAAAAAAAAAACTTCCTCAGACTACTTTTCCTCCTACTTCAGCCAAAACGATGACCAATTTTTTCTGGCCAGCTATACTGTCATGATCCCAATGGCAGGGGATCACAAAAGGACAAGCACAAAAACAAAACAAGCTCTAGGGTGATGGAACCTGAGCTGACCGCGATCCTGAACCTAAACACACAACTAGCAGTAGCCGGGGAACATGCCTACGATGATTCCTAGACGTCTCGCGACAGCCGAAGGATTAACTTCCCCTATAAGAAGAAACACAGACCTCACTTGCCTCCAGAGAAACACCCCACAGAAATAGCAGCCCTCCACATGTAATAACGGTGAAATGAGAGGAAAGCACATACGTAGTTATGAAAATAGAATCAGCAAAAATGAGGCCCGCTAAAGCTAGATAGCAGAGGATACAAAAGTGAACTGCGCGGTCAGCGAAAAACCCTTCAAAAAACCATCCTGAAATTACTTGAACTCATGTGCCAACTCATGGAACATGAGGAGTAATTTCAGCCCACTAGAGCAACCAGCAGCAAGGAATCACATCTCTGCAAGCTGGACTAAGACAAAAATTAAGCAAAACGTGGAACAGGAAAATCAAAACTTAGCTTGTCCTGAAGATAACAGACGCAGGGAGCAAAGGTAAAAAGAAACGCTGATTACATTGATAGCCGGTGAGGAAATTACAAAAAAGCCAGGTTAAATAGGAAACTCCCATAACCTGATGGAACAGGTGGACACCAGAGACCGCAGAGAACACAAGTCACCCAGTACCATCAGTAACCACCAGAGGGAGCCCAAAAACAGAACTCACAACAGCATGCTCAGTGTGCGCAGACAAGGACTTAGTCCCAGAGAAGTCCACTCGCTGCTGACCAGCACTGACTTTAATGGCAGGAGCTGAAAAAGCAGCAGTAACTCTCTGAACAGAGTGAGACCGAGCAAGACGCTGGGACCGACGTCCCTGCTGAGCAGGCTCCACTGCGGCTGGATAGGAATGGGGGACCGCAGCGGAGACGGCTCAAGATTCCCCCTGTGCAGAAGCGGGAACTCGAGACCTAACACCAATGGTGGCAGACCTAGCGAACCGCTTAGTGCGCTTAGGACAATCAGAGATAGCATGAGTGGAATCACCACAGTAAAAACACAGCCCATTCTGACGTCTGTGTTCTTGCCGTTCAGCTCTGGTCAAAGTACTATCGCACTGCATAGGCTCAGGTCCATGCTCAGATGATACCGCCAAATGGTGCACAGCTTTACGCTCACGCAAGCGTCGACCGATCTGAATGGCCAAAGACATAGACTCATTCAGACCAGCAGGCATAGGAAATCCCACCATGACATCCTTTAGGGCTTCAGAGAGACCTTTTCTGAAAATTGCTGCCAGCGCACATTCATTCCATTAAATGAGCACAGACCACTTCCTAAACTTCTGACAATATATCTCTACCTCATCCTGACCCTGACACAGAGCCAGCAAATTTTTCTCTGCCTGATCCACTGAATTAGGTTCATCATACAGCAATCCGAGCGCCAGAAAAAACGCATCAATATTACATAATGCAGGATCTCCTGGCGCAAGGGAAAATGCCCAGTCTTGAGGGTCGCCACGTAATAAAGAAATAATGATCTTAACTTGTTGAACTGGGTCACCAGAGGAGCGGGGTTTCAAAGCCAGAAACAGTTTACAATTATTCTTAAAACTCAGAAACTTAGCTCTATCTCCAGAAAACAAATCAGGAATAGGAATTCTTGGTTCTAACATAGAATTCTGAACCACAAAGTCTTGAATATTTTGTACTCTTGCAGTGAGATGATCCACAAAAGAAGACAGACCTTTAATGTCCATCACTACACCTGTGTCCTGAACCACCCAAATGTCTAGGGGAAAAGAAAGACAAAACACAGTACAGAGAAAAAAAAATGGTCTCAGAACTTCTCTTTTCCCTCTATTGAGAAGCATTAGTACTTTGGGCCTCCAGTACTGTTATGAACAGGTGATTCACAACCACAATGGACCTAGTGGTTAAGAGCACACAAAGTGACCTGATAGTTACTAACATAGGACGAGCTCTGAGACGTGGGAACTCTGCTGACCGCAATCCCTAATCCTATCATACCACACTAGAGGTAGCCGTGGATTGCTCCTAATGCTCCCTATGCAACTCGGCACAGCCTGAGAAACTAGCTAGCCCTAAAGATAGAAAAATAAAGCCTACCTTGCCTCAGAGAAATTCCCCAAAGGAAAAGGCAGCCCCCCACATATAATGACTGTGAGTTAAGATGAAAATACAAACACAGAGATGAAATAGATTTTATCAAAGTGAGGCCCGACTTACTGAATAGACCGAGGATAGGAAAGATAGCTTTGCGGTCAGCACAAAAACCTACAAACAACCATGCAGAGGGGGCAAAAAGACCCTCCGCACCGACTAACGGTACGGAGGTGCTCCCTCTGCGTCTCAGAGCTTCCAGCAAGCAAGAAAAACCAATATAGCAAGCTGGACAGAAAATATAGCAAACAAAAGCAACACAAGCAAAACTTAGCTTATGCAGGGCAGACAGGCCACAAGAACGATCCAGGAGAAAGCAAGACCAATACTGGAACATTGACTGGAGGCCAGGAACAAAGAACTAGGTGGAGTTAAATAGAGCAGCACCTAACGACTTAACCTTGTCACCTGAGGAAGGAAACTCAGAAGCCGCAGCCCCACTCACATCCACCAGAGGAAGCTCATAGACAGAACCAGCCGAAGTACCACTCATGACCACAGGAGGGAGCTTGACCACAGAATTCACAACAGGGCTCTTGCCTCACCCCTTATCCTTATCTCTTGTCTCTCCAGGGCGCCTCAATCAGCTGCACTCCCCCGCAGCTCGAGGGTATTTATCTACCTAGAGTGGGCTTTTTTTTCTCCACCTTGCTTTCTCCAGGCGCTATGGCATGTTATATCAGTTGCTGCCTATTTTTGTTGGACCAGTTCCACATAGGTATTTGTACATACATCCTTGTGGGGTTTATGCTTATGTGTTAGCCTAATATTGTCATGTGCACATTGGGGCTTAGGCTTTCCAGGTACCTAGCATGCTCAGACAATACTGTTATTTGCTGTGTAGCCATATATATCATAGTGGGGTCTGTGCCTACATTCAAGCATCATGTTGTGATATGAACATTGGTATTCGGGCTTTCTAAGCATTGATCATGCTTAGATAACACTGTTACTTATTATAGTTATGCCTATTTTATAGGGCTCCAATTATGTGTGTATATGTTTGCAGCACATTGTGTGTCATGACATTCTTTTTGTTTTGGTTCAATACTAGGAGACTTGACTTATTTAATCTATGAGCAAGAGACATTATGTTATTCATATCTGTACAGCCTACTATATCATGCATATTTGCTTATAATCACAACGTTCTTTTTGGTTGTACTAAACTATATTTGTAATATATAGGGGTGTCGCTTATCGGTCCTATATTTTAGGCCTTTTTAAATAGTTGTATCTATGTCTGTCTTTTTTGAGCGGCAAATAAAAAAAATCATCAACATACAGTATGTGAGGATGGTGAATACATACCGTAAGGTAAGGAGAAGACGCTCCTCAGCAGATACGGCTTTGCACATCCTTGTGTCCTGATAGGTGATACCTGGACGTAATATCTCCAACAATATATCAAAGGTTAGGATGGTCGTGCGACAGTGCGACAGTACAGATAGAACTTGTCAGGATGTGCCCGCAGAGCTGTATAGAGACTCTGAAAATGGCCTTTAGTGAGGCGTTGAGTCAAAAGAGGATGCACCCACATTCTTCTTCTCCTCCTTCGCGGATCTACAATGACAGGGTATGTGTCATGATTCCAATGGCAGGGAATCACAAAAGGACAAGCACCAACGAGCTCTAGGGTGATGGAACCTGAGCTGACCGCGACCCTAAACCTGAACACACAAATAACAATAGCCGGGGAACGTGCCTACGTTGATCCTAGACGTCTCGCACCACCCGAAGATCTAACTTCCCCTATTAGAAGAAACACAGACCTCTCTTGCCTCCAGAGAAATACCCCACAGAAATAGCAGCCCCCACATATATAATGACGGTGAAATGAGAGGAAGGCACATACACAGTATGAAAACAGATTCAGCAAAATGAGGCCCGCTAAAACTAGATAGCAGAGGATACAAAAGTAAATTGCGCGGTCAGCAAAAAACCCTTCAAAAAACCATCCTGTAATTACTTGAACTCATGTTCCAACTCATGGAACATGAGGAGCAATTACAGCCCACTAAAGCAACCAGCAGCAAAGAGACAATTATATGCAAGCTGGACAAGACAAAAATAAAGCAAAACGTGGAACAAGAAAATCAAAACTTAGCTTGTCCTGAAGATTACTGAAGCCAGAAGCTGAGGTAACAAAACACTCTGATAACCTTGATAGCCGGCGGGGAAATGACAAGAAAGCCCGGTTAAATAGGAAACTCCCAAATCCTAATAGAACAGGTGGACACCAGAGACAGCAGAACACAAATCACCCAGTACCATCAGTAACCACCAGAGGGAGCCCAAAAACAGAACTCACAACAGTACCCCCCCCTTGAGGAGGGGTCACCGAACCCTCACGAGAACCACCAGGGCGACCAGGATGAGCCCTATGAAAAGCGCGGACCAAATCATCAGCATGAACATCAGAGGCAACCACCCAAGAATTATCCTCCTGACCATAACCCTTCCACTTGACCAAATATTGGAGTTTCCGTCTGGAAACACGAGAATACAAGATCTTCTCCACAACATACTCCAATTCTCCCTCCACCAGCACCGGAGCAGGAGGCTCAAGCGAAGGAACAACAGGTACCTCATACCTCCGCAACAACGACCGATGGAACACATTATGAATAGCAAACGATGCCGGGAGATCCAAACGAAACGACACAGGGTTAAGAATTTCCAAGATCCTATAAGGACCGATGAACCGAGGCTTGAACTTAGGAGAAGAGACCTTCATAGGAACAAAACGAGAAGACAACCACACCAAGTCCCCAACACGAAGTCGAGGACCCACGCGGCGACGGCGATTAGCAAACTGCTGAGCCTTCTCCTGGGACAACTTCAAATTGTCCACCACATGACTCCAAATCCGATGCAACCCATCCACCACCATGTCCACTCCAGGATAATCAGAAGGCTCCACCTGACCAGAGGAAAAACGAGGATGAAACCCCGAATTACAAAAGAAAGGAGACACCAAGGTAGCAGAACTAGCCCGATTATTAAGGGCAAACTCGGCCAGCGGCAAAAAGGTAACCCAGTCATCCTGATCAGCAGAAACAAAACACCTCAAATAAGTTTCCAAGGTCTAATTAGTTCGCTCCGTCTGGCCATTCGTCTGAGGATGGAATGCAGACGAAAAGGACAAATCAATGCCCATCTTAGCACAGAACGTCCGCCAAAATCTAGACACAAACTGGGATCCCCTGTCAGAAACGATGTTCTCCGGAATCCCATGCAAACGAACCACGTTCTGGAAAAACAGAGGGACCAACTCAGAGGAGGAAGGCAACTTAGGCAAGGGTACAAGATGAACCATTTTAGAAAAGCGGTCACACACAACCCAGATGACAGACATTTTTTGAGAGACAGGGAGATCCGAAATAAAGTCCATGGAAATGTGCGTCCAAGGCCTCTTCGGGATAGGCAAAGGTGACAACAATCCACTGGCTCGAGAACAGCAAGGCTTAGCCCGAGCACAAACTCCACAAGACTGCACAAAAGAACGCACATCCCTCGACAAGGAAGGCCACCAAAAAGACCTGGCCACCAAGTCTCTAGTACCAAATATTCCAGGATGACCTGCCAACGCAGAAGAATGGACCTCGGAGATGACTCTACTGGTCCAACTATCCGGAACAAACAGTCTTTCCGGCGGACAACGATCAGGTTTACCCGCCTGAAACTCCTGCAAAGCACGTCGCAAGTCTGGGAAGACGGCCGACAAAATCACCCCATCCCTAAGGATACCAGTGGGCTCAGAATTTCCAGGGGAGTCAGGCACAAAACTCCTAGAAAGAGCATCCGCCTTCACATTCTTTGAACCTGGCAGGTATGAAACCACAAAATTGAAACGAGAGAAAAACAGTGACCAACGAGCCTGTCTAGGATTCAGACGCCTGGCAGACTCAAGGTAAATCAGATTTTTGTGATCAGTCAAGACCACCACACGATGTCTAGCACCCTCCAGCCAATGACGCCACTCCTCAAATGCCCACTTCATGGCCAAAAGTTCCCGATTACCCACATCATAATTCCGCTCAGCGGGCGAAAATTTTCTAGAAAAGAACGCACATGGCTTCATCACCGAGCAATCGGAGCTTCTCTGTGACAAAACCGCCCCCGCTCCAATCTCGGAAGCATCAACCTCAACCTGGAAAGGAAGCGAAACATCAGGCTGACGCAACACAGGAGCAGAAGAAAACCGGCGTTTAAGTTCCCGAAAGGCCTCCACAGCCGCAGGAGACCAATCAGCAACATCAGCACCCTTCTTAGTCAAATCCGTCAAAGGCTTAACAACACTAGAAAAATTAGTTATAAAACGACGATAGAAATTAGCAAAGCCTAAGAACTTCTGCAGACTCTTAAGAGATGCAGGCTGCGTCCAGTCACAAATAGCCCGAACCTTGACGGGATCCATCTCAATAGTAGAAGGGGAAAAAATATACCCCAAGAAAGAAATCTTCTGGACTCCAAAGAGGCACTTTGAGCCCTTTACAAATAAGGAATTAGCCCGCAGGACCTGAAACACCTTCCTGACCTGCTGAACATGAGACTCCCAGTCATCAGAAAAAAACAAAATATCATCCAAATACACAATCATAAATTTATCCAGATATTCACGGAAAATATCGTGCATAAAGGACTGGAAGACTGAAGGAGCATTAGAAAGTCCGAAAGGCATTACCAAATACTCAAAATGGCCCTCAGGCGTATTAAATGCGGTTTTCCACTCATCACCTTGCTTTATTCGTATAAGATTATACGCACCCCGAAGATCAATCTTAGTGAACCATTTAGCCCCCTTAACCCTGCTGTTCTGTTGGTCAAAAATGACCGACTTTGAACTTCAATATTCTTTAAAATATTCAAGATGCGGCTCTGAAACCCGTGGCCGACCGATCCATCCTCATTTAAGTCAATCAACCACAAGTTTCAGAACCGCATCTTGAACACCCCAAAAAATACCAAAGTTCAAAATAGGTCTCCCCAGACCGAACAGAACAGCAGGGTTAATGCGAGCAAACAAATCAGTCAACAAAGGCAAAGGATACTGATATTTTACGGTAATCTTATTCAAAA
This sequence comes from Ranitomeya imitator, assembly GCF_032444005.1. Taxonomy (NCBI): domain Eukaryota; kingdom Metazoa; phylum Chordata; class Amphibia; order Anura; family Dendrobatidae; genus Ranitomeya; species Ranitomeya imitator. The sequence goes on from NC_091282.1 coordinate 1,152,957,064, forward strand.
GACGATAATCTATACAAGGCCTCAAGGACCCATCTTTTTTGGCCACGAAAAAAAAACCTGCTCCCAAAGGGGACGAAGATGGACGGATATGTCCCTTTTCCAAGGACTCCTTAACATAATCCCGCATAGCAGTATGCTCTGGCACTGACAGATTGAACAAACGACCTTTAGGAAATTTACTACCAGGAATTAAATCTATAGCACAATCGCAATCCCTGTGAGGAGGAAGCGAACTGAGCTTAGGCTCCTCAAAAACATCCCGATAATCAGACAAAAATACAGGAACCTCAGAAGGAGTAGATGAAGCGATAGAAATCGGAGGTGCATCATCATGAACCCCCTGACATCCCCAGCTTAACACAGACATTGTTTTCCAGTCAAGGACTGGATTATGAGTTTGTAACCATGGCAGACCAAGTACTAGAACATCATGTAAATTATACAATACCAGGAAGCGAATCACCTCCTGATGAACGGGAGTCATACGCATGGTCACTTGTGTCCAGTACTGAGGTTTATTCATAGCTGAAGGTGTAGAGTCAATTCCCTTCAAAGGAATAGGGACTTCCAGAGGCTCAAGACTAAACCCACATCGCTTGGCAAATGACCAATCCATAAGACTCAGGGCAGCGCCTGAATCTACATAGGCATCGACGGAAATGGATGATAATGAGCAAATCAGAGTCACAGACAGAATGAACTTAGACTGTAACGTACTAATGGCAACAGACTTATCAACCTTTTTTGTGCGTTTAGAGCATGCTGATATAACATGAGCTGAATCAGCACAATAAAAGCACAACCCATTTTTCCGCCTATAGTTTTGCCGTTCACTTCTAGACTGAACTCTATAACATTGCATTGTCTCAAGTGCCTGTTCAGAAGACACCGCCAAATGGTGCACAGGTTTGCGCTCCCGTAAACGCCGATCAATCTGAATAGCCATAGTCATAGACTCATTCAGACCCGTAGGCGCAGGGAACCCCACCATAACATCTTTAATGGCCTCAGAAAGGCCATCTCTGAACTTTGCAGCCAGAGCGCACTCATTCCACTGAGTAAGCACTGACCATTTCCGAAATTTTTGACAATATATTTCTGCTTCATCTTGCCCCTGAGAGAGAGCTAATAAAGCTTTTTCAGCCTGAATCTCCTGGTTAGGTTCCTCATAGAGCAAACCCAATGCCAGAAAAAACGCATCCACATTAAGCAACGCAGGATCCCCTGGTGCCAATGCAAATGCCCAATTTTGAGGGTCACCCCGCAGGAAAGATATAATAATCTTAACCTGCTGAGCAGGGTCTCCAGAAGAGCGAGATTTCAAAGAAAGGAACAGCTTGCAATTGTTCCTAAAATTCAGAAAACTAGATCTATCTCCAGCAAAGAACTCTGGAATAGGAATTCTAGGTTCAGACATAGGAGCATGTACAACAAAATCTTGTATATTTTGAACCTTAGCAGCAAGATAATTCAAGCTGGAAGCTAAACTCTGGACGTCCATGATAAACAGCTAAGGTCAGAGCCATTCAAGGATTAAGAGGAGGAAAAAAAAAAAAAAAATCAGCCTGGCTGCAATTAAGGCTAGGCAGCAACCTCAGAGGAGAGAAAAAAAAAAAAAACTTCCTCAGACTACTTTTCCTCCTACTTCAGCCCAAATATTTTGGCCGGCTATACTGTCATGATTCCAATGGCAGGGAATCACAAAAGGACAAGCACCAACGAGCTCTAGGGTGATGGAACCTGAGCTGACCGCGACCCTAAACCTGAACACACAAATAACAATAGCCGGGGAACGTGCCTACGTTGATCCTAGACGTCTCGCACCAGCCGAAGATCTAACTTCCCCTATTAGAAGAAACAAAGACCTCTCTTGCCTCCAGAGAAATACCCCGCAGAAATAGCAGCCCCCCACATATAATGACGGTGAAATGAGAGGAAGGCACATACACAGTATGAAAACAGATTCAGCAAAATGAGGCCCGCTAAAACTAGATAGCAGAGGATACAAAAGTAAACTGCGCGGTCAGCAAAAAAACCTTCAAAAAACCATCCTGTAATTACTTGAACTCATGTTCCAACTCATGGAACATGAGGAGCAATTACAGCCCACTAAAGCAACCAGCAGCAAAGAGACAATTATATGCAAGCTGGACAAGACAAAAATAAAGCAAAACGTGGAACAAGAAAATCAAAACTTAGCTTGTCCTGAAGATTACTGAAGCCAGAAGCTGAGGTAACAAAACACTCTGATAACCTTGATAGCCGGCGGGGAAATGACAAGAAAGCCCGGTTAAATAGGAAACTCCCAAATCCTAATAGAACAGGTGGACACCAGAGACAGCAGAACACAAATCACCCAGTACCATCAGTAACCACCAGAGGGAGCCCAAAAACAGAACTCCCAACAGATATGGCTGACCAAACCAACGCGACAAGACCCAGTTAAAAAAACCCCGCTGAGTTGGGATGAAGTGCAGTAGGTCAGACATGGTGCAAACGTTACCACAACACAACAACAGATGCACAACCACAAAATGGCCATATGGATGGGTGCCACCTGTTGTAGAGACCTTAAATAGGGTTGCTGATTTAAATTAATTTCAGCCTCAAAAACCATTAAATGTCCATTTTGCCAGGTTGCGTGAAAAATACGCATTACGGATGTCATACGGATTACAGACGCAACATTACATGCACAAAATACGTGACCACACCTTGACAATGGATTACATACGGATCACCATTTCTGGAATTTTTATGCATATTATGGCTGTAAAATACGGACCGTATTTCCATACGCTGAGTGTGACGAAGGCCTAACAGTGATGGCAGATTTACATAGGCTTTTAAATGTTTTGCTACTTTTACACATTAAAAACATTATTTTACTAAACATATTTTTCCTTTGGATTACTGGGTTTTGTGAGCTGTAACTTTATATTTTTCTCCTGTTTGAGGGCTTATTTTATTGAGGGCCGAGTTGACATCATCAGTGGTCAATTGTTGTACATACAACTTATTTTATTGCTTTTTAAAAACATTTTTTATTTCAATATGATGAAAAAGTTACATTTTTCATCTGTTTTTTATTTATTTTTCTATAAAGATCAAAAAATGACAGTTTATTAATTAACATATGTGGTCATCCCATTAACTTTCCTTTTTGTTTGCTAGTTTGTTTTTACACAAAAGCTTTGTTTATAGTGGTGAAGAAGTTTTATTGTTACTTCTTTGTGCATTTTGCATTTCTTTTTTCACATTTTTACAAAAATTTTTAAAGTTTTCTTTTACATTTTTACACAGTTCCTCTACAGTTATTAAATACATTTCACTTTAGTTGCTGGTTTCATACACTGCAATAATTCTGTACAGCAATGCATGAGAGCTCTCAATTTTACACTATCACAGCCTGTTAGACCCTGCTTAAAGGGAAGGTGCCACCAGTTTTCTTGTATTTAGTTTTTTTGTGAAATTAAGCTTAAAATAGTAATTAAAATGTATTAACGCAATGTTTGCACTGTTTGCAAACATTTCTATATGAAAAATATTATATATTTTTCTACAAATATACATATTTACCACTAGGGGGAGCATTTTCCGGTTTAGACCTCAAGCAGTTATTGTAAGATTTAGCAGCTTTCCTGTTAGCAGCAAAATTGGGGCAGTAACTGCTGACATCACCATTTCCCTCCCTTTTTGGGTGGTCTAATATCCCTGGGGCAGAATGAAAAGCAGCATCACAGGGCAGCACCATTTTGTGTGTGACTGCCCTGTGACCTGCTATCACCAGCAGTTACTGCATCAGAGGCACAGCTTGTTTACAGAGGAGCAGAACACAGTGGACTCAGCATTTTTTGTGAATAACATTCTTGCCATCCCCCTTCCCCCACCTTAATCCCTGTCCTGTCAGCTGCCCTGCTCTCTCTCTCCAGGTGTCACCTCCCACTCTGCAGGCTGAGTGCAGCTTACCGAAGATCACAGGGACTGTGTGTGAGGGGGAGGCGGAGACACAGCAGGAGAAGCACACAGGGCAGCATGTGAGGAGCAGAGGATGTGCCTGCTTGGAGTACAGAGGAGCAGTGAGCGCTTCCTCTGTCCTGCGATAGAGAGCACAGGGCTATAATAAAATGGCAGCTAGTCACACCTACAGCAGTGAGTTGTGCAGCCCACAGAGGCGTGCCCAGCTCACTGCTAATGCTGCTGCAATGTGACAGATAGGATCAGCGCAATCTGACACTGATAGTGCCCTGCTACTGCTGCAAAACCAAGATGTCAGCCCCCAGTGCCTTCTTTAAACTCATATAACACATGAAATCTCTTTCACATGCATTTCAAACTTGCTTATAGCAGCATGTTATGCTACATTACAGTGATTTATTAATGACCTACAAACGCGGTACCTTCCCTTTAAAGCTGGCCTAATAGGTTACCATGCCCTTTTGTACTTTGCTCATATTTGTTAGTGGCAGTACATAAACTTTGCTGTTTTGCTGTACACAACTTATTTGGATCACATCATTGTTATTGCTATAATAGAGAAATACCACATCAGAAAAAAGTGCATTAGGATAAGGATTTTGTGATGAATATTCTATATTTTGTTTTAGGAAAGAGTTTGTTGGAAATATGTAATCAGTGGTAGATTATAATGAGGTCAATCTGGGCGGTAGCCCAGGGCTCAGTGATGTGGGGGGACCCTGGGCAACAGCTCAGATTGACCGCCGCCATCAGGGCATTACTGCCCTGACTGGCGTATGGGCCCGGTGGGCAGAGGGGGACCGTATCGGGCCCCATCTCATCTGCTCACCGGGCCCCTACTGACGCTGTGGCAGTTGAACGCTATTGACGTGCGGGTGCGTTGACAGCCGCCAGCCGCAGTGCGCATGTCGCCGGCGTCTGATGTCATTGTCAGTCGGCGGCGAGTGCGCGCTGTTGGAGGGAGCTTCACCGAAGGAGCGTGGACAGGTGAGGAGAACTCTATTTTTAATTGCGAATGGCAATCCAGGGAGCCCGGGCCAGAATGCTGGACACTGGGGGCAGAGATGCTGGACACGCTGGGGGCAATATGCTGGACACACTGGGGCAGAGATGCTGGACACACTGGGGGCAATATGATGGACACACTGAGGCAGATATGCTATACACACTGGGGGCAATATGCTGGACACACTGGGGGCAATATGCTGGACACACTGGGGGCAATATGCTGGAAACACTGTGGGGGCAATATGCTGGACACACTGAGGGCAATATGCTGGACACACTGGGGGAAATATGCTGGACACACTGGGGGAAATATGCTGGACACACTGGGGCAGATTGCTGGAGACACTGGGGGCAATATGCTGGACACACTGGGGGCAGGATGCTGGACACACTTGGGGCAATAAGCTGGACACACTGGGGGCAGGATGCTGGACACACTGGGGGCAGGATGCTGGACACACTGGGAGCAGGATGCTGGACATACTGGGGCAATATGCTCGACACACTGGGGCAGATTGCTGGACACACTGGGGGCAATATGCTGGAGACACTGGGACAGATTGCTGGACACATTGGGGGCAATATGCTGGACACACTGGAGCAGGATGCTGGACACACTAGGGGCAGGATGCTGGACATTGGGGGCAGAGATGCTGGACACTGGGGGCAGAGATGCTGGACACTGTGGGTAGAGATGCTGGACACTGGGGCAGAGATGCTGGACACTGGAGGCAGAGAAGCTGGACACATCGGGGCAGAGATGCTGGACACGGTGGTCAGAGATGCTGGACACACTGGGGGCATGACAGGAAACAGATGGGGCAGGATTGGAGACATGGGCAGAATGTAGATATGGGGCATGATTGGAGACATGGGGCAGAATGAAAGACATGGGGCAGGATTGGAGACAGATCGTGCAGGATCATGGAGCAGGATGCATACAATGGAGACTGATGGGGCAGGATGGGGAGATCATATGGGGCAGAAAAAATACTTATGAGGGCAGGATGGGAGAACATATGGCTGGAGCCATGAATGAGATACACGGGCCAGGATGGGGGATATTATTATTACCATAGGGGCTAATTAAGGGATATTATTACTGCAGTGATGTATTTATTTTATTTTTTGAGGACACTGTTTTAAATGGGGGCGGTCATGTTACTGTGTAGAGTGACACTATGTTGCATCTTTTTCTTCATGTGGTGTAATGTAGAAGTTGGGAAAAATTAAGTAATGTGCTCTGCAAGCGGAGCTCGAGATAACTGTGTTATTTCCTGCATAGATGAGTCCTGGCTGAATGAAAGATGAGGGACTTCACCTAGAGACATCACTGGTGAGTCAGTGTTACCTATACACTGACGTTGTACACTGTATACTATATACAGAGGTCCTGTGTACAATGTCACCGGTGATCACTGTATTACCTCTACACAGATACTGCATACTAAGTACAGATCTCCTGTGAATTCTGGCACTTATGGTGATAGTATTGTGTTTTTTTTGTTTTTTTTGTTTTTTCTTCCTAACTGAGGGGTAAATTGACTAGATCAATGGATGTTTGACAGGTTATAGTTTCACACAGCAACTATATTTCTGGAATAATCTGGTTCAGGTATATGATGACCCAGTCGCATGACCCCGTCACATGACCGGGGGGTCCACAGTGTCTGAACAGCCTGGGGCCCTGGCTACCCTTAATCCACCCCTGTATGTAATGATCTGTTTAATTTATTTTCTATTTTGTATACAGCTATATGAAAAATTGTTTGTCCCCTTCCTGATTTCTGATTCTTTTGCATGCTTGCCACACTTAAATGTTTCAGATGACCAAGCAAATTAAAATATTAGACAAGGATAGCACAAGTAAACACAAAATACAGTTTTGAAATAAATGTCTTTAATATTAGGGTAAACAGAAATCCAATCCTACAGGGCCCTATGTGAAAAAGTGATTGCCCCCCACCACTTAAAACATAAATTAACTGTGGTTTATCATATATTTGGAAAGCAAATTCCCTATCCACACCCAGACCTGATTACTGCCACACCTGTTCTCAATCAAAATTCACTTAAATAGGACCTGCCTGACAATGTTAAGTAGACCAAACGATGCTCAAAAGCTAGGCATCATGCCATGATCCAAACAGATTCTGGAACTAATGAGAAACAAAGTGATTGAGACCTATCAGTCTGGAAAAGGTAGCTAAGCTATTTCTAAAGCTTTTGAAATCCAGCAAACCAGAGTGAGAGCCATTATCCACAAATAGAGAAAATATGGAACAGTGGTGAACATTACCAGGAGTGGACGGCCGACCAAAATAATCCCAAGAGCGCAGCAACAACTCATTGAAGAGGTCACAAAAGACCCCACAACAACATCCAAAGAACTGCAGGCCTCACTTGCCTCAGCTAAAGAGAACCTGTCAGCAGGATTTTGCTAAGTAAACTTAAGACTCTGCCAGGTTGGCGCTTGTGAACTAATTAAAATAATACTTTGATTCATTAAATCCATCTTGCAGTTGTTATTTAATCTGTGTTTGTAGTTTTCAGTTAATGAGAGTTTTATGCATCGGGGCGGGCCTTCTGACAGGCCATTATGTGGTGCTCTGCTTACTAATGCATCCTTATGGTTTATGACCGATCACTGATATTTCAGTGTCCTGCCTTCTATTCTACATAATGCATATCATATTGTTTGGTTAGAAAAAAATTCCACTCAGCAAAATGTCTCCGGCAGCTGCTCCTGCGCAGTAGAATGTAGCGCATATGTATCACATTAGGCATTTATTTTTGTAGGGTAAAAAAAAAGTTTCCACTTCTTAAAAATGTCGCTGGTGGCCCATGCAGAGTAGCATCTATCTCTTGCCAATAGATGCTACTAAGCATGCACCGTCTCTATTTTGCTTGCAAAAAAAATGTAGCAGCAGCAAAACAACACAGGCGGTGCTTGTACAGTAGCAGGTATCAGAATGTGATAGATGCTACTGCGCATGCACCACCAGTGCCATTTTTCATTAAGTTATTTTTTTTACCCTACAATATTATATGCATAATGCAATACATATGCGATACATGCTATTGTGCAGGTGCTGGGGCCATTTTGCTGAATATACATTTTTTTATCATTAATTGAAAAATACAAATACCATTTAAACAACAACCACAAGATGAATTTCAGGTATCATTTTAATCAGTATAACACCACCATCCTGACACTGTCTGTAGTTTTCTGAATAAAATCCTGCTGACAGGTACACTTTAAGGTCAGTTTTCATGTCTTCATCATTAAAGGGAACCTGTCACCCCATTTTTTCAATCTGAGCTAAAAATAGCGTTCAATAGGGCCTCAGCTGTGCTTTACAATAGTGCCTTTATTATCCCCTGATTCCCCACTTTTGCTGCCAAAATACATTAGTAAACTAGAATATTCTAGTAAAAAGTAAAAAAGAATTAGTAAAAAAGAATATTCTGTGGATTTACAAGACAAAAGTTGAACTTTTTCATAGGTGTATGTCCCATTATATCTGGCATCAAAGTAGCGCAGCATTTTAGAAAAAGAACAGCATACCAGCAGTAAAATATGGTAGTGGTAGTGTGATGCTCAGGGGATTTTTGCTGCTTCAGGACCTGGAAGATTTGCTGTGGTAAATGGAACTATGAATTCTGCTGTCTACAAAAAAATCCTGAAGGGGAATGTCCAGCCTTCTGTTCGTGATCTCAAGCTGAAGTGTACTTGAATTTTGCAGTGGAAGAATAATCCAAAAAACACCAACAAATTCACCTCTGAATGGCTTAAGAAAATCAAAAGACTTTGCAGTGGCCAAGTCCTGACCTTAAAAAGTCAGTTCATGCTCGGAAACCCTCCAGTGTGGCTGAATTACAACAATTCTGCAAATATGAGTGGGCCAAATTTCCTTCAGAATGATGCAAAATAATAATTGCTAGTTATCGCAAGCACTTGATTGCTGTTGTTACTGCTAAGGGTGACTCAAACAGTTATTAGGCTCAGTGGCAATCAGTTTTTCACACAGGGCCCAGTAGGTTTGTATTTCTTTTTCCCTTAATAATAAATACTTTCTTTTAAAAACTGCATGTTGTGTTTACTTCAGTTATCTTTGTCTAATATTTAAATTTGTTTAGCAATCTGAAACATGTAAGTGTGACAAACATCCAAAAGAATAGGAAATACGGAAGGGGCAAACACCTTTTCACACAAATGTATACTACTTACCATGGATCATTGTGCCCTAGTATCAAGTCCTACCATTGTATTGGCAGACAGTTTATAATACTGTACAGTACAGATCAAAAGTTTGGGCACACCTTCTCATTTAAAGATTTTTCTGTATTTTCACGACTATGAAAATTGTACATTCACACTGAAGGCATCAAAACTATGAATTAACACATATACTTGAAAAAAGTGTGAAACAATGGAAAATGTGTCTTATTTTCTAGGTTCTTCAAAGTAGCCACCTATTGCTTTGATGACTGCTTTGCATACTCTTGGCATTCTCTTGATGAGCTTCAAGAGGTAGTCACCGGGAATGATTTTAATTTCATAGGTGAGCCCTTTCAGGATTAATAAGTGGGATTTCTTGCCTTATAAGTGGGGTTGGGATCATTAGTTGTGTTGGGCAGAAACCTGGTGGACACACAGCTGATAGTCCTACTGAATAGACAGTATAATTTTTATTATGGCAAGAAAAAAGCAGCTAAGTAAAGAGAAACGAGTGGCCATCATTACTTTCAGAAATGAAGGTCAGTCATTCCGAAAAATTGGCAAAACTTTGAAAGTGTCCCCAAGTGCAGTGGTGGCAAAAACCATCAAGCGCTACAAAGAAACTGGCTCATATGAGGACTGGCCCAGGAAAGGAAGAACAAGAGTCACCTCTGCTTTTGAGGATAAGTTTATCCGAGTCACCAGCCTCAGAAATCACATATTAACAGCAGCTCAGATTAGACACCAGGTCAATGCCGCACAGAGTTCTAGCAGTAGACACATCTCTACAGCAACTGTTAAGAGGAGACTTTGTGCAGCAGGCCTTCATGGTAAAATAGCTGCTAGGAAACCACTGCTAAGAACAGGCAACAAGCAGAATAGACTTGTTTGGGCTGAAGAACACAAGGAATAGACATTAGACCAGTGGAAATCTGTGCTTTGGTCTGATGAGTCCAAATTTGAGATCTTTGGTTCCAACCATCGTGTCTTTGTGCGATGCAGAAAAGGTGAACGGATGGACTCTACATGCCTGGTTCCCACCGTGAAGCATGGAGGAGGAGGTATGATGGTGTGGGGGTGCTTTGCTCGAGACAATGTTGAGGATTTATTCAAAATTGAAGGCATACTGAACCAGCATGGCTATTTTTCAACAGGACAATAACCCCAAGCACACCTCCAGGCTGTGTAAGGGCTATTTGACCAAGAAGGAGAGTTTTGAAGTGCTACGCCAGATGACATGGCCTCCACAGTCACCAGACCTGAACCCAATCAAGATGGTCTGGGGTCAGCTGGACCGCAGAGTGAAGGCAAAAGGGCCAACAAGTGCTAAGCATCTCTGGGAACTCCTTCAAGATTGTTGGAAGACCACTTCCGGTGACTACCTCTTGAAGCTCATCAAGAGAATGCCAAGAGTGTGCAAAGCAGTCATCAAAGCAAAAGGTGGCTACTTTGAAGAACTGAGAATATAAGACATAATTTCAGTTGTTTCACACTTTTTTGTTAAGTATATAATTCCACATGTGTTAATTCATAGTTTTGATGCCTTCAGTGTGAATGTACAAATTGCATAGTCATGAAAATACAGAAAAATGAGAAGGTGTGTCCAAACTTTTGGTCTGTATTGTACATGTTATTGACTGTGGGTTAATGGATAAATAATAAGATATTTATTGTGGTATAAAGTCCTTCTGGATCATGAGTTTGTGCTTTTGATTATTCTATTTACATGAAACCTTCTATTGAGTTTTTTATAATACATAGTGATGAAATTAAATACTGTTTTTATTATTCTTTTTTGCTTTTTCAATTTTTTTAAAATAATTGGACCCTGAGGTTACCTCATTCTTTGTTAGTTGTTCCCGAAAACTATGATGGAGTAAGATGCATCAAATTCATTGAGAGATGTTCGCCTCTTCATGAATTCAGCCACTGTGCGTCACCACGAGAAGTTTACTTCATTCAAGGACTGGAGTATATTTCTGTTGTAATTTACACTTCTTCCATGGCTCGGTCATGTCCTTAGCATTTGTCAAACAGTAGATGCCAAAAATACACATTTTTTAGAAAGTACAAGTTGCACAAACATTTTGTTACATTTCAAGTAGTTTTACAAAATTTACCAAAAACATTTTTTAAATCACTGTCACACAATACAAAGCATTGAATATTTTAAATTTGAGGTATTTGTGTGTTAATATAATGCACCATTTACTAATGTATAAATTGTTAACCACATTGAGTTATTTCCGACATAATATTGGAGTTTGACTTTTTCTTGATTAGTAGTAAACCTTAGCAATTTGGCTTCATTCATGAAAATTGCAAATCATATACTGTGAAATAAAATCTAAGAATCTTTCAAGAGCCGCCTCTAAATTGATTTTCTTTTCAGAATTTTTCCAGTTGTTTTTTTATCTCCAATAAAGCCAATGTACAGTCTCTTTCTATAACAGGTTTCGGTCAATCGAGGGCAGGCATTCTAAGCATACATACTGTAGTATTGCACATTAAAACATGTTTTTCAGCATGTTCTTTCAAAGGACAAAGACGTTCCAATGGTGCAATATGCATGTGAAATCATGTGAAGAATAGGACCTTGATTTCCCAGTCTTATTCCAAAATCGCTTTCTAGAGGTTTACTGAAATAGTCTGAATAACTTAGATTTTAAAGACAGTTTTTTTATAATACCATATACAGAATTCAAAGCAATCATAAAATTTATCACACACTAAATAAATCTTTACAATATTCAAATAGGCACATTCTGACACCAATTCCAAATAAAGAAAGCAACTAACCATGCTTCTGTCTTCATCTTCTAATATACTTTGTTTAAAAAAAAATATAGCTTGTCTCCTATTGTGATAAGATTGCCCTATTGCAATAAAATAGATAGATGATATTAGATTAAATTTTATCAGTTCAGTTTTATAACTTGTTATTCGTAAAGAGTGACTATCACCAAAAATCTAGTTGCATTTAAAAATGAAACCGTTAATTTTATTTGTGTGTTTATTTTAGATAGATCGATACTGTCTGCTTTGAAAGTCAGTATCTATCTAAAACCCTTTGCTTTGTATTCCTATTTTTTTACTGGAATACTGGGGATGGCACATCTCACTAAACCCTCTTCACCATACATGCTTCCAATGTGCATTTGCAGGCAGAGAGACTGGTTTGTCTTCTGATTTAAGTTGAAATGCTCTTATCAACACAAATATCTGTGTAATATTGATAGAGAAGCTGCTGATGGCAGGGACAAGTGAATGCTTATTACTTATTGCAGGTGAAGGACAGTGAGTGGTCTTCTGAGAAAGTGCAGTGATGTTCTCGGGAATCGATCATATGGTAACATTTCTACCTCTCTGTCTTCACTAAATAGAGATCCTGCAATAGGAGTTGGGAACCTGTCACCCCCAAAATCGAGGGTGAGCTAAGCCCACCAGCATCAGGGGCTTATCTACAGCATTCTATCCTAAAAGTTAAGAAAAAGAGGTTAGATTATACTCAACCAGGGGCGGTCCCGGTCCCGGTCTGGTCCGATGGGGGTTGCGGTCCAGTCTGGGGCCTCCCATCTTCATCAGATGACGTCCTCTTCTGGTCTTCACGCTGCGGCTTAGGCGCAGGCGTAATTTGTCTGCCCTGTTGAGGGCAGAGCAAAGTACTGCAGTGCGCAGGAGCCGGGCCTCTCTGACCTTTCCCAGCACCTGTGCACTGCAGTACTTTGCTCTGCCCTCAACAGGGCAGACAAAGTATGCCTGCGCCAGAGCTGCAGTGTGAAGACCAGAAGAGGACATCATCCTTTGAAGATGGGAGGCCCTGGACCAGACCGCGGCGCCCCACCAGATCGGACCGCCCACCCAGGTGAGTATAATCTAACCTCTTTTTCTCATCTTTTAGGATACATCGGGGGCTTATCTACAGCACTACAGAGTGCTGTAGATAAGCCCCTGATGCCGGTGGGCTTAGCTCACCCTCGATTTTGGGGGTGACAGGTTCCCTTTAAGAGGAAATTGTCACCACACAACTGCCACATTACAGACCCTCTGGTAGGTGGGGAGGGTCATTGAACAAATGGGAGGAATAGATTGTCAATAGTGATGAGTGAGCACTAAAATGCTCGGATGCTCATTCGAACGGAGCAATTCCTAATGCTTAGATGCTCATTTCGAGTTACAATTTTAATGGTAGTCAATGGGAAATCTGAGAATTTATCCTGCAGACACTACAAGGAGATCCGTGGGGGAATTGAAAATGTTTAAATGACTTGAAAAAGTGCTAAATGGAAGAACAAAAAGGGGAATACCCTTGGAAGCATCTCTTAGTAGCAGATCTCTGCTGAGAACAATGGTGTCACACTTTTTCTTCACTTTAAGGACTGAAAATAAAACATTCAAAATAAAAAAATTAAAGAAAAAAAGTTAAGAAATATTTTTCCAGTATAATAACTTGTATGTAAGACAAAAGTAAAAAAAAAAAATAAAAAAAATATTTATGTGAACCAAAAATTGGAAATTTCAGTGTAATTTATGAAAGAAGCAAGAACTAACAAAAATTAGATGGAAGAGGGACCCAGATACACCCTGTATTAGAAATAAAGAATGGCCGTGTACACATTCTGTTCAAACTGTAATGTAGTGGTCATCCATACTCCCTGTCTGTAATTACCCCTGGCATCACTAAAAACCCACTCAGAAAAGATGCTTGTGGCAGGGCAGCACAACTCCTCCATGGCACAGAGGGACAGCTCATGCCAGGTGTTCAGCTTTGAGACCCAATAGTTGAAGTTTGCAGAAGAATTAGGGAGTATGCTTTTTTATTCAGACAGGTATTGCTTGACCATCTTTAAAAACTTCTTCCTCCTTATCAAAAATACCTGGTCATCAGAGCCTGGATGCAGGGAGGGTGTCATGAAATTGGCCCATGCCTTGGATAGTGTACACCTGCTTCTGATCTGCCTGCTGTGTCTCTCTTGCCTCTCTTCCTTGTTTGGCCTAGGTAGCTTGCCTCCTTCGGCTAAAGTTGTCCAATGGGAATTTATTCAACATATTTTCCACAATGGCATTCTTGTATTGCACCATTTTAGAAGCCCTCTTACAGTCTCAGGAAGGAGAGATGCAAGGTTCTCCTTATAGCATGGGTGTTGCAGGGTGAACAACCAGTCCTATTTTTTTGGCCAAGATGAATATAAAGCTAGGGTCATGGGTAGGTCAGTGATACATAAAGTCTTCCATTTGTGCCAAGGTCCCTATATTCAACACTTCCTTGTCTCCACCATGATGACTACTCTCCGTCACCTCCTCTTCCATTGCTTCCTCCTTATTCCACTCCTCCATCGATCCATGTTGTAGAGATGTGGCAAACCTTATGTCAGTAACAACCCTGCCGGCATCACTGCATGGCCTCCCATTCCCCACCTGCCTTATACTTACTCACTGGTCATGCAGTGAATTCTGTCTGCTGCCAGTTCCATGTGTGTACCTAATGTCTCTTGTCTGCTCTTTGCATACTTCCTGGCATTGTGCATAGGGTGTCATCCCTGGCACTTCCTGAGTCTTATGGAGATGTTGTGCACCTTTCTAAGGTGTCCCAAGTCAATTGCCATGAAGCCTCAGGTACTTTAGACATCCCCACCCCTAGGGTGGGGCCTGAGCAACGTACAATGTCAGTCTGTGTTTTGATTCTGAGATACCAGGGCCTGTCCTGTCTCTGCCTTCTGTAGGGGCTGTATACCCAGACCTGTTTCTGTGCTTGTATGTATATAGTATATAGGCAGATACTGTAGAATAAGGCAGAACTCCCCCTTATAGGCAGATACTGTAGAATAAGGCGGCACTCCCCCCTACAGGCAGATCCTGTATATAAGGCAGCACTCCCCCCATAGGCAGATCCTGTAGGATAAGGCAGCACTCAACCCTATAGGCAGATCCTGTAGAATAAGGCAGCACTCCCGCCTATAGGTAGATCCTGTATATAAGGCAGCACTCCCCCCTTAGGCAGATCGTGTAGAAAAAGGCAGCACTCCCCCCTATAGGCAGATACTGTAGAATAAGGCAGCACTCACCTTTATAGGCAGATACTGTAGAATAAGGCAGCACTCCCCCCTAAAGGCAGATAATGTAGAATAAGGCAGCACTCCCCCCTTATAGGCAGATACTGTAGAATAAGGCAGCACTCCCCCCTATAGGCAGATACTGTAGAAAAAGGCAGCACCCCCCTCTATAAGCAGATACTATAGAATAATGAAGCCCCATCGGTGCTTCCTGCTCCTGCTCCCGCTCATCTGACAGCGGGCGCTGGGTGGTGATGTCATTGCGCCCGCTGTCAGACAGTGTTGGAGATGATGGGAGGAGTGCAGCGCTCCTTCCCGCATCACTGCAGTGAGCTATATAGCTCACCATGTGATGACGGGCGGGGGTCCCACTGCTGGCACCGGGCCCCCCCACCTGCTCAGGGGCCCCATAGCGGCAGAGCAGGGAGATCGATTCTCCCTGCTCTGCCACAGTATGTAACTGCATCGGCAAGCTGCGCGCGCCAATGCAGTTACAGTAGCCTAGCTCCGGGTGGGCCCCCTCAGAGCACGGGGCCCGGGGCAATGGCCCACTCTGCTCCCCCGGTAGCTACGCTACTGGTAAAGACTGAATAGTCTGACTCACGTATTGCAGGCTACAGGCACAGGTAATGACATATATCTCAAAATCACTGTCACATGTTAATTTTTGTGTGATTGCTATGGTTTCACCCATACTATACGACTTGATGTAATGAGTCATATGGGTGATAATTTTGCAGGTACAACATTTTTGGGAACCACATCGATAGATACCTGGTTTGGAAGAATCCATTTTGTTTATCCTAATTTTTTCTTTTCTCTTTATACATTCCCATTCCCCATATTTGGTCATTCTGAGATTCTTAGAGGCAATTAAATCCTTCACTGTTTGGCCCCTATGAAAAGTAATATTGGGTTTATCTGGTAAAAGTTTTTTTCAAAGATGTATCCTTTTTAAATAAGTACCAATATTTATTTAAAATGTTTCTTATCTCCATATTACTACGATTAAAAGCGGTGATAAAATTATACTGCCACCCTTCTTTCCTGTTCCTCGTGCGGTATAAGTAATTAGGCGACATTATTCTCCGGGTCGGTGCAATTGCAGCGATGCCAGATTTTTGGTTGCTGTCACACACAAAGGCTATGTGCACACGTTGCGGATTTGGCTGCGGACCCGCAGCTTATTGGCTGCTGTGGATTCGCAGCTGTTTTACATGCGGTTTACAGTACCATATAAACCTATGGAAAACCAAATCCGCTGTGCCCATGGTGCGGAAAATACCGAGCAGAAATGCTGCGTTGTATTTTCCGCAGCATGTCAATTATTTGGATTCTGCAGCGTTTTACACCTGCTTCTCAATAGGAATCCGAAGGTGTAAAACCGCAGGTGAAATCCGCACAAAAAACGCAAGAATTCCGCAGTAATTCCACAGGTAAAATGCAGTGCGATTTACCAGCGGATTTTGCAAAAACAGTGCGGAAAAATCTGCACACGAATCAGCAATGTGGGCACATAGCCTAAAAGATGCTTTTTATTGCGAAAACTAGTTTTTGCATCACCACATTTTGAGTGCTGTAAATTCTCCATATTTCAGCCAACGGAGCCATGTTATTGCTTGTTTTTTGTGAGACGAGCTGAAGTTTTTATGGGTACCCATATTTGGGCACATGACATTTTTTGTTTGCTTTCTATTCGGATTTTTGTGAGACAGAATGAACAAAAATCAACAATTCAGGAATTTCTTTTTTTATAGGGGTTTATGCTGCTCCTTGTGTGGTAAAATGGATAAGGCATTTTTATTTTTCGGGTCAGTACAATTACAGCGATACCTCATTTATATCAATTTTTTTGTGTTTTGCTGCTTTTATACAATCAAAGCTATTTTCTAGAAAAAAAAATATATTTTTGCATTTTTATTCCACTTTTTGATCAGCGGCATAATGATAAAATATTCTTTTTTGCCTTGTTTTTATTTATTTTTTCTATGATGTTCACTAGTGATGAGCGAATATACTCGTTACTTGAGATTTCCCGAGCACGCTCGGGAGTCCTCCGAGTATCGGAGATTTAGTTTTTAGCGCCGCAGCTGAATTATTAACATCTGTTAGCCAGCTTGATTACATGTGGGGATTCCCTAGCAACCAGGCAACCCCCACATGTACTTATGCTGGCTAACAGATGTAAATCACTCAGTTGCGGCGATGAAAACTAAATCTCCGAGCGCTAAAAATACTCAGAGGACACCCGAGAAATCTCGAGTAACAAGTATATTCGCTCATCACTAATATTCACAAAAGGGGTTAACTAATGGGACCATTTTATAGGTTGGGTCATTGCGGAAGGGGATGATAATAAATACAGTTATATAAAAAAATTGGGCACCCCTATTAATCTTAACTCTTAAGCTTAATGTTTTATAAAAATAGTTTTTTTTGCAACAGCTATTTCAGTTTCATATATCTAATAACTGTTGGACACAGTAATGTTTCTGCCTTGAAATGAGGTTTATTGTACTAACAGAAAACGTGCAATCTGCATTCAAACAAAATTTGACAGGTGCATAAGTATGGGCACCCTTATCATTTTCTTGTTTTAAATACTCCTACCTACTTTTTTCTGACTTACTAAAGCACTTTATTTTGTTTTCTAACCTCATTTAGCTTTGAACTTCATAGCCAGGTGTATGCAATCATGAGAAAAGCTACTTAAAGTGACCACTTGAAAGTTGTTCTCCTGTTTGAATCTCCTCTGAAGAGTGGCATCATGGGCTCCTCAAAACAACTGTCTAATGATCTGAAAACAAAGATTATTCAACATAGTTGTTCAGGAGAAGGATACAAAAAGCTGTCTCAGAGATTTAACCTGTCAATTTCCACTGTGAGGAACATAGTAAGGAAATGGAAGAGCACAGGTACAGTTCTTGTTAAGGCCAGAAGTGGCAGGCCAAGAAAAACATCAGAAAGGCAGAGAAGAAGAATGGTGAGATCAGTCAAGGACAATCCTCAGACCACCTCCAGAGAGCTGCAGCATCAACTTGCTGCAGATGGTGTCACTGTGCATCGGTCAACTATACAACGCACTTTGCACAAGGAGAAGCTGTATGGGAGAGTGATGCGAAAGAAGCCGTTTCTGCAAGCACTCCACAAACAGAATTGGCTGAGGTGCGCAAAAGCACATTTGGAGAAGCCAATTTCTTTTTGGAAGAAGGTCCTGTGGACTGATGAAAAGGCATTATGCATGGCCGCCAAAAAACACAGCATTCCAAGAAAAACACTTGCTACCCACAGTAAATTTTGGTGGAGGTTCCATCATGCTTTGGGGCTGTGTGGCCAATGCCGGCACCGGGAATCTTGTTAAATTTGAGAGACGCATGGATTCCTCTCAGTATCAGCAGATTCTTGACAATAATGTTCATGAATCAGTGACAAAGTTGAAGTTACACAGGGGATGGATCTTTCAGCAAGACAATGATCCAAAACACCGCTCCAAATCTACTCAGGCATTCATGCAGAGGAACAATTACACTGTTCTGGAATGGCCATCCCAGTCCCCAGACCTGAATATCATTGAAAGCATTTAGAGAATTAAAGGAAGTAGGTAGTGAGGAGGCATTAAGAAAATACAAAAAATTAAATAAATTCTGTAAAAAGAAAATCAAGGCAGCAAAGATTGAGACAGAGAGACTCATTGCCAGAGAGAGTAAAAATTATCCTAAAATATTCTTTAACTACATAAATAGTAAGAAACTAAAAAATGATAGTGCTGGCCCCCTTAAAAATAGTCTGGGTGAAATGGTGGATAAGGATGAGGAAAAAGCCAATATGCTAAATGATTTTTTTTCATCAGTATTTACACAAGAAAATCCCATGGCAGACAAAATGACTGGTGATAAAAATTCCCAATTAAATTTCACCTGCTTAACCCAACAGGAAGGGTGGCGGCATTTAAAAATCACTAAAATTGACAAATCTCCGGGCCCGGATGGGATACACCCTCGAGTACTGCAGGAATTAAGTACAGTCATTGATAGTGATAGACCATTATTTTTAATCTTTAAAGACTCCATAATAACAGGGTCTGTACCACAGGACTGGCGTATAGCAAATGTGGTGCCAATATTCAAAAAGGGGCCAAAAACTGAACTCGGAAATTATAGGTCAGTAAGCTTAACCTCTACTGTGGGTAAAATCCTGGAGGGCATTCTAAGGGATGCTATACTGGAGTATCTGAAGAGGAATAACCTCATGACCCAGGATCAGCACGGGTTTACTAGGGACCGTTCATGTCAGACTAATTTGATCAGTTTCTATGAAGAGGTAAGTTCCGGACTGGACCAGTGGATGTAGTGTATATGGACTTTTCAAAAGCTTTTGATACGGTGCCACACAAAAGGTTGATACATTAAATGAGAATAATGGGGATAGGGGAAAATATGTGTAAAAACGGGTTGAGAGCTGGCTCAGGGATAGGAAACAAAGGGTGGTTATGAATGGAGCACACTCGGACTGGGTAGCTGTTAGCAGTGGGGTACCACAGGGGTCAGTATTGGGCCCTCTTCTTTTAACATATTTATTAATGACCTTGTAGGGGGCATTCAGAGTAGAATTTCAATATTTGCAGATGACACTAAACTCTGCAGGGTAATCAATACAGAGGAGGACAATTTTATATTATGGGATGATTTATGTAAACTAGAATCTTGGGCTGATAAATGGCAAATGAGCTTTAATGGGGATAAGAGTAAGGTCATACACTTGGGTAGAAGTAATAAGATGTATAATTATGTGCTTAATTCTAAAACTCTGGGCAAAACTGTCAATGAAAAAGACCTGGGTGTATGGGTGGATGACAAACTCATATTCAGTGGCCAGTGTCAGACAGCTGCTACAAAGGCAAATAAAATAATGGGATGCATTAAAAGAGGCATAGATGCTCATGAGGAGAACATAATTTTACCTCTATACAAGTCACTAGTTTGACCACACTTAGAATACTGTGCACAGTTCTGGTCTCCAGTGTATAAGAAAGACATAGCTGAACTGGAGCGGGTGCAGAGAAGAGCGACCACGTTTATTAGAGGACTGGGGGTCTGCAATACCAAGATAGGTTATTACACTTGGGGCTATTTAGTTTGGAAAAACGAAGACTAAGGGGTGATCTTATTTTAATGCATAAATATATGAGGGGACAGTACAAAGACCTTTCTGATGATCTTTTTAATCATAGACCTGAGACAGGGACAAGGGGGCATCCTCTACGTTTGGAGGAAAGAAGGTTTAAGCATAATAACAGATGTGGATTATTTACTGTAAGAGCAGTGAGAGTATGGAACTCTCTGCTGTATGATGTTGTAATGAGTGATTCATTACTTAACCCCTTCCCGACCTTTGACGCATACGCTGCATCATGAAAGTCGGTGCCATTCCGACCCATGACGCAGCGTATGCGTCATGGCGGAATCGCGTTCCTGCAGGCCGGGTGAAAGGGTTAACTGAAATTTCACCCGGCATGCAGGGACAGGAGGAGTTGTACTTTAGCCCAGGGGCTTCACCCCCCCCGTGGCTACGATCGCTCTGATTGGCTGTTGAAAGTGAAACTGACAATCAGAGCGATTTGTAATATTTCACCTAAAAAACTGGTGAAATATTACAATCCAGCCATGACCGATGCTGCAATATCATCGGCCATGGCTGGAAACACTAATGTGCCCCCACCCCACCGATCGCCCCCCCAGCCCTCCGATCTGTGGTCCGCTCCCCTCCGTCCTGTGCTCTGCTCCCCCGTCCTCCTGTCCGATCCCCCCATGCTCCAATCCCACCCCCGTGCTCCAATCCCACCCCCCTGCACTCGGATCCACCCCCCCACACTGCGATCCACCCCCCGCACACCGATCCACCCCCCCGCACACCGATCCACCCCCCCGCACACCGATCCACCCGCCCGCACACCGATCCACCCCCCATGCTCCGATCCCTCCCCCCGTGCTCCGACACCCCCCCGAGCCCTGATCCCCCCCCTTATACTTACCGAGCCTCCCGGGGTCCGTCCGTCTTCTTTCCTGGGCGCGGCCATCTTCCAAAATGGCGGGCGCATGCGCAGTGCGCCCGCCGAATCTGCCGGCCGGCAGATTCGTTCCAGAGTGAATTTTGATCACTGTGATAAAACCTCACAGTGATCAAAATAAAAAAAACAGTAAATGCCCCCCCCCCCCCTTTGTCACCCCCATAGGTAGGGACAATAATAAAATAAAGAATTTTTTTTTTCCCCCACTAAGGTTGGAGTTTGTTGTGAATTCTGTGGTCAAGCTCCCTCCTGTGGTCATGAGTGGTACTTCGGCTGGTTCTGTCTATGAGCTTCCTCTGGTAGATGTGAGTGGGGCTGTGGCTTCTGAGTTTCCTTCCTCAGGTGACGAGGTTAAGTCGTTAGGTGCTGCTCTATTTAACTCCACCTAGTTCTTTGTTCCTGGCCTCCAGTCAATTTTCCAGTATTGGTCTAGCTCTCTCCTGGATCGTTCTTGTGGCCTGTCTGCCCTGCATAAGCTAAGTTTTGCTTGTGTTACTTTTGTTTGCTATATTTTCTGTCCAGCTTGCTATATTGGTTTTTCTTGCTTGCTGGAAGCTCTGAGACGCAGAGGGAGCACCTCCGTACCGTTAGTCGGTGCAGAGGGTCTTTTTGCCCCCTCTGCATGGTTGTTTGTAGGTTTTTGTGCTGACCGCATAGCTATCTTTCCTATCCTCGGTCTATTCAGTAAGTTGGGTCTCACTTTGCTTAAATCTATTTCATCTCTGTGTTTGTATTTTCATCTTAACTCACAGTCATTATATGTGGGGGGCTGCCTTTTCCTTTGGGGAATTTCTCTGAGGCAAGGTAGGCTTATTTTTCTATCTTCAGGGCTAGGTAGTTTCTGTGCCGAGTTGCAAAGGGAGCGTTAGGAGCAATCCACGGCTACCTCTAGTGTGGTATGATAGGATTAGGGATTGCGGTCAGCAGAGTTCCCACGTCTCAGAGCTCGTCCTATGTTGGTAACTATCAGGTCACTTTGTGTGCTCTTAACCACTAGGTCCATTGTGGTTCTGAATCACCTGTTCATAACAGTACTGGAGGCCCAAAGTACTAATGCTTCTCAATAGAGGGAAAAGAGAAGTTCTGAGACCATTTTTTTTTCTTTGCACTGTGTTTTGTCTTTTTTTCTTCCTTTACATCAGGGTGGTTCAGAACACAGGTGTAGACATGGACATTCAAGGTCTGTCCTCTTTGATGGATAATCTCGCTATAAGTGTACAGAACATTCAAGATTTAGTGGTTCAGAATCCTATGTTAGAGCCTAAAATTCCTATTTCTGAGTTATTTTCTCGAGATAGAGCTAAGTTTTTGAATTTCAAAAATAATTGTAAACTATTTCTGGCTTTGAAACCCCGCTCCTCTGGTGACCCAGTTCAACAGGTAAAGATCATTATTTCTTTATTACGTGGCGACCCTCAAGACTGGGCATTTTCCCTTGCGCCAGGAGATCCTGCGTTATGTGATATTGATGCGTTTTTTCTGACACTCGGGTTGCTTTATGATGAACCTAATTCAGTGGATCAGGCAGAGAAAATCTTGCTGGCTCTGTGTCAGGGTCAGGATGAGGTAGAGATATATTGTCAGAAATTTAGGAAGTGGTCTGTGCTCACTCAATGGAACGAATGTGCTCTGGCAGCAATTTTCAGAAAGGGTCTCTCTGAAGCCCTTAAGGATGTCATGGTGGGATTTCCTATGCCTGCTGGTTTGAATGAGTCTATGTCTTTGGCCATTCAGATCGATCGACGCTTGCATGAGCGTAAAACTGTGCACCATTTGGCGGTATTACCTGAGCATAAACCTGAGCCTATGCAATGTAATAGGACTTTGACCAGAGCTGAACGGCAAGAACACAGATGACGGAATAGGCTGTGTTTTTACTGTGGTGATTCCACTCATGCTATCTCTGATTGTCCTAAGCGTATTAAGCGTTTCGCTAGGTCTGCCACCATTGGTACGGTACAGTCGAAATTTCTTTTGTCCGTTACTTTGATCTGCTCTTTGTCGTCCTTTTCTGTCATGGCATTTGTGGATTCAGGCGCTGCCCTGAATTTGATGGACTTGGAGTTTGCTAGGCGCTGTGGGTTTTTCTTGGAGCCCTTGCAGTATCCTATTCCATTGAGAGGAATTGATGCTACGCCTTTGGCCAAGAATAAGCCTCAGTATTGGACCCAACTGACCATGTGCATGGCTCCTGCGCATCAGGAGGATATTCGCTTTTTGGTGTTGCAGAATCTGCATGATGTGGTCGTGTTGGGGTTGCCATGGCTACAAGTCCATAACCCAGTATTGGATTGGAAATCAATGTCTGTGTCCAGCTGGGGTTGTCAGGGGGTACATGGTAATGTTCCATTTCTGTCTATTTCATCATCCACCCCTTCTGAGGTCCCAGAGTTCTTGTCAGATTACCGGGATGTATTTGATGAGCCCAAGTCCAGTGCCCTACCTCCGCATAGGGATTGCGATTGTGCTATCGATTTGATTCCTGGTAGTAAGTTTCCTAAAGGTCGACTGTTTAATTTGTCTGTACCTGAGCATGCTGCTATGCGGAGTTACGTAAAGGAATCCTTGGAGAAGGGTCATATTCGCCCCTCGTCGTCGCCATTGGGGGCAGGGTTCTTTTTTGTGGCCAAGAAGGATGGTTCGTTGAGACCTTTTATTGATTACCGCCTTCTAAATAAAATCACAGTCAAATTTCAGTACCCCTTGCCGCTGCTGTCTGATTTGTTTGCTCGGATTAAGGGGGCTAGTTGGTTCACCAAGATAGATCTTCGTGGTGCGTATAATCTTGTGCGTATTAAACAGGGCGAATAATGGAAAACAGCATTTAATACGCCCGAGGGCCATTTTGAGTACCTGGTTATGCCATTCGGGCTTTCTAATGCTCCATCAGTGTTTCAGTCCTTTATGCATGACATCTTCCGAGAGTACCTGGATAAATTCCTGATTGTATACTTGGATGATATTTTGGTCTTCTCGGATGATTGGGAATCTCACGTGAAGCAGGTCAGAATGGTGTTCCAGGTCCTGCGTGTGAATTCTTTGTGAAGGTGTCAAAGTGTCTCTTTGGTGTTCAGAAGGTTTCATTTTTGGGTTTCATTTTTTCCCCTTCTACTATCGAGATGGACCCTGTTAAAGTTCAGGCCATTTATGATTGGACTCAGCCGACATCTCTGAAGAGTCTGCAAAAGTTCCTGGCCTTTGCTAATTTTTATCGTCGCTTCATCAATAATTTTTCTAGTATTGCTAAACCGTTGACTGATTTAACCAAGAAGGGTGCTGATGTGGTCAATTGGTCTTCTGCTGCTGTAGAAGCTTTTCAAGAGTTGAAGCGTCGTTTTTTTTCTGCCCCTGTGTTGTGCCAACCAGATGTTTCGCTCCCGTTCCAGGTCGAGGTTGATGCTTCTGAGATTGGAGCAGGGGCTGTTTTGTCGCAAAGAAGTTCTGATGGCTCGGTGATGAAACCATGCGCCTTCTTTTCCAGGAAGTTTTTGCCTGCTGAGCGTAATTATGATGTTGGCAATCGAGAGTTGCTGGCCATGAAGTGGGCAGTCGAGGAGTGGCGTCATTGGCTTGAAGGAGCTAAGCATCGCGTGGTGGTCTTGACTGATCACAAGAACATGACTTATCTCGAGTCTGCCAAACGGTTGAATCCTAGACAGGCTCGTTGGTCGCTGTTTTTCTTCCGTTTTGACTTTGTGGTTTCGTACCTTCCGGGCTCTAAAAATGTGAAGGCGGATGCCCTGTCTAGGAGTTTTGGGCCCGACTCTCCGGGTTTGCCTGAGCCGGCGGGTATTCTCAAAGAGGGAGTAATTTTGTCTGCCATCTCCCCTGATTTGCGGCGGGTGCTGCAAAAATTTCAGGCTAATAGACCTGACCGTTGCCCAGCGGAGAAACTGTTTGTTCCTGATAAATGGACGAGTGGAGTTATCTCTGAGGTTCATTGTTCGGCGTTGGCTGGTCATCCTGGAATCTTTGGCACCAGAGATTTGGTGGCTAGATCCTTTTGGTGGCCGTCTCTGTCACGGGATGTGCGTTCGTTTGTGCAGTCCTGTGGGATTTGTGCTCGGGCTAAGCTCTGCTGTTCTCGTGCCAGTGGGTTGCTTTTGCCCTTGCCAGTCCCGAAGAGGCCCTGGACACATATCTCTATGGATTTTATTTCGGATCTCCCCGTCTCTCAAAAAATGTCGGTCATTTGGGTTGTTTGTGATCGCTTCTCTAAGATGGTCCATTTGGTACCCTTGTCTAAATTGCCTTCCTCCTCTGATTTGGTGCCATTGTTCTTCCAGCATGTGGTTCGTTTACATGGCATTCCGAGAACATCGTTTCTGACAGAGGTTCCCAATTTGTTTCGAGGTTTTGACGAGCCTTTTGTGCTAGGATGGGCATTGATTTGTCTTTTTCCTCGGCTTTCCATCCTCAGACAAATGGCCAGACTGAACGAACCAATCAGACCTTGGAAACATATCTGAGATGTTTTGTTTCTGCTGATCAGGATGATTGGGTGTCCTTTTTGCCTTTGGCTGAGTTCGCCCTTAATAATCGGGCCAGCTCGGCTACTTTGGTTTAGCCGTTTTTCTGCAATTCTGGTTTCCATCCTCGTTTCTCTTCAGGGCAGGTTGAGTCTTCTGACTGTCCTGGTGTGGATACTGTGGTGGATAGGTTGCAGCAGATTTGGACTCATGTAGTGGACAATTTGATATTGTCTCAGGAGAAGGCCCAACGTTTCGCTAACCGCAGGCGCTGTGTGGGTCCCCGACTTCGTGTTGGGGATTTGGTTTGGTTGTCATCTTGTTATATTCCTATGAAAGTTTCCTCTCCTAAGTTTAAGCCCCGTTTCATTGGTCCGTATAGGATTTCTGAGGTTCTTAATCCTGTGTCTTTTCGTTTGACCCTTCCAGCTTCTTTTTCCATCCATAACGTATTCCATAGGTCATTGTTGCGGAGATACGTGGCACCTGTGGTTCCATCCGTTGATCCTCCTGCCCCGGTTTTGGTTGAGGGGGAGTTGGAGTATATAGTGGAGAAGATTTTGGATTCTCGTAATTCGAGATGGAAACTCCAGTACCTGGTTAAGTGGAAGGGTTATGGTCAAGAAGATAATTCCTGGGTTTTTGCCTCTGATGTTCATGCTGCCGATCTGGTTCGTGCCTTTCATTTGGCTCATCCTGGTCGGCCTGGGGGCTCTGGTGAGGGTTCGGTGACCCCTCCTCAAGGGGGGGTACTGTTGTGCATTCTGTGGTCAAGCTCCCTCCTGTGGTCATGAGTGGTACTTCGGCTGGTTCTGTCTATGATCTTCCTCTGGTAGATGTGAGTGGGGCTGTGGCTTCTGAGTTTCCTTCCTCAGGTGACGAGGTTAAGACGTTAGGTGCTGCTCTATTTAACTCCACCTAGTTCTTTGTTCCTGGCCTCCAGTCAATTTTCCAGTATTGGTCTAGCTCTCTCCTGGATCGTTCTTGTGGCCTGTCTGCCCTGCATAAGCTAAGTTTTGCTTGTGTTACTTTTGTTTGCTATATTTTCTGTCCAGCTTGCTATATTGGTTTTCTTGCTTGCTGGAAGCTCTGAGACGCAGAGGGAGCACCTCCGTACCGTTAGTCGGTGCAGAGGGTCTTTTGGCCCCCTCTGCGTGGTTGTTTGTAGGTTTTTGTGCTGACCGCAAAGCTATCTTTCCTATCCTCGGTCTATTCAGTAAGTTGGGCCTCACTTTGCTTAAATCTATTTCATCTCTGTGTTTGTATTTTCATCTTAACTCACAGTCATTATATGTGGGGGGCTGCCTTTTCCTTTGGGGAATTTCTCTGAGGCAAGGTAGGCTTATTTTTCTATCTTCAGGGCTAGCTAGTTTCTCAGGCTGTGCCGAGTTGCATAGGGAGCGTTAGGCGCAATCCACGGCTACCTCTAGTGTGGTATGATAGGATTAGGGATTGCGGTCAGCAGAGTTCCCACGTCTCAGAGCTCATCCTATGTTGGTAACTATCAGGTCACTTTGTGTGCTCTTAACCACTAGGTCCATTGTGGTTCTGAATCATCTGTTCATAACAGAAGTTAGAACTAGGGTTAGGGTTAGGGGTAGGGTTAGGGTTAGGGGTAGGGTTAGGGGTAGGGGTAGGGTTAGGGGTAGGGTTAGGGTTAGGGGTAGGGTTAGGGTTGGGGTTAGGGGTAGGGTTAGGTGTAGGGTTAGGGGTAGGGGTAGGGTTAGGGGTAGGGGTAGGGTTAGGGTTAGGGGTAGGGATAGGGGTAGGGTTAGGGTTAGGGGTAGGGTTAGGGGTAGGGTTAAGGGTAGGGGTAGGGTTAGGGTTAGGGGTAGGGTTAGGGTTGGGGGTAGGGTTAGGGTTAGGGGTAGGGTTAGGGTTAGGAATGTGCACACGTATTCTGGTCCTCTGCGGATTTTTCCGCAGCAGATTTCATAAATCCGCAGTGCTAAACCACTGCGGATTTATGGCAGATTTACCGCGGTTTTTCTGCGCATTTCACTGCGGTTTTACAACTGCGATTTTCTATTGGAGCAGTTATAAAACCGCTGCGGAATCCGCAGAAAGAAGCGACATGCTGCGGAATGTAAACCCCTGCGTTTCCATGCAGTTTTTCTGCAGCATGTGCACAGCGATTTTTGTTTCCCATAGGTTTACATTGAACTGTAAACTCATGGGAAACTGCTGCGGATCCGCAGCGTTTTCCGCAGTGTGTGCACATACCTTTAGAATTAGGCTATGTGCACACGGTGCGGATTTGGCTGCGGATCCGCAGCGGATTGCCCGCTGCGGATCCGCAGCAGAGTTACATCAGGTTTACAGTACCATGTAAACCTATGGAAAACCAAATCCGCTGTGCCCATGGTGCGGAAAATACCACGCGGAAACGCTGCGTTGTATTTTCCGCAGCATGTCAATTCTTTGTGCGGATTCCGCAGCGTTTTACACCTGTTCCTCAATAGGAATCCGCAGGTGAAATCCGCACAAAAACACTGGCAATCCGCGGTAAATCCGCAGGTAAAACGCAGTGCCTTTTACCCGCGGATTTTTCAAAAATGGTGCTGAAAAATCTCACACGAATCCGCAACGTGGGCACATAGCCTTAGGGTTAGGATTGGGTTGGAATTAGGGTTGTGGTTAGGGTTAGGGGTGTGTTGGGGTTAGGGTTGTGGTTAGGGGTGTGTTGGGGTTAGGGTTGTGGTTAGGGGTGTGTTGGGGTTAGGGTTGTGATTAGGGTTACGGCTACAGTTGGGATAAGGGTTAGGGGTGTGTTGGAGTTAGAATTGAGGGGTTTCCACTATTTAGGCACATCAGGGGGTCTCCAAACGCAGCATGGCGCCACCATTAATTTTAGCCAATCTTGTATTCAAAAAGTCAAATGGTGCTCCCTCACTTCCGAGCCCCGACGTGTGCCCAAACAGTGGTTTACCCCCACATATGGGGTACCAGCATACTCAGGACAAACTGCGCAACAATTACTGGGGTCCAATTTCTCCTGTTACCCTTGAGAAAATAAAAAATTGCTTGCTAAAACATCATTTTTGAGGAAAGAAAAATGATTTTTTATTTTCACGGCTCTGCGTTGTAAACGTCTGTGAAGCATTTGGAGGTTCAAAGTGCTCACCACATATCTAGATTAGTTCCTTGGGGGTGTCTAGTTTACAAAATGGGGTCACTTTTGGGGGGTTTCTACTGTTTAGGCACACCATGGGTTCTGCAAACGCAACGTGATGTCCGCAGACCATTCCATCAAAGTCTGCATTTCAAAAGTCACTACTTCCCTTCTGAGCCCCGATGTGTGCCCAAACAGTGGTTTACCCCAACACATCGGGTATCAGCGTACTCAGGAGAAACTGGACAACAACTTTTGGGGTCCAATTTCTCCTGTAACCCTTGGGAAAATAAAAAATTCTGGGCTAAATAATTATTTTTGAGGAAAGAAAACGTATTTATTATTTTCACGGCTCTGCATTATAAACTTCTATGAAGCATTTGGGGGTTCAAAGTGCTCACCACATATCTAGATAAGTTCCTTTCGGGGTCTAGTTTCCAAAATGGGGGCACTTGTTGGGGGGTTTCTACTGTTTAGCCACATCAGGGGCTCTGCAAACGCAAAGTGACGCCCGTAGAGCATTCCATCAAAGTCTGCATTTCAAAATGTCACTACTTCACTTCCGAGCCCCAGCATGTGCCCAAACAGTAGTTTACCCCCACATATGGGGTATCACCGTACTCAGGAGAAACTGGACAACAAATATTGGGGTCAAATTTCTCCTGTTACCCTTGGGAAAATTTTAAAATTCTGGGCTAAAAAATTATTTTTGAGGAAAGAAAACGTATTTATCATTTTCACTGCTCTGTGTTATAAACTTCTGTGAAGCACTTGGGGGTTCAAAGTGCTCACCTCACATCTAGATAAGTTCCTTTGGGGGTCTAGTTTCCAAAATGGGGTCATTTGTGGGGGATCTCCAATGTTTAGGCACACAGGGGCTCTCCAAACGCGACATGGTGTCAGCTAATGATTGGAACTAATTTTCCATTTAAAAAGCCAAATGGCATGCCTTCACTTCTGAGCCCTGCTGTGCGCCCAAACAGTGGTTTACCCCCACATATGGGGTATCTGCGTACTCAGAACAAACTGGACAACAAAATTTGTGGTCCAATTTCTCCTATTACCGTTGGCAAAATAGAAAATTCCAGGCTAAAATATCATTTTTGAGGAAAGAAAAATTATTTGTTATTTTCATGGCTCTGCGTTATAAACTTCTGTGAAGCACCTGGGGGTTTAAAGTGCTCAGTATGCATCTAGATAAGTTCCTTGGGGGGGTCTAGTTTCCAAAATGGGGTCATTTGTGGGGGAGCTCCAATGCATAGGCACACAGGGGCTCTCCAAACGCGACATGATGTCCGCTAACAATTGGAGCTAATTTTCCATTCAAAAAGTCAAAAGGCGCGCCTTCCCTTCCGAGCCCTGCCGTGTGCCCAAACAGTGGTTTACCCTCACATATTAGGTATCGGCGTACTCAGGAGAAATTGCCCAACAAATTTTAAGATCTATTTAATCCTATTGCCCATGTGAAAATGAAAAAATTGAGGCGAAAAGATATTTTTTTGAAAAAAAAAGTACTTTTTCATCTTTACGGATCAATTTGTGAAGCACCTGAGGGTTTAAAGTGCTCACTAGGCATCTAGATAAGTTCCTTGGGGGATCCAGTTTCCAAAATGGGGTCACTTGTGGGGGAGCTCCAATGTTTAGGCACACAGGGTCTCTCCAAACGCGACATGGTGTCCGCTAACGATGGAGATAATTTTTCATTCAAAAAGTCAAATGGCGCTCCTTCCCTCCCGAGCCTTACCATGTGCCCAAACAGTGGTTTACCCCCACATGTGAGGTATCGGTGTACTCAGGAGAAATTGCCCAACAAATTTTAGGATCCATTTCATCCTGTTGCCCATGTGAAAATGAAAAAATTGAGGCTAAAAAATTTTTTGCGAAAAAAAAGTACTTTTTCATTTTTACGGATCAATTTGTGAAGCACCTGGGGGATTAAAGTGCTCACTATGCATCTCGATAAGTTCCATGGGGCGTCTAGTTTCCAAAATGGGGTCACTTGTGGGGGAGCTCCAATTTTTAGGCACACGGGGGCTCTCCAAAGGTGACATGGTGTCCGCTAAAGAGTGCAGCCAATTTTTCATTCAAAAAGTCAAATGGCGCTCCTTCCCTTCCAAGCCCTGCTGTGCGCCCAAACAGTGGTTTACCCCCACATGTGAGGTATCAGCGTACTCAGGACAAATTGGACAACAACTTTGGGGTTCAGTTTCTCCGTTTACCATTGGGAAAATAAAAAAATTGTTGCTGAAAGATCATTTTTGTGACTAAAAAGTTAAATTTTTTCATTCCATGTTGCTTCTGCTGCTGTGAAGCACCTGAAGGGTTAATAAACTTCTGGAATGTGGTTTTGTGCACCTTGAGGGGTGTAGTTTTTAGAATGGTGTCACTTTTGGGTATTTTCAGCCATATAGACCCCTCAAACTGACTTCAAATGTGAGGTGGTCCCTAAAAAAAATGGTTTTGTAAATTTTGTTGTAAAAATGAGAAATTGCTGGTCAAATTTTAACCCTTATAACTTCCTAGCAAAAAAAAAATTTGTTTCCAAAATTGTGCTGATGTAAATTAGACGTGTGGGAAATGTTATTTATTAACTATTTTGTGTCACATAACTCTCTGGTTTAACAGAATAAAAATTCAAAATGTGAAAATTGCAAAATTTTCAAAATTTTCGCCAAATTTCCGTTTTTATCACAAATAAACATAGAATTTATTGACCTAAGTTTATGACTAACATGAAGCCCAATATGTCACGAGAAAACAGTCTCAGAATCTCTAGGATCAGTTGAAGCATTCCCGAGTTATTACCTCATAAAGGGACACTGGTCAGAATTGCAAAAAATGGCAAGGTCTTTAAGGTCAAAATAGGCTGGGTCATGAAGGGGTTAAATTTAAGAGGGGACTGGATACATTTCTGGAAAAGTATAATGTTACAGGGTATATGCACTAGATTCCTTGATAGGGCGTTGATCCAGGGAACTAGTCTGATTGCCGTATGTGGAGTCGGGAAGGAATTTTTTTCCCCAATGTGGAGCTTACTCTTTGCTGCATGGGTTTTTATTTGCCTTCCTCTGGATCAACATGTTAGGGCATGTTAGGTTAGGCTATGGGTTGAACTAGATGGACTTATAGTCTTCCTTCAACCTTAATAACTATGTAACTATTTAACTATCTGTGGGATCATTTGAAGAGGGCTGTCCATGCTCGGCGACCATCAAACTTAACTGAACTGGAATTGTTTTGTAAAGAGGAATGGTCAAATATACCTTCATCCAGGATCCAGGAACTCATTAAAAGCTACAGGAAGCGACTAGAGGCTGTTATTTTTGCAAAAGGAGGATCTAGTAAATATTAATGTCACTTTTCTGGTGGGGTGCCCATACTTATGCACCTGTCAAATTTTGTTTGAATGCAGACTGGACATTTTCTTTTAGTACAATAAACTCATTTCAAGGCAGAAACATTACTGCGTCCAACAGTTATTAGATAAATGAAACTGACATAGCTGTTGCAAAAAAAAACAATTTTTATAAAATATTAAGCTTAAAATTAATAGGGGTGCCCAAACTTTTTCATATAACTGTATGTATACTTTTATTGTTTGTTTGTTTTCATTCAAATTTTAATTCAATATCTTTTAATTTTTTTATTATTTTTGATTTTTTTTTTTAAATTAAATTTTTTTTAACTTTTTTTCTAACTTTATTACTATGGGACAATCATTTTTTGCATGCTGATCGCTTCCACAGCATGCAAATGAAGCAGTATCCCCATGCTGCCGAAACTGTGAGCTCTGCACTGACAGACAAAATTGCTGATCATCCACTGGGCATGATCAGCAAGTTTCACAACAAAAAAACGGAGTAAAAAGTCCATAACCACATTACTATATATAAAAGTATGTAGCGTCTTTATTTGTTTTAGAAATAACACAAAAAATTGCAAATAAGTGCTGTAGGCACTATGCACTTAAAAGAGGACAACAGGAAGGAGACATGACAACAGCCAAACAAAGGTGGGGGAAGGAAAATAAATGTGCATATTTTCAACTAAAGCAATGGTCGTACAGCAATGATCTATATGTATTGGGTCCAACCGGTGTCCCATTAGAAGAGATGGCACTAATACAATGCATGTAATACATCAAATAATGGATCAAGCTTACCCATTGCAGTCATCTGAATAAAGTACCCCCTCCTTGTTTGGCGCCCCCCGGATGCGCATTTCGCGTGTTCGCTTTCTCAGCGGGGTACTCTAATGGCCAGTCTCGTGCTGTTTAAATAGCCGTGACACAGGAAATGGGGCCAGGAAGACGGAGCATGCGCGGTGGCGCCCGGGGCGCGTCACCGCTGGAGCCGTCACAGCAGGGCGGGCGTAAGGCGGAAGTCCGCCCATAGACATCATGTTACGTGCCCCCCGCTGTTACAGACAGCCGCAGCAAGCGACGAGCACTCCGGGCGGCAGCGGGCATGCGCACCCCTGGCAGCCATTTTCCTGAAGAACACGGTGGCGGCCATATTTATAAGGATCAAAAGGCTGCATGATCCCACCCACTATATACACGGAGTGCAACAGTGATAAAAAAGCAAGGTGCACAGCGGTGAGTTTGGTATGTGAAAAAGAGAGATATCACACCCCATATATATAGGTAACCAAACTATTATAAAAATCTTAAGCCAAAATACATAACAATATAAAAAGGCAAAAATCACATACAAATATATATTTGTCAAGTTTAAAGTGACAAGTGCAGTGAATATTTATTCTTATATACACAATAGGATTTCATATATTTCAAACCTGGCCTATTTAATTGACTCTTCCCATAATTACAAGCAAAAACCAAAAAAAGAAAATCTAGGAAGCAGATGTCAAAAGTATCTAAAACCAATACATTTATTAAATAGATGCAAACAAAGAAAATTTTTCACATAAATGACATATATCAAGGGTAAAAGGTATACTGTCCTCAGCGAGATACACATGCAAAATAAAACTGCAAGAACAAGGCCACGCACAGCACCCTAACTAAATCTCCATAAGTAATGTCAAAAGGAGGGCACAGGGAAGGTGAGAAACTGGTAACTGACTAAATACAATGCCGACAAAGGGTCATCTGTGATATGTAATCAAAAAGACTAAGTGTCTGAAATAAGCGGTGATAACTGTCACCAGGATATGTTATATATAGACCCATGTAATGCAATGGTAGCTATACTAATAAAAGTGCAAACAGTGCCTAGTAAACTACTACACATAGCAGCCATTACAAGTTATCAGTGCCAGAGCCAGCCTGTGCTAAAAGGGTGGTTACCCACAGAATATTAAACACATCAAGAGGGAAAATGGATGCGATACATGACCTGCACGTGCAGTCCTGAGAGCCCCAACGCACGTTTCGCGTATTGCTTCTTCCGGGGGAGTGTATGTGTGGATCAGTAAAGTAAGGGCTTTTATAGCCATGTCTCTCATTTAGTGGCAGCGGCGTTGTAATAGCGCTCGCATCGCTGACTTGGGCCACAGCGCATGCGCAGATCAGCGTCCCACGTCACTGCCCTGCTTCCCCATCCGACGCGTCAAGACGGGGGGCGGGGTCAGCAGCGCCATGGACGCGTCACCACAGCAGAGCGGTAACCCAGGCAACGATGGAGCGCTCACGTCGCAGGTATGACAAAAGTGCAGAGACGTAGTGGTAACTATATGGAGGAGATGGGGGGCGGGGTCAGCGGCGCCATGAACGCGTCACCACAGCAGAGCAGTAGCCCAGGCAATGATGGAGCGCTCACGTCACAGATATGACGAAAGTACAAAGGTATGGTAATAACTATATAGCAGGGAGAGGGAAGGATGAATGGATAAAGGTATCCATGCGTCATCAGAACACAGCGATAATCTAAGCAGCAGTGAGACTTTCACATCGCAAATAAAGACACATAGTGATGATATAAAATCAGCAGTGGGAGGAGACAGGGAAAGATTAGGAAAACCATTCACCATATCACACTCCATACATATGAGCTAGATAGAAGAGAAGAGAAGAGAAGGGAGTCTGAGGATGGAATAACTAAACTCCAAGAGGAGTATATAAACGCATTAGGTCTGAACACAGCGCGCACAGGTCATACAGCACCCACCATCCACAACTATATGTATATGCATTAACCCTATATGATTAAAAAACTAATAATGGACTATATTGACAAAAAACAAAGAGGTGCCATATATATATATATATATATATATATATATATATATATATATATATGCAGTTGATGATATCTAAATAATAATATGAATCATACCATCGTGATAGAGGAGTTTTCAAATTCTAATAAAGTGACTAGTGCAATAATATCTACACATATAACAATGAGACATGTTATTATATAACATAACCTGCATATAAAAGTAAGTAAAGTGAGAAAGTGCTCAATACATATCCGCCTATTTAATAATACAGATATGCAGTGTAACTAGTTGTGGGTATATAATGTTTCAAGGGATTTTTTATACATATAACATTCCATGACTTATAACATAGAGTCCTCTTGTATGACTATATTTCCTATCTCTTCTCAGCATTTCTTAAAGACATGGATCCATTCCTGAATCTCCAATCCAGATCCGTCGCCCACCACCGAATATCCCAATCCTCCAGAACAGACGCCAGATGCCACGGATAAATATTGATAAGTATATATATTTTCTAGAGAAAAACTAAAGAAAAAAACTGATTAAAAACCAATACAATAAAGCAGATACAATAAAAAACCATAAAACCACACGAATGTAAAAAGTTAAAGAAAGGGGGCAAAACTCAATTTTTCATTTAAACCTTTTGGATGGACACAATCAATCTTCTTAATCCATCTTGTTTCTAATTGCGCGAGGGTCGAGATTTATCGATGACATTCTCATGATTTGGCAGGGCACGGAAGAAGAACTTCTGTCATTTGTCAATCTATTGAACAATAATGATATCAATGTGAGGTTAACATGCAAGTATAGCCAAACCCAAATTGAATTCTTGGACATACTCATTCGAAAGGGAGAGTCCAATACCTTGGAAACTGATATGTTTCGCAAAGAGACTGCTGTAAATTCTCTTCTCCATGCTTCGTCTTCCCACCCTCAACAAGTGGTAAACGCTATTCCCACGGGACAATTTTTGAGGGTTAAAAGAATCTGCTCCAACGACTCTCTTTTTAATCAACAAGCTGATGAATTGGTAGAGAGATTTAGAAGTTGTGGTTACTCCAACAGGAGCATCAAAAAGAGTCGGAGACGGGCAGCAGCAGAAAATCGGACCAATCTCATGCAGCAAAAGAAAAGAAAAAAGAACGAGACCCAATAATCAGATTTATCTCCACTTATAACGAGAAGTGGAGAGACATGAGACAAGCCCTCAACAAATATTGGGCGATATTGAAAAGCGATCAAACGTTGACTAGACACATCAGTGATACCTCTTCCATCACTTATAGGAGATCCAAGAATCTAAAGGACATTCTAGTCCACAGCTACTACCCTGGAGAGGATCCAAATAGAGCATTTTATATCTAAAGGGCCAAAATGGGGCTTTTTTCCATGCAATGATTGTATTGCATGCCCCAATATGCAGAAGGCTTCTGGGTTTGTATCTAGTGATGGAACTAAAAACTTTACCATCACTCAACATATAACATGCAATTCGTTTGGCATAATATATTATGCAAAATGTCCATGCGGAAAGATTTATGTAGGCTTGACCTCAAGACAGTTGAAAGTGCGAGTAAGAGAGCATGTCAGAGACATTCTAAATGCACGAGAAATAACTGACATGACTGAATTAAAACCAATACCTCAGCACTTTAAACAAAAACATGATTGCAATGCCAATTTATTAAAGGTGTCAGGTATCGATAAAGTCTTCATCAACCAAAGAGGTGGTGACTGGAAGAAGACCCTCGCGCAATTAGAAACAAGATGGATTAAGAAGATTGATTGTGGCCATCCAAAAGGTTTAAATGAAAAATTGAGTTTTGCCCCCTTTCTTTAACTTTTTACATTCGAGTGGTTTTATGGTTTTTTATTGTATCTGCTTTATTGTATTGGTTTTTAATCAGTTTTTTTCTTTAGTTTTTCTCTAGAAAATATATATACTTACCAATATTTATCCGTGGCATCTGGCGTCTGTTCTGGAGGATTGGGATATTCGGTGGTGTGCGACGGATCTGGATTGGAGAATCAGGAATGGATCCATGTCTTTAAGAAATGCTGAGAAGAGATAGGAAATATAGTCATACAAGAGGACTCTATGTTATAAGTCATGGAATGTTATATGTATAAAAAATCCCTTGAAACATTATATACCCACAACTAGTTACACTGCATATCTGTATTATTAAATAGGCGGATATGTATTGAGCACTTTCTCACTTTACTTACTTTTATAAGCAGGTTATGTTATATAATAACATGTCTCATTGTTATATGTGTAGATATTATTGCACTAGTCACTTTATTAGAATTTGAAAACTCCTCTATCACGATGGTATGATTCATATTATTATTTAGATATCATCAACTGTATATATATATATATATATGGCACCTCTTTGTTTTTTGTCAATATAGTCCATTATTAGTTTTTTAATCATATAGGGTTAATGCATATACATATAGTTGTGGATGGTGGGTGCTGTATGACCTGTGCGCGCTGTGTTCAGACCTAATGCGTTTATATACTCCTCTTGGAGTTTAGTTATTCCATCCTCAGACTCCCTTCTCTTCTCTTCTCTTCTATCTAGCTCGTATGTATGGAGTGTGATATGGTGAATGGTTTTCCTAATCTTTCCCTGTCTCCTCCCACTGCTGATTTTATATCATCACTATGTGTCTTTATTTGCGATGTGAAAGTCTCACTGCTGCTTAGATTATCGCTGTGTTCTGATGACGCATGGATACCTTTATCCATTCTTCCTTCCCTCTCCCTGCTATATAGTTATTACCATACCTTTGTACTTTCGTCATATCTGTGACGTGAGCGCTCCATCATTGCCTGGGCTACTGCTCTGCTGTGGTGACGCGTTCATGGCGCCGCTGACCCCGCCCCCCATCTCCTCCATATAGTTACCACTACGTCTCTGCACTTTTATCATATCTGCGACATGAGCGCTCCATCGTTGCCTGGGTTACCGCTCTGCTGTGGTGACGCGTCCATGGCGCTGCTGACCCGCCCCCTGTCTTGACGCGTCGGATGGGGAAGCAGGGCAGTGACGTGGGACGCTGATCTGCGCATGCGCTGTGGCCCAAGTCAGCGATGCGAGCGCCATTACAACGCCGCTGCCACTAATGAGAGACATGGCTATAAAAGCCCTTACTATACTGATCCACACATACACTCCCCCGGAAGAAGCAATACGCGAAACGTGCGTTGGGGCTCTCAGAACTGCACGTGCAGGTCATGTATCGCATCCATTTTCCCTCTTGATGTGTTTAATATTCTGTGGGTAACCACCCTTTTAGCACAGGCTGGCTCTGGCACTGATAACTTGTAATGGCTGCTATGTGTAGTAGTTTACTAGGCACTGTTTGCACTTTTATTAGTATAGCTACCATTGCATTACATGGGTCTATATATAACATATCCTGGTGACAGTTATCACCGCTTATTTCAGACACTTAGTCTTTTTGATTACATATCACAGATGACCCTTTGTCGGCATTGTATTTAGTCAGTTACCAGTTTCTCACCTTCCCTGTGCCCTCCTTTTGACATTACTTATGGAGATTTAGTTAGGGTGCTGTGCGTGGCCTTGTACTTGCAGTTTTATTTTGCATGTGTATTTCGCTGAGGACAGTATACTTTTTACCCTTGATATATGTCATTTATGTGAAAAATTTTCTTTGTTTGCATCTATTATATACACAATACATGTGAATAAACATGACAAGAACAATATTGATTGAAGCTTAATTATTCTTATTCCTTTTTTCTTTTTTTCTTTTTTTCTCTTTTGTGATATCCATATATAGGGGAAGGGAATACAATGCAGCAAAGATGGCATCCAATGCCGTAAACATATATAAAACTTCACTAAAATAAAAACAAACACAAGACAAAATATTAGTACAAAATAATTAAAAAGAGTGGTGGCTCGGCATAAACTACAGAGAGAGAAGGGTGGACAAATATGCCCAATATCCAATTATATATCCAATGCTACACAGGCGTGACAAGAGGGACAATAGTGCACAATAGTTCCCGTCCATGTGCATCGGACCTCAGTGATCATAAGAATGGGGCGAAGCTCAACTTCTCATTAAGCCCCTTCGGGGCTAGGGTATCAAGGATGACAATCCACCAACACTCGCGTTGTGCGAGTATTTTGGCCATATTGCCACCCCTGATCCCTCCATGTATCTTCTCAATGCCTCTTACCGTCAGACCTCTGGGGTCAGATCCATGATAGGTCCGAAAATGTCTAGGCAAGGTCTTCAACCCTGACACATCAACCGCCTCTTTCATGGCCAGAATATTGCGTACGTGCTCGCGTGTCCGAATTTTTAGTTCCCTAGATGTGAGACCAACATAAATCAGGGAGCAGGGACAAGTGGCGTAGTATATCACAAAGGACGTACTACATGAGATGTAATCTCATATTTTAAATTCCCTGCTCCCATCTGAAGTCCCAAAGGTCCCTCATCTAAGGATATTCGGACACGCGACGCACGACCCACATGGGAAACACCCCTGTCTTGGACTACTCGCATCCAGGAAATTTTTATTCTTATTTTTGGCTATATAGTGGCTTCTCACCAAAGCATCTTTGAGATTCTTACCCCTACACTGTATCATTAGGGGAGCTTTTGTCAGATGTGAAGCCAGTATACCATCGGTCTGTAGCACAGGCCAATGCGTGTTGAGTATTTCCCGGATGCGGTTCCATTGACAGTTGGACGTAGAAATGAATCTGACCCCAGATCCATCATCTGATTTAGGTCTCTTGGCTTGCAACAAAAGGTCCGCCCTACGTGTGGACTTTGCCCTTCCATACCCTGCCTTGATGCAGCAACGACTGTACCCCCGTGTCCGGAACCGTTCAGTGAGTATGGTGGACTGTCTCTCAAAGCTGGTCTCTGTGGAGCAGACCCGTCTGTTCCTCAAAAATTGCCCAACTGAGATGGCCTTAATAACAGAATAATTGTGTGCCGAGGATGCATGCAATAACAAATTTACAGATGTTTCTTTTCAATAGAGGTCAGTCTCGATAGAGCCTTCCTCGGCAACACATAAAGTGATATCCAAGAAATCAATAGTGCTTTTTTGCCATGAATAAGTAAATTTTAAATTAAACGTATTATGATTTAACTCCTGCATAAATTTTGAGAGGCTGTCTTCGCTACCGTTCCAAATCATCAGAACTGTTATGATCAGGTGGCCTTGGAGCAGCATGAAATGACCTTCGCTGCAGCAGTGGTAACTTTACTGACCGCAATCCCTGATCCTATCACCGCGGCTAGAAGTAGCCGTGGGGTGTGCCTAACCAGACCTAGACACCTCGACACAGCCTAAGGACTAAATATCCCTAAAGATGGAAATAGGAAAACTCTCTTGCCTCAGAGTAGACCCCCAAAGGATAGGTAGCCCCCCACAAATAATGACTGTGAGTAGGAGAGGAAAAGACACACGCAGACAGAAAACAGGGATAAGCAAAGGAGGCCACTTCTACCTAGATAGGAAAGGATAGTACAGGATACTATGCGGTCAGCATAAAACACTACAAAATATCCACAGCAGAAAAATACAAAAACTCCACCACCTAACTAAAGATGTGGAGAGTATATCTGCGACTCCAGCGAGTCCAACTAGACTGAGAAAAACATCAGGCACAGTCTAGCAGGAACAAAATAGAAACAAGATAAGCACAGAAAATAAACACACAGCAGTGTGTCTAAAACAATGAAGAAAACACTTATCTTAGCTGAATTGGCAGCAAGCAGGAGGGGCCAGGCAGAGGACCAACACTTCCAAAGGATCATTGACTACTGGCAAGGACTAATGAGTCCTGCACAGCTAAATACCCCAGTCCAAATTGCAATTAGCAGAAACACCTGTCCAAGACTGCTGCTCAGGAATAACTGCATTACCATCAACAACCACCGGAGGGAGCCCAAGAGCAGAATTGACAACAGTACCCTCCCTTGAGGATGGGTCACCAAACCCTCACCAGAGCCCCATGGCCGGTCAGGACGAGCAAGATGAAAGGCACGAACCAAATCAGCGGCATGGACATCAGAGGCCGAAACCCAAGAATTATCCTCCTGGCCATAACCCTTCCATTTGACAAGGTACTGAA
Source organism: Ranitomeya imitator (assembly GCF_032444005.1). NCBI lineage: Eukaryota > Metazoa > Chordata > Amphibia > Anura > Dendrobatidae > Ranitomeya > Ranitomeya imitator. The sequence goes on from NC_091282.1 coordinate 1,152,998,314, forward strand.
GCTTCCACCTCAAAAAACGAGAATCCAAAATCTTCTCAACCACATATTCCAACTCCCCATCGACCAACACAGGGGCCGGAGGATCAACAGAGGGAACAACGGGCTCCACTTATTTCCACAACAAAGATCTATGGAAGACATTATGGATAGCAAAAGAGGCCAGAAGCACCAGACGAAAAGACACCGGATTAATAATCTCAGAAATCCTATAAGGACCAATAAACCGATGCTTAAACTTAGGAGAAGAAACCTTCATAGGAACATGACGGGAAGATAACCAAACCAGATCCCCAACCCGAAGCCGGGAACCAACACAGCGATGTCGGTTAGCAAAACGTTGAGCCTCCTCCTGAGACAACACCAAATTGTCCACCACCTGAGCCCAAATCTGCTGCAACCTGTCAACCACAGAATCCACACCAGGAAAGTCAGAAGACTCAACCTGCCCAGAAGAAAAATGAGGATGAAAACCAAAATTACAAAAAAAAGGCGAAACCAAAGTAGCCGAACTAGCCCGATTATTAAGGGCAAACTCAGCCAATGGCAAAAAAGTCACCCAATCATCCTGATCAGCAGACACAAAGCATCTCAAATAAGTCTCCAAAGTCTGATTAGTACGCTCGGTCTGGCCATTTGTCTGAGGATGAAATGCAGAAGAAAAAGACAAATCAATGCCCAGCCTAGCACAAAAGGCCCGCCAAAACCTAGAAACAAACTGAGAACCTTTGTCGGACACAATATTCTCAGGAATATCATGCAAACGGACCACATGCTGAAAAAACAACGGAACCAAATCAGAAGAAGAAGGCAACTTAGGCAAAGGCACCAAATGAACCATCTTAGAGAATCGGTCACAAACAACCCAGATAACCGACATCCTCTGGGAAACAGGAACATCGGAAATAAAATCCATAGAAATATGCGTCCAGGGCCTCTCAGGGACCAGAAATGGCAAAAGCAACCCACTAGCACGGGAGCAACAAGGCTTGGCCCACGCACAAGTCCCACAGGACTGCACAAAAGACCGCACATCACACGATATAGAAGGCCACCAAAATGACCTACCAACCAAGTCTCTGGTACCAAAAATGCCAGGATGACCAGCCAACACAGAACAATGAACATCAGAAATCACTCTACTAGTCCATCTGTCAGGAACAAACAGCTTCCCCACAGGACAACGATCAGGTTTGTCAGCCTGAAATTTCTGAAGAACCCGTCGTAAATCAGGAGAAACGGCAGAAAGGACCACCCCTTCCTTCAAAATACCGACTGGTTCCAAGACCTCAGGAGAATCAGGCAAAAAACTCCTAGAGAGGGCATCAGCCTTAATATTCTTAGAACCCGGAAGGTACGAGACCACGAAATCAAAACGAGAAAAAAACAAGGACCATCAAGCCTGTCTAGGATTCAACCGTTTGGCAGACTCGAGGTAAATCAGATTCATTATGATCGGTCAAGACCACAATACGGTGCTTAGCTCCCTCAAGCCAATGTCGCTATTCCTCAAACGCCCACTTCATAGCCAACAACTCCCGATTGCCGACATAATAATTGCGTACAGCAGGCGATAACTTACGGGAAAAGAAGGCACACGGTTTCATTAAGGAATCAACAGGATCCCTCTGAGACAAAACAGCCCCTGCCCCAATCTCAGAAGCGTCAACCTCAACCTGAAATGGAAGAGAAACATCCAGTTGACGCAACACAGGAGCAGAAGTAAAACGATGCTTAAGTTCCTGAAAGGCGGAGACAGCCGCAGGGGACCAATTCGCCACATCAGCGCCCTTCTTCGTCAAATCAGTCAAGGGTTTAACCACACTGGAAAAATTAGCAATGAAACGGCGATAAAAATTAGCAAAACCCCAAAATTTCTGAAGGCTCTTCATGGATGTGGGCTGAATCCAATCATGAATGGCCTGAACCTTAACCGGATCCACCTCTATAGACGAGAGAGAAAAAATAAAGCCCAAAAAGGAAATCTTCTGCACCCCAAAAAGACACTTAGACCCTTTCACAAACAAGGCATTGTCACGAAGGATCTGAAATACCATCCTGACCTGCTGCACATGAGACTCCCAATCATCGGAAAAAATCAAAATATCGTCCAAATATACAATCAGGAATTTATCAAGATAATCCTGGAAGATATCATGCATGAAGGACTGAAAAACAGATGGAGCATTAGAGAGTCCGAATGGCATCACAAGGTATTCAAAATGGCCCTCGGGCGTGTTAAACGCAGTTTTCCATTCATCACCCTGCTTAATACGAACAAGATTATAAGCCCCCCAAAGGTCAATCTTAGTAAACCAACTAGCTCCCTTAATCCTAGCAAACAAATCGGAAATCAAAGGTAAAGGATATTGAAACTTGACCGTGATCCTATTCAAGAGGCGATAATCAATACAGGGTCATAAGGAACCATCTTTTTTAGCAACAAAAAAGAACCCCGCTCCCAACGGTGAAGAAGATGGCCGAATATGCCCTTTCTCCAAAGACTCTTTAATATAGCTCCGCATGGCGGTATGTTCAGGTACAGACAGGTTGAAAAGTCGGCCCTTAGGAAACTTACAGCCTGGAATCAAGTCAATAGCACAATCGCAGTCCCTGTGTGGTGGAAGGAAACTGGACTTGGGCTCATAGAATACATCCTGAAAATCAGACAAAAACTCTGGAATCTCAGAAGAGGAAGAAGGGGCGATAGACATCAGAGGAACATCATTATGAACCCCCTGACAACCCCAACTAGTCACAGACATGGACTTCCAATCCAAAAAAGGATTATGTACTTGCCACCATGGAAAACCCAGCACGATAGCATCATGCAAATTATGCAACACCAGAAATCTTCCTGATGGGCTGGCGCCATGCGCATGGTCACCTGTGTCCAAAACTGGGGCTTATTTTTAGCCAAGGGTGTAGCATCAATGCCCCTTAAAGGAATAGGGTTCCGCAAAGGCTGCAAGGGAAAGCCACAACATTTGGCAAACTCAAAATCCATTAAATTCAAGGCGGCGCCTGAATGCACAAACGCCATGACAGAAAATGATGACAATGAGCAGATCAAGGACACAGATAACAGAAATTTAGGTTGTACCGCTTGGGGCAGACAGAAATGACATGGGAAGCGTCGCCACAATAATAACACAACCTATTCTGACGTCTGAAACCTTGTTGTTCCGTTCTAGACAGAATCCTATCACACTGCATTGGCTCAGGAATTTGCTCTGAGGATAACGCCACAGCGCGCACAGTTCTGCGCTCCCGCAAGTGCCGATCAATCTGAATCGCCAGAGACATAGAATCACTCAGATTGGAGGGTGTGGGAAACCCCACCATGACATCTTTAACGGATTCAGAAAATTGCCGCCAAAGCATCATTATTCCATTTAGTCAATACAGACCATTTTCTGAATTTCTGACAATACAATTCTGCCGCCTCTTGACCCTGAGACAGGGCCTACAAGGTCTTCTCAGCTTGATCCACAGAATTAGGTTCATCATACAGTAATCCTAACGCCTGAAAGAAGGAGTCTACATTAAGCAAAGCAGGATCCCTAGATTCCAGGGAAAATGCCCAATCCTGTGGATCACCACGCAGCAGTGAAATGATGATTTTAATTTGTTGAATGGAATCACCGGAGGATCGAGGTTTCAATGCAAAAAACAGTTTACAGTTGTTTTTAAAACTCAAAAATTTGGACCTGTCTCCAAAAAACAAATCAGGAGTAGGTATCTTCGGTTCTAAAGCAGGAGTCTGAACAATGTAATCAGAAATACCCTGTACTCTAGCAGAAAGCTGGTTCACACGAGAAGCTAATTCCTGAACACTCATGCTAGCACAAGACTCTTCAGCCACCCAGAGATAAAGAGGGAGGATAAGACAAAACAGACTGAAGAAAAAAAATGGCTCAGGATCTTTCCTCCCTTCTTCTGAGATGCAATTAACTCATTGTTGGCCAGCAGTACTGTTATGATCAGGTGGCCTTGGAGCAGCATGAAATGACCTTCGCTGAAGCAGTGGTAACTTTACTGACTGCAATCCCTGATCCTTTCACCGCAACTAGCCGTAGCCATGGTGTGTGCCTAACCAGACCTAGACACCTCGACACAGCCTAAGGACTAAATATCCCTAAAGGTGGAAATAGGAAAACTCTCTTGCCTCAGAGTAGACCCCCAAAGGATAGATAGCCCCCACAAATAATGACTGTGAGTAGGAGAGGAAAACACACACGCAGACAGAAAACAGGGATAAGCAAAGGAGGCCACTTCTACCTAGATAGGAAAGGATAGTACAGGATACTATGCGGTCAGCATAAAACACTACAAAATATCCACAGCAAAAAAATACAAAAACTCTACCACCTAACTAAAGATGTGGAGAGTATATCTGCGACTCCAGCGAGTCCAACTAGACTGAGAAAAACATCAGGCACAGTCTAGCAGGAACAAAATAGAAACAAGATAAGCACAGAAAATAAACACACAGCAGTGTGTCTAAAACAATGAAGAAAACACTTATCTTAGCTGAATTGGCAGCAAGCAGGAGGGGCCAGGCAGAGGACCAACACTTCCAAAGGAACATTGACTACTGGCAAGGACTAATGAGTCCTGCACAGCTAAATACCCCAGTCCGAATTGCAATTAGCAGAAACGCCTGTCCAAGACTGCTGCTCAGGAATAACTGCATTACCATCAACAACCACCGGAGGGAACCCAAGAGCAGAATTCACAACACAGAACGTCATCAATGTAGCGAAACCAGCCTACCACTGGGTCCACGTCGTGTGCCCCGTCTCCCTGGAAATTCAGAAAGGTGGCCATCCCAGTTGGTATTCTCAAGGAAAAAATGGGTCGCCTTGAGAATACCAACTGGGATGGCCACCTTTCTGAATTTATTTTGGAGTTACTTGAGTTTATTTTAACTCACAATTATTTTGTTTTTAAAGACAGGTTTTATTTACAATTACAAGGCACTGCGATGGGCGTGGCGTGTACTCCGTCGTATGCAAATCTGTTTTTGGGGTTTTGGGAGAGACATATCTTCCAGGGAGACAGGGCACACGCCGCGGACCCATTGGTAGGCTGGTTTCGCTACATTGATGACGTTCTGATGACCTCTATCGAAAAGAAACATCTGTAAATTCGTTATTGCATGCATCCTCGGCACACAATTATTCTGTTATCAAGGCCATCCCAGTTGGGCAATTTTTGAGGAACAGACGGGTCTGCTCCACAGAGACCCGCTTTGAGAGACAGTCCGCCATTCTCACTGAATAGTTCTGGGCACGGGGGTACAGTCGTCGCTGCATCAAGGCAGGGTATGGAAGGGCAAAGTCCACATGTAGGGCGGACTTTTTGTTGCAAGCCAAGAGACCTAAATCAGATGATGGATCTGGGGTCAGATTCATTTCTACGTCCAACTGTCAATGGAACCGCATCCGGGAAATACTCAAAAGGCATTGGCCTGTGCTACAGACCGATGGTATACTGGCTTCACATCTGACAAAAGCTCCCCTAATGATACAGCGTATGGGTAAGAATCTCAAAGATGCTTTGGTGAGGAGCCACTATATAGCCAAAAATAAGAATAAAAATTTCCTGGATGCGAGTAGTCCAAGACAGGGGTGTTTCCCATGTGGGTCGTGCGTCGCGTGTCCGAATATCCTTAGATGTGGGACCTTTGGGACTTCAGATGGGAGAAGGGAATTTAAAATATGAGATTATATCTCATGTAGTACGTCCTTTGTGATATACTACGCCACTTGTCCCTGCTCCCTGATTTATGTTGGTCTCACATCTAGGGAACTAAAAATTCGGACGTGCGAGCACGTACGCGATATTCTGGCCGCAAAAGAGGGGGTTGATGTGTCAGGGTTGAAGACCTTGCCAAGACATTTTCGGACCTATCATGGATCTGACCCCAGAGGTCTGAAGGTAAGAGGCATTGAGAAGATACATGGAGGGATCAGGGGTGGCAATATGGCCAAAATACTCGCACAACGCGAGTGTTGGTGGATTGTCATCCTTGATACCCTAGCCCCGAAGGGGCTTAATGAGAAATTGAGCTTCACCCCATTCTTATGATTAGTGAGGTCCGATGCACATGGACGGGCACTATTGTGCACTATTGTCCCTCTTGTCACGCCTGTGTAGCATTGGATATATAATTGGATATTGGACATATTTGTCCACCCTTCTCTTTCTCTGTAGTTTATGCTGAGCCACCATTTTTTTTTTATTATTTTGTACTAATATTTTGTCTTGTGTTTGTTTTTATTTTAGTGAAGTTTTATATATGTTTACGGCCTTGGATGCCATCTTGGCTGCATTGTATTAGTAACATAGTTAGTAAGGCCGAAAAAAGACATTTGTCCATCCAGTTCAGCCTATATTCCATCATAATAAATCCCCAGATCTACGTCCTTCTACAGAACCTAATTGTATGATACAATATTATTCTGCTCCAGGAAGACATCCAGGCCTCTCTTGAACCCCTCGACTGAGTTCGCCATCACCACCTCCTCAGGCAAGCAATTCCAGATTCTCACTGCCCTAACAGTAAAGAATCCTCTTCTATGTTGGTGGAAAAACCTTCTCTCCTCCAGACGCAAAGAATGCCCCCTTGTGCCCGTCACCTTCCTTGGTATAAACAGATCCTCAGCGAGATATTTGTATTGTCCCCTTATATACTTATACATGGTTATTAGATCGCCCCTCAGTCGTCTTTTTTCTAGACTAAATAATCCTAATTTCGCTAATCTATCTGGGTATTGTAGTTCTCCCATCCCCTTTATTAATTTTGTTGCCCTCCTTTGTACTCTCTCTAGTTCCATTATATCCTTCCTGAGCACCGGTGCCCAAAACTGGACACAGTACTCCATGTGCGGTCTAACTAGGGATTTGTACAGAGGCAGTATAATGCTCTCATCATGTGTATCCAGACCTCTTTTAATGCACCCCATGATCCTGTTTGCCTTGGCAGCTGCTGCCTGGCACTGGCTGCTCCAGGTAAGTTTATCATTAACTAGGATCCCCAAGTCCTTCTCCCTGTCAGATTTACCCAGTGGTTTCCCATTCAGTGTGTAATGGTGACATTGATTCCTTCTTCCCATGTGTATAACCTTACATTTATCATTGTTAAACCTCATCTGCCACCTTTCAGCCCATGTTTCCAACTTATCCAGATCCATCTGTAGCAGAATACTATCTTCTCTTGTATTAACTGCTTTACATAGTTTTGTATCATCTGCAAATATCGATATTTTACTGTGTAAACCTTCTACCAGATCATTAATGAATATGTTGAAGAGAACAGGTCCCAATACTGACCCCTGCGGTACCCCACTGGTCACAGCGACCCAGTTAGAGACTATACCATTTATAACCACCCTCTGCTTTCTATCACTAAGCCAGTTACTAACCCATTTACACACAATTTCCCCCAGACCAAGCATTCTCATTTTGTGTACCAACCTCTTGTGCGGCACGGTATCAAACGCTTTGGAAAAATCGAGATATACCACGTCCAATGACTCACCGTGGTCCAGCCTATAGCTTACCTCTTCATAAAAACTGATTAGATTGGTTTGACAGGAGCGATTTCTCATAAACCCATGCTGATATGGAGTTAAACAGTTATTCTCATTGAGATAATCCAGAATAACATCCCTCAGAAACTCTTCAAATATTTTACCAACAATAGAGGTTAGACTTACTGGCCTATAATTTCCAGGGTCACTTTTAGAGCCCTTTTTGAATATTGGCACCACATTTGCTATGCGCCAATCCTGTGGAACAGACCCTGTCGCTATAGAGTCCCTAAAAATAAGAAATAATGGTTTATCTATTACATTACTTAGTTCTCTTAGTACTCGTGGGTGTATGCCATCCGGACCCGGAGATTTATCTATTTTAATCTTATTTAGCCGGTTTCGCACCTCTTCTTGGGTTAGATTGGTGACCCTTAATATAGGGTTTTCATTGTTTCTTGGGATTTCACCTAGCATTTCATTTTCCACCGTGAATACCGTGGAGAAGAAGGTGTTTAATATGTTAGCTTTTTCCTCGTCATCTACAACCATTCTTTCCTCACTATTTTTTAAGGGGCCTACATTTTCAGTTTTTATTCTTTTACTATTGATATAGTTGAAGAACAGTTTGGGATTAGTTTTACTCTCCTTAGCAATGTGCTTCTCTGTTTCCTTTTTGGCAGCTTTAATTAGTTTTTTAGATAAAGTATTTTTCTCCCTATAGTTTTTTAGAGCTTCAATGGTGCCATCCTGCTTTAGTAGTGCAAATGCTTTCTTTTTACTGTTAATTGCCTGTCTTACTTCTTTGTTTAGCCACATTGGGTTTTTCCTATTTCTAGTCCTTTTATTCCCACAAGGTATAGACCGCTTACACTGCCTATTTAGGATGTTCTTAAACATTTCCCATTTATTATCTGTATTATTAGTTCTGAGGATATTGTCCCAGTCTACCAGATTAAGGGCATCTCTAAGCTGGTCAAACTTTGCCTTCCTAAAGTTCAGTGTTTTTGTGACTCCCTGACAAGTCCCCCTAGTGAAAGACAGGTGAAACTGTACAATATTGTGGTCGCTATTTCCTAGATGCCCGACCACCTGCAGATTTGTTATTCTGTCAGGTCTATTAGATAGTATTAGGTCTAAAAGTGCTGCTCCTCTGGTTGGATTCTGCACCAATTGTGAAAGATAATTTTTCTTGGTTATTAGCAGAAACCTGTTGCCTTTATGGGTTTCACAGGTTTCTGTTTCCCAGTTAATATCCGGGTAGTTAAAGTCCCCCATAACCAGGACCTCATTATGGGTTGCAGCTTCATCTATCTGCTTTAGAAGTAGACTTTCCATGGTTTCTGTTATATTTGGGGGTTTGTAACAGACCCCAATGAGAATTTTGTTACCATTTTTCCCTCCATGAATTTCGACCCATATGGACTCGACATCCTCATTTCCTTCGCTAATATCCTCCCTTAAAGTGGACTTTAGACAAGACTTTACATAGAGACAAACCCCTCCTCCTCTCCGATTTTTACGATCCTTTCTAAACAGACTGTAACCCTGTAAGTTAACTGCCCAGTCATAGCTTTCATCTAACCATGTCTCGGTTATTCCCACTATGTCAAAGTTACCTGTAGATATTTCTGCTTCTAGTTCTTCCATCTTGTTTGTCAGGCTTCTGGCGTTTGCAAGCATGCAGTTTAGAGGATTTTGTTTTGTTCCAATCTCCTCGCTGTGGATTGTTTTAGAAATGTTCTTACCTCCCTTCTGAGTATGTTTTCCTGGATCTTCTTTGTTCAAGTCTAATGTTTTTCTTCCCGTCCCCTCTTCTTCTAGTTTAACGCCCTCCTGATGAGTGTAGCGAGTCTTCTGGCGAATGTGTGTTTCCCAGGTTTGTTGAGGTGTAGTCCGTCTCTGGCGAGGAGTCCATCGTACAAGTAATTCACACCGTGGTCCAGGAATCCGAATCCTTGTTGTCTGCACCATCGTCTTAGCCAGTTGTTTGCATCAAGGATCCTGTTCCATCTCCTGGTGCCATGCCCGTCTACTGGAAGGATAGAAGAAAAAACTACCTGTGCATCCAGTTCCTTTACTTTCTTCCCCAACTCTTCAAGGTCTTTGCAGATTGTCGGTAGGTCCTTCCTTGCCGTGTCATTGGTGCCAACATGTATCAGAAGAAATGGGTGGACGTCCTTGGAGTTGAAGAGCTTTGGTATCCTATCGGTCACATCCTTGATCATCGCACCTGGAAGGCAGCATACTTCTCTTGCAGTTATGTCCGGTCTGCAGATGGCTGCTTCTGTGCCTCTCAGTAGTGAGTCTCCCACCACCACCACTCTTCGTTGCTTCTTGGCTGTACTTTTTGCTGTCACTTGTTGCTGTGTGCCCTTTTCTTTTTTGCTTGCTGGTATTGCTTCATCCTTAGGTGTGCCATCTTCATCCTCTACAAAGATTTGATATCGGTTCTTCAGTTGTGTGGTTGGTGATTTCTCCATGGTCTTCTTGCTTCTTTTGGTCACATGCTTCCACTCATCTGCTTTTGGAGGTTCTCTGACACTTTTTTCACCTTCTGTGACCAGTAGAGATGCTTCTGTTCTGTCTAGAAAGTCTTCATTCTCTTTGATGAGTTTCAAGGTTGCTATTCTTTCTTCCAGACCCCGCACCTTTTCTTCTAAAAGGGCCACTAGTCTACACTTCTGACAGGTGAAATTTAATTCTTCTTCTGGTCGATCTGTGAACATGTAGCACATGCTGCAGCTCACCATGTAGGTTGTCACATCTGCCATGTTGCTCCTAGATCCTGCTGACTTGCTGTGTGTTTTCCTTCTTGTGTAATCTACTCAGCCAAGCTCTCTTGCAATAATGTCCTACAGGCAAAAATTCGCGCGCCGTAAGGCGCGCGGTTTGGTGATTCTTTCCAAGCAGCTGGTCCCGGCTGTACCCAACGATCTTCTAGCCTAGGGAGACTCTTCGCTTTCCCAGAAGGCACCTGGAATATGCAAATTAGCCTCCTCAAGCTTGAATCCCTGGTTTATTCCCTTTCCCTATACAGTGGGGCAAAAAAGTATTTAGTCAGTCAGCAATAGTGCAAGTTCCACCACTTAAAAAGATGAGAGGCGTCTGTAATTTACATCATAGGTAGACCTCAACTATGGGAGACAAACTGAGAAAAAAAAATCCAGAAAATCACATTGTCTGCTTTTTTAACATTTTATTTGCATATTATGGTGGAAAATAAGTATTTGGTCAGAAACAAACAATCAAGATTTCTGGCTCTCACAGACCTGTAACTTCTTCTTTAAGAGTCTCCTCTTTCCTCCACTCATTACCTGTAGTAATGGCACCTGTTTAAACTTGTTATCAGTATAAAAAGACACCTGTGCACACCCTCAAACAGTCTGACTCCAAACTCCACTATGGTGAAGACCAATGAGCTGTCAAAGGACACCAGAAACAAAATTGTAGCCCTGCACCAGGCTGGGAAGACTGAATCTGCAATAGCCAACCAGCTTGGAGTGAAGAAATCAACAGTGGGAGCAATAATTAGAAAATGGAAGACATACAAGAAGACTGATAATCTCCCTCGATCTGGGGCTCCACTCAAAATCCCACCCCGTGGGGTCAGAATGATCATAAGAACGGTGAGCAAAAATCCCAGAACCACGCGGGGGGACCTAGTGAATGAACTGCAGAGAGCTGGGACCAATATTACAAGGCCTACCATAAGTAACACACTACGCCACCATGGACTCAGATCCTGCAGTGTCAGACGTGTCCCACTGCTTAAGCCAGTACATGTCCGGGCCCGTCTGAAGTTTGCTAGAGAGCATTTGGATGATCCAGAGGAGTTTTGGGAGAATGTCCTATGGTCTGATGAAACCAAACTGGAACTGTTTGGTAGAAACACAACTTGTCGTGTTTGGAGGAAAAAGAATACTGAGTTGCATCCATCAAACACCATACCTACTGTAAAGCATGGTGGTGGAAACATCATGCTTTGGGGCTGTTTCTCTGCAAAGGGGTCAGGACGACTGATCCGGGTACATGAAAGAATGAATGGGGCCATGTATCGTGAGATTTTGAGTGCAAACCTCCTTCCATCAGCAAGGGCATTGAAGATGAAACGTGGCTGGGTCTTTCAACATGACAATGATCCAAAGCACACCGCCAGGGCAACGAAGGAGTGGCTTCGTAAGAAGCATTTCAAGGTCCTGGAGTGGCCTAGCCAGTCTCCAGATCTCAACCCTATAGAAAACCTTTGGAGGGAGTTGAAAGTCCGTGTTGCCAAGCGAAAAGCCAAAAACATCACTGCTCTAGAGGAGATCTGCATGGAGGAATGGGCCAACATACCAACAACAGTGTGTGGCAACCTTGTGAAGACTTACAGAAAACGTTTGACCTCTGTCATTGCCAACAAAGGATATATTACAAAGTATTGAGATGAAATTTTGTTTCTGACCAAATACTTATTTTCCACCATAATATGCAAATAAAATGTTAAAAAAACAGACAATGTGATTTTCTGGATTTTTTTTCTCAGTTTGTCTCCCATAATTGAGGTCTACCTATGTTGTAAATTACAGACGCCTCTCATCTTTTTAAGTGGTGGAACTTGCACTATTGCTGACTGACTAAATACTTTTTTGCTCCACTGTATATGGATATCACAAAAGAGAAAAAAAGAAAAAAGGAATAAGAATAATTAAGCTTCAAACAATATTGTTCTTGTCATGTTTGTTCACATGTATCGTGTATATAAGAATAAATATTCACTGCACTTGTCACTTTAAATTTGACAAATATATATTAGTATGTGATTTTTGCCTTTTTATATTGTTATGTATTTTGGCTTAAGCTTTTTATAATCGTTTGGTTACCTATATATATGGGGTGTGATATCTCTCTTTTTCACATACCAAACTCACCGCTGTGCACCTTGCTTTTTTATCACTGTTGCACTCCGTGTATATAGTGGGTGGGATCATGCAGCCTTTTGATCCTTATAAATATGGCCGCCACCATGGTCTTCAGGAAAATGGCTGAGTTCTTGTCGCTTGCTGCGGCTGTCTGTAACAGCGGGGCACGTGTCACATGATGTCTATGGGCGGACTTCCGCCTTACGCCCGCCCTGCTGTGACGGCTCCAGCGGTGACGCGCCCTGGGCGCCACCACGCATTCGCCGTCTTCCTGGCCGCATTTCCTGTGTCACGGCTATTTAAACAGCACGAGACTGGCCATTAGAGTACCCCGCTGAGAAAGCGAATACGCGAAACGCGCATCCGGGGGGCACCAAACAAGGAGGGGGTACTTTATTCAGATGACTGCAATGGGTAAGCTTGATCCATTATTTGCTGTATTACATGCATTGTATTAGTGCCATCTCTTCTAATGGGACACCGGTTGGACCCTATACATATAGATCATTGCTGTACGACCATTGCTTTACTTGAAAATATGCACATTTATTTTCCTTCCCCCACCTTTGTTTGGCTGTTGTCATGTCTCCTTCCTGTTGTTGTCTTTTAAGTGCATAGTGCCTACAGCACTTAGTTGCAATTTTTTTGTTATTTCTAAAATAATAAAGACGCTACATACTTTTATATATAATAATGTGGTTATGGACTTTTTTACTCCGTTTTTTTGTTGTGAATCTTTATTGGAGTTGTCCTCATGTTTTCTCGCCCGCTGGGCGCTTTGGGAGAGCTGATTTGGTTTGCTCTCTTACACTATCTACCTTGGTGCTTCATGATTTAGCTATTAAATAATGATCAGCAAGTTTGCTAGGTCTGGATGGCATCATGATGACATCGGGTCTCTATAGCAACGATCGGGACCCTGCGTTACACTGCGGGGCCTCCGATCCAAAGTCAGAAGGGCCTCTGAAGGCTTACAGAATGCTGCATGTTCTATCGCAGCATTTCAGAGGTTAAAGTTCAGGGAACAATCTGTGACCTCTCCTGGCACTTAGTGCAGGTGTCACCTGCCAGAATCGGCTGACACCCTGCGGCAATCTCCCGCATACCCCGTTTGCATGGGTGATCGCTCAGACATAATAGTCTGTCCCTGGTCAAGTAGGCCAAAGGCACAGGGGCGGGATATTATGTTTGATGTCAGACGGGGTAAAAATGTTTGTAGTAATTTTCATTTTTTTCAAGAAAATTAACAAAACTTTTGGGACCAATATATCGGGAAAACCCCAAAAGTGATACCGTTTTAAAAGCAGAGTCCCTCAACTGATTCAAATCTATTGTCAGGTAGTTTATTAACCCTTCATATATCTTTCAGGAAATAATGAAGTACAATAACAAATTATATTGTGGTACCGTGTTAGCCAGAAAAATTGCTGTAAATACTTTTAATGCCCAATGATGACAAAAGTATTCTCGGAGTGATACCTTAGGTATCATATTATATAAAGGTATCATTGTGAGAATATTTTTGTCATTTCTGGGCATAAAAGTATTTACAGGAATTAATGCAAAATGACATGACAGGAAAAAAATGTTATTTTTGCCACTTAAATGTTGCTAACATCTGATCAGGTCACTATAGCTGTCAGATTCTAAGACTTTTATATGGCCGTGAATAGCCATGGCAAACATCATCACTTTAGCATGCCGATAGGGTTAAAGAGGGAGGCCCCACACTCTGCTAACCATTTAGATGTCAAAATTATTATTGACAGCAGCAATTAAGGTGTTAAGTGGCCATGGTCGGTGGCAACATCAGTTGTGACTGATGTAGCAGGTCGTCAGATGACAGCTGATGCATTTTCACCCATCAGGGAATGCAATTTACTTATTCCTCAGTTCAGTTTACCCCCCTTCACCCCCGGAGCTTTTTCCATTTTTTCATTTTCGTTTTTCGCTCCCCTCCTTCCCAGAGCCATAACTTTTTTATTTTTCTGTCAATATAGCCATGTGAGGGCTTATTGTTTGCGGAACAAGATGTACTTTTGAACGACACCATTGGTTTTACCATGCCATGTAACAGAAAACAGGAAAAAAATTCCAAGTGTGATGAAATTACAAAAAAGTGCAATCTCACACTTGTTTTTTGTTTGGCTTTTTTGCTAGGTTCACCAAATGCTAAAACTAACCTGCAATTATGATTCTCCAGGTCATTACGAGTTCATAGACACCTAAAATGTCTAGGTTATTTTTTATCTAAGTGGTGAAAAAAAATTCCAAAGTTTGCTAAAAAAAAAAAAAAAAAAAATTGTGCGATTTTCCGATACCCGTAGCGTCTCCAATTTTCGTGATCTGCGGTCAGGTGAAGGCTTATTTTTTGCATGCTGAGCTGGCATTTTTAATGATACCATTTTGGTGTAGATACGTTCTTTTGATCACCCGTTATTGCATTTTAATGCAATGTTGCGGCGACCAAAAATACTTTGGCGTTTTGATTTTTTTTCTCGCTACGCCATTTAGCGGTCAGGTTAATCCTTTGTTTTTTTGATGGATTGGGCGATTCTGAACGTGGCGATACCAAATATGTGTATGTTTGATTTTTTTTAATTGTTTTATTTTGATTGGGGCGAAAGGGGGGTGATTTGAACTTTTATATATTTTTTATTTTTTTATATTTTTAAACACTTTTTTTTTTTAATTTTGGCATGCTTCAATAGCCTCCATAGGAGGCTAGAAGCATGCACGACATGATCGGCTCTGCTACATAGAGGTGAAGTACAGATCACCTCTATGTAGCAGAAATGTAGGTGTATTTTGAACGCCAACCACCTGGTGGCGCTCAAAGCAATCGGCCATCAACCACCATAGAGGTCTCAAGGAGACCTCTGGTTGTTATGGTAATGCACCGCTGACCCCCGATCATGTGACGGGGGTCAGCGGTGCGAGCAGACCCGGCCGCGCGGCCGGGAGCGCTAGTTAAATGCCGCTGTCAGCGCTTGATGGCGGCATTTAACTAGTTAATGGGCGCGAGCGGATCGCGATTCCACTCGCGCCCATTGCGCGCACATGTCAGCTGTACAAAACAGCTGACATGTCGCAGCTTTGAGGTGGGCTCACCGCCGGAGCCCACCTCAAAGCAGGGGATCTGCCAGCTGACGTACTATTCCGTCAACTCTACAATCTAGCATATTTAGTAGCTGTATTGTGGCCCAGCAAAAAAAGAAACTCATATCCACTTAATTTGAAGTTCATTTAGTGATAACTGTGGATGATGGAAGAAAACATGAATGAGGTGGCAGCACCGTGGATCATTGGTTAGCACTGCAGTGCTGGGATTCAGGGTTAAAATCACACCAGTGTCAACATCTGCAAGGAGTTTGGTTGTTCTCATTGTGTTTGCGTGGGTTTCTTCCAAGTACTCTGTTTTCCTCCCAAAATCCATAGACGTTGGTAGGGAATTTAAATTGTGAGCCCCAATGGGGCCAGTGATGGTGAAATCTGTAAAGTGCGGCGGAATATGATGGCGCTATATAAGCGAAGTAAAATAAATAAGGATTACACGGAGATCAAGAAAAGTGGGAAGGATCATATGGCTGAGTCAGCGTTCAAATAACCACATCTTGATTCAGTGCAGCTTCATTCCAAGTATTGATAAAGCGTCTCATGTCTCATTCATTTGATTTATCGAACTAAATTAATACATTTAGATAAAATTAGATTTGCAGGTTACTTATTGCTCTTAGTTTCATATTTTAATATTTCTGCATTTTGTGCATTATTCTGTTGATCTTGCAAATTCTTTGGATAATTCACCTTTATTTCAACAAAGAGAAATTCCAATAATAATATGTTGGAAAATTGCCCTTTATAGAGTGTTTTACTTTTACAATAATATTCTTCGAAGACATTCCAAGGGTTGAGCTTCACTTTAAAACTTTAACATAAACAAGAGGCAAATTGAACAATTTTGGAAGGATTCTGAAAATGATTAAATCAAACGCCAGACGTCAGAATATAAATCTTAGATATAGAGTAATATGATTAAGAAAAATAGAAAATCTTTAATTCTAACTAGAACATTAAAAATGCTTTCATTAAATATGGTATATGGAGGTAGGTGTCAGGGTTCTTTCAGCTCATTTTCTTCCATTTGGTTACATTTAAACATATTGCAATAAAGGTCACTTCTTTGCATTTATATAAAAGTGGTTCCATTACGGATGCTCTATTTACACCCTAAAAGCCAGGACGGATGAGAAATGTAGAAGTATCTTGCTAAAAGCCTACAACTGGACCATGCAATGATCCATTATCTACTGTATTCTATTTATATCAGCTGTTGAAATAGAAAAAAAAGAGGCTTCCATTTTCGCAGTAATATAAAAAAAATAAGAAACATATTCACAATTTAATACATTTTCTATAATTTGAACAATCGGATTCCTATTAATATAGAAGACAAAATGGGAAAAAAGGAGACCATTTTAAACATAGTATATTTTAATCTGCAAAGACCAAAAATAAAAACGGCAAGCAATTTATATACAGAAAACTGTACAAAAGCAAATTAAATTATGTAAAAATGTTCATAAATAGAAGTGGACAAGCGTCGAATACATTTTGCTTGTTTAGCATAGCTGCGTGCATAGTGACCCATAATAAACGATGATAAATTGTTCTTCTCTTCACTATCGACATCCAAGTTGCAGAACAAGTCAATGAATAATATTACAAACAGATCGATTTGCAATAAATGAAAACATTTTTCAATTGTTTTTTTTCCTTTTTTAAGCTTTAAGCAAAAGTCACGGTAACTGAAAGTTTATCCCGAACTTAGGTTAATGTGAGATGAAGCGTCTTGCTTATTCCGACTCACAGCGACATGATTCCTTTATGATGTTCTACTTCAGTCATTTTATATCCTATCGAAATGATTTATTAATCATAAAATCATGCTGGAATAGCATTTCTTAGCACTTAAAGAGGACGTCCATATTTTAAAACCATGTCATTTTAAGATCTAATATTTGTGCTGATTAATTTTATTATCTTTATGGCAGCTTGGGTTCTAAATCTCATGATTCGACATGAAGTTAAGTG
Organism: Ranitomeya imitator; assembly: GCF_032444005.1. Classification (NCBI taxonomy): domain Eukaryota; kingdom Metazoa; phylum Chordata; class Amphibia; order Anura; family Dendrobatidae; genus Ranitomeya; species Ranitomeya imitator. The sequence continues at coordinate 1,153,015,847 of NC_091282.1, forward strand.
ATAAAGTTCTGCCTACTGCTGCCACCATTAGAGGGAGCTTAGAAACTTACAGCATACTGATTTATATTGGGTTCCATGAATCAACAGTATACAGTAACATTGTAAATTACCAAAATATGTCAATATATGTTCCTTTAACCCTTTCTACGTGCTTCGAATTTGATGCTCTGTTTAAGAAAAATGAAATGAAAACATCTAACAAATGGAACCCGTCACTAGGACTATGCAGTCCAATCTGAGGACACCGTGGAGAAACTATGTGACCAAAATAGGATTACTTACTGTGTGTCTTCCAGCTGTTGATATAAAATCTTACTTTATCAGTCACAGAGGGATCCCAGCACTTAAGGAAATCAATCACCAGGTTTTTATACCTCATCTGAGAGCAGTATGATGTAAGAAAAAATACCCTGATTCCAACGATATATCACTTAGTTTACTTGGTCTAGTAATTGTGAAACAATCAGAGCTTTCAGATGTGGCATGTAGCAGAGCTCAGGAATCTGACCCCGATAACACCACACCTCTCTATGTACATTGTCTATTGACAGTGAGCTGCTTATCAGAGGAGAGGGCATGGTCAAGCTAATAGGCTTGTGAGATCTAGTACAGCTGTGATAGTCTCCTGATGGACAAACCTTCATTGTAAGTAAACAACACTCAGCTTGATAAGTGACACATCACTGAATTCAGTTTTTTAACCCTTATACCATGCTGTCCTCAGATGACATAGCAAATACCTGCTAATTACCTTTATTCCTGGTATTCATAAGGATTTTCATTTCCCCCATTGCAGATTTATATTTTAACCTCAATACTGTGAATTTCGAGTAAACTACCAAAGCAAGTGAATGGTGATGTATCAAGAGTGCACGTAATGGAGAGGATTCTAAAGTTCAGCTCAGTCAATAAAGGGGGATTTTATGAAATATAAAGCAAGACAATTGTAAATGACACAAAGATGAGATTGGAGATTTTAGCACTAGTTTAAGCTGCCCTTAGATGAGGAAGAATAAATCTGGTGACAGATTCTCTTTAAAATATATTAAGAATGAAGGATATAATAGGATACACATGATATGATTTTCAAGTGTTGACATTCCGTTTAAAGGATCTGTCCTCTACTTTACAACTTATACTCAATAGGCAAAAGAGAATATGTAGCAAGGGAAAATACTGGGTCTATAGATGGACATACAGTACATAATTATAAAACTATAAAAAAAATATATTCTGTATTGTGATAGTGAAAAGACACCAAAGGACTGGACTATATTGGGTGAAGGGGGCAGTCGGTGTGCATTACATGAGAAAAGAGGGGGAGAAAAGAAACGACCAGGGCAGTCCCCGAACACAAATTAGTGATAATAACAAATGTTTATTATAAACAGGTAGTAACAGGAGTAACAAAACAATGATGAAAGTGATCCGCTAAAAGTACAAATAGACAGAAGAATAAAAATATGGACGCACACCCAGTAAAATAACCTTTTTGGAAGAAGGACCAGTTTAGGTAAATACCGTAAAGTTCAAGTTATCATAGACAGATAGATAAAGTGCATAACCAGAGCAAAATAATTATAATATCTGTTATAATAAGTAAAGTGCAAGTGCAGTAAGTCAGTGCCTTACACAGCAATTAGGAAAAACTCATACATTACATGTACATCAATATAGGGGAACACTTATGTGAGACAGTGCTCATATTTTAGTGGTCATTTCTTTGAAAATATAAAAAATCCCAATTATTATTTATTTTCTCTTTGGAGCCCTTTCACCTGACGAAGGTGGAAGCCGAAACGCGCATCGGGGTGGATGCCACTCCGATGAAGGAGCTCCTCTAATAGTGTGAGTCTGCTGCCCTGCTTTTGATCCATTACAATTTAGCCCTCACTATTAGGTGACTTTACACAAATGGCCACTATAATATGAGCATTGTCTCACATAAGCCTTCCCCTATATTGATGTACATGTAATGTATGACTTTTTCCTAATTGCTGTGTAAGGCACTGACGTACTGCACCTGCACTTTACTTATTATAACAGATATTATAATTTTTTTGCTCTGGTTATGCACTTTATCTGTCTATGATAACTTGTACTATACGGTAATTACCTAAACTGGTTCTCCTTCCAAAAAAGTTATTTTACCAGGTGTGCATCCTTATTTTTATTCTTATGTCTACGTGTATTTTTAGCGGATAACTTTCATCATTGATGAGTTACCCCTGTTAGTACCAGTTTCTAATAAAACATTTGTTATTATCACTAATTTGTGTTCGGGGACTGCACTGGTCATTTCCTTCTCCCCTTCTTTTCTCAACAGGCAAAACTATACTCACCTGGGTATAACTATGGTCACCACTGGCTCTGATCCTCAACACTTATTATTGCATCTATACTGTTCTGCTGGCATCAGCATCCAAAGGAGGGGATTACAAAATTTCTGCAGCTAATCAGCAACAGTTGATTCAGTACTGCAGTCACCTGCCACATGATAATGCAGAAAGTATGGAGGGAAAAACAGTATCAAATGCAAAGCTACAATATCAGCCCGCAAGGTGACTACAAGCTTTTTTTCTTACTTAATCAACTTTGGGCCAATTGAGTATAAGTTGTGAAATAGTGGGCAACCCCTTTAAGGACATTTGCATTTGTTTGTTTTTACTTATACATTTCCAATTAATTTTGTTTGTCAATTTCTACAATTCCACTAGGAAGTACCAACATTTTTTGAAGACTATTTTGCCCTTCCTTCAAAAACTGATGGCTCCTATTTTTTTAATAACTCAGGCAGCAGGCCAGCCTGTCCTAAACCCCAGTGAAAACAAATAAATACATAACATTCAGAAAAAGCAGTAGACTGAATGATTGAGGTTACAGATCTGATATATTTATATATTTATATCTACATACACACACATAGTACTTAAGCCTTTATGCATCAATCTAGAAATGTATTGTAATGTCATGTAGTGTAAAAAACATGCACAATCTGTCCTAAATTCTAGTACAAGTTATAAATTTGAATACAATACAAACAAGATGTAATAGCAATAAAATAAAACCAGTTGTAAATAATAAACTAAAATTAAAATTAAACACATATTCAGTCTTGTAAATTCCCATAGTGTTACAGCTTCAGACAGGAGAACAAGCTCACGGTTAACACCTTAGCGACATTCTCCCTCATCGTAACGCAAGTCCCAAATATTTTTTGATAATAAGAAATGTTTCAAGACTGGTCCATCGTCTGAGTTTAAAAGGCAATTTTTTCTTTTGTTGTTTATAAATTCTTTGATACTTAGTATACTTACATAAACAAAGATTCAATGAAGTTTGAATGAGGCCAACACCCTTTAGTCCCCAAACCTGATCAATGACCACTCTCTTTCAATGATAACAGGTATAAAAGGCACGGTTGCATAAATTGCATTCACTCTTTTTATTGTATGTTTTTGTCAATATGATTTTTTGCTTTCTTTTTTTATTTTCTACAAAACCTTTAAATATACAGAGTACTGTAGCTACAGACAGAACCTAGTCAAATAAGAGCTAAAATTACGCAAAATACTGTTCTTTGTATCATGCCACGGGAATAGATTAATCAACATGTTACAGTAGGATGGTTGCTTTATCTGTTGTTCTACTAGAAAATTATGGTGTATATACAAAGAAGGTGTATTTGTTTAATCGGTTTAGCTCTAAGAAAATGATTTTGCATAAAATGATGGTGATCTCTTTGAGTTTTTATATTGAGTAAAAATTGTTGAGTGATTGAATGGTCTAATCATCGATGCTTTGCATTAGTGTCTTAAAAATTGAGATTTATGACTATCTATTACAGTTTTATTGTTTATTTAACAAATTAAAATAGATGCGTGAAAAAAATTGCATACGGCATGTGTAACTAATTGACTATGCAGACAGGAGACACATGCATCAAAACTCTATAGATATTATACAGAAGCATTTCTGAAGAGTTTTCTTTTTGAACAATTACTTACAAATTTACATTGCAACACCTCTTAAAACAGTCTCCAATTTCCTATACCTATCATACAAGAACTGGCTTAACTTTGCACTTTTTTGTGTTTTCAGAACTATCATGCTTAAATTAATGAGTAAAAAGAGCGCAAATATGGGGAAAGGGCCCCCAACATAGTAACATAGTAACATAGTTAGTAAGGCCGAAAAAAGACATTTGTCCATCCAGTTCAGCCTATATTCCGTCATAATAAATCCCCAGATCTACGTCCTTTTACAGAACGAGAAAATAAATAATAATTGGGCTTTTTTTATATATATTCTCCCATGACGTTTACCATAGAAAAAATGTAAGAAAAAAATAAGATTGTAAATAAATTGCTTTTGCATATTAGTTTATATCAAAGTATACAGCATCTATAAAATCATCCATAAAATTGAATTTTTTTTTTACAGTACTTGTCTAAATCTAATCAATCTATTTGTCTTACTATCTTATATTATTGTGACAATACAGGAAATCTATAGGATTGCAGTCTCTTAGGTAACATATGTCTTGTGTATTCATATCAGAGGCATACTAGGGAGGAGAACACAAGCAGATTCGATGGCTATGCTTCCTTATTTTTTTCATTTGAATCCATTTCTCTAATTACGTTCCATAAGCTAAATTATCTCACGTTATCCATGATGCAGTGTGATTAAATATTAAATCACAATTTCAGTTCTTCTAAAAGTATGCTACTATTATGTTGAGATTTAAATCTCTAATCAAAAATGTAGATTTTATTTTCCATAATTTTAGAGGAGGTCTCAAAGGGGTTCTCTGTTTATGCATCTCAGAAATCATATTTGTGGAGGATGATTAGACTTTCCCACACATTCCCAAATTTAAGGAGTCTAGTTTCTTATTAGTTATCCTTAGGACCCTTGCAGACATCTATATTTTTGGTGAGAATATGATCCGACAAGACATAGGATCACTATACAATATACATAGGATTACATTAAAATCAATGTTAGCATATGGGGCCATTCACATGTCCAATTTATTCCTCGGACAAAGTCTTCCAAGGAAAAAATTACAGCATGCTCAATTTGCATCTCATATTTGGATCTCACTCGGCCATGCAAATCAATAGGTCTTTGGAAAAAATGGATTACCCTTGTATGTCAACTGGGTGCAGTCTGATTTTCCTGGACTGACAGAATGGAAAAGATGGAAAAAACCTTTTTTTTTCCATCTTCTCCTCATCCTATAGAATCGGATCACACTGAGCTCACACTCTAATCTTTGATTCTGTAAGTACAATTGGCCCGATTATTTTGGATAAGATAAAATACTCTCATGCGACTCTAGCCTAAAAGTAATACTTTTGAAAATTAAATCAGCCTGGTAGTCAGCTGACTGTTTTGAGTCCTATCAGCTGTGGTCTACAGGAAATTTACAGATAGTCAATAATTTTGCTTGCAATGAAAAAGACAAATGTAGTCAATTCAGATGGCCATTTTAGAAATATACTGGCTGCATCGAAAATTTTAGCTCATAAAGAAAGAACGTGAGCAAGGAACCTTTCCCCTCTATAATACCCATATCATCTAGCAGGTCATATACAGAGGGCTAGCCTTAGACGACCTAAATATTTCTGGGTCAAGGTAAACAGTTTATAGTCATCTTTCAAGAATGTTTAGAGTAAAATCTAACTATTCAATTTTAATAAATATAAATCTTCTGTTTGAAACAATTAAAACTGGACCTCTTCAGTGGTTAATCACAATTATGGCTGCTTTTCCTTTTTTTATGGACTATCTGAATTTTGTTTGATTTTTAATTTCAAATATTTTGGAACATAGATCAGTTTATTGTTAATAGATATATTGAAAAATAATTTGAGCATTAACTCTATATTGTCTGTTTTAAATCTTATACAAATTGAACTTCTTGAATTGGATGAATAATTTGTTCTTTTTGCAATTCAAAATTCTCCTCTGTTTGCATAGTACGGAAACCAAATAATTGACTAGAGAATGACGAAAAGACTATTGCAAATACCCTAAATTAGTACCAGGTAATTCTTATTACTGAACTTAGAAAATTATATTTAACCCTGATATGTATTAAATATTCATTTAAAGTTTTTATAATTTTTCTCTCCTTAGTAATTTCTATATAAATACAATTCTGTCATTATTATTGTTGTTAATAAATGAATATTGGATTTTATGCGCTATTTATCATGTATTTTCCATGAGATGCAATAAGATAATTTGATATGACCTAATTCAAAATATCTGAAATTTTGCTCAGTTTAAAATACTATGTGGAGAGGAGACAATTTACACCAATTCCCTTCAATTATTTAGTGTGCATAATTATAGCATTTCATGTTAAACATCAGTTAATGAGCTCACAGATAAAACATACAGTAAAGGTATGGCGGTTTATGGCCTGAACAAAATTGAAGGCATTAAATCAATGTTATGTACTATCTTCTTTATAAGGAAATTTATTTTGGGGTACAGTCCAGATTTGCCTTCACCATAGTGGACAATGCTGTTAACGATGAACGGTCTCACAATCAGATATAGGTTGAATGCTATGTTACATGCTTCTGCGTATGAATAACAATTGCAGTTTCTGTTCTATGAATTAGGTCATAAAGAGTTCTTACAACCATGAGTGAAAAGAATAGCCATGGAAGGGAAAGCACATGCAAGTAATAACAGTGCTCTCTACATATCACGATATAGGCAAGCAAACATGATAATTGCCTGATATGGAGGCAAAAGTGGCAGGCAAAGCTTTTGTCTCTTTGGTGGCCCCCTTATATTTCTGAGATATATTGATATGACTGTAAAGTTTTGCCTTGTATTCTTTCTCTTTTTAGTATGAAAGGACCCTGTCACTTCAAAGAGCTTACAGGTAAACTTCTCTTCTAGTTAAAGTGTTGACAGGAGATGGCTTGTAATCCCCTGTTTGCGTAAGGGGAATATCCTCAGGGTTAGCTTCTTCACTTTTACTGAATGTAGCTGCATTGAAGGTCTCATACGATGCCAACTTTTTGTTCAGTAGATTCCTGTTACGATCACCCATAAGCGAGACTTCACCATTAGCCAGCTTTTCTTGACTGTCTCGTTCATCAACAGGCATAAATGTGGAGAGCTTTGGCTGGTTCTTCGGTTTCCTCTCAGGTGATGTGCGAACTGGCATCCAACAGGAATCAGAGTGACCATATTCATCGCAATCTCTTGTGCACTTTCCAGTTAAAGCTACATCCGGCAAAGGTCTTGAATCTAGAAAATAGAGACAAAAGTCCAGGTAAATCCAAAGGGTAAAGTTGCATTTTTTTTACAGAATGAATAACTGTGCACCTCATGTTTATTTACAGCCAAAGCTACAATTGTAGAGAACTTTACACTCCAGAAACTTAGATTGCTTTAAATGAATGTGATCTAATGGAGGCAACTATGATGTAGTTAGCACAATTGAAAAAAAGATACATGTCCATCAAGTCCGGCAGAGAGAAGGGAGGTGACATGAATGAAGGGAAGGGGTATACAAGGGGTATTCCTTCCTTATCCCGAATGTCCAGACTGGAAATTCAGTGGAATTGTATATATTTCAATAAGTATTTATTTTATGGTCTTTCAATGCCTTTTTTCAAAACCATCGATGACTATGGCAAAGTTAAATAATTCTCATGATAAAGAAGTCTTATCGCCTTTGGAGGTTGTACCTTTTTTTCACTAGTTCACTTAGTAAAGAATTCTTTAATCCTGTATTATCTTTCATCTATCCATCTTTCTTTCTAAACTTCCACCCTTCCATCCATCCCTCTTATTTTTATCCATCAATCCTTATCATTACATAAGTATTATAAGCAGAAATATAATAATTTCCAGGTGATCGTCTCTCCTAGAAATCATTCCAGTTGTCTTTCTAACGGGAGAAGAAAAAATCAAGCCGCACAGCCCGTGTTGGAACCCGGTGTGCAGTTGGCCACTAGAACTGACGTACTCAGGAGGTGCTCGCGTTAGAAAACAGTACATGAAATATATCATAGAAAGAGAAACACGCGGCAACACTCACCGAGCCTGTGGTAGGAATTCGACTGCTTCAATAAAGTTGAATTCCTACCACAGGCTCGGTGAGTGTTGCCGCGTGTTTCTCTTTCTATGATATATTCCGGTTGTCTTTGCCATCTATATATACAGTATATCCATACCTATTTTTCTTAGGTAACTTGTTTTTATTCTGCCTGCTAAATACCTAAAGATTGTCCAACCCACTAATTATGACAGGACCAGTTACTCGTGTGTGGGGTGTCCGGATAATTGATGTTTGGGAAGGAAGTGGATTGGGTTATCACCTTTTAGAATAGGATGTGACATTAAAATTGTCGAAAGATCCTTTCATTCACTCCTAAGATAGCAAGCTGTAGCCTCATCCCTTCTCTCCTTCAACAATTCATGCACACTTGCCTAATCTTAGCACACATGTGTTTGGAAAGCAGGAGAGATAGCACTTGGCTAAACTTCTCTAGCTCATGGATTTCCCTGGTATATTTTTAACTAACATATTGGCAATTTTGCAAAATCATCCAATCTTCAGTCTCAGAATAAACAATACAATATATTACAGAATAACAAGTTAGGTAGTTATCAGAGATGAACAGTCCAGGAAAAATTCACTTTCTCATGTTTGTGTAGATATTTAGAAGACATTAGGTGTAAAAAAAAAATACTTAAAATTTTCCATATCAATCAATTCTACGCATTCCTACCCCCATTCCTCACTATTTCTTAAGAGAAGATAAGGTCATATTTTAATGATGTCAGAATGTGCATATAATCATCCCATACCTCCATAGAGTTGGAAGTCTTGGTCTGGCATGAAAAGGCCAAGTAATTTGGCGTTCATAGCTCAGGTTGGTTACTAGGTTGGTTACTAGAAGATATTGGAGATGACTATACAGGTGACCGTTAGGAGTAGAGGGACCAAAGAGGTGAACGATAAGGTGGCCAAAAAGTTTATTTTTTATAACCATTTGATGGCCATATACAGTCCACCAAAATGTCTGCCATTCAATTTGGTGAACCTACTGGGAACTTCTCTCAGATGTTAAGAATATTGTCTCTTTTTTAGACAATGAGATGCCCATGCAGCAATTTCTTCCAAAGCTGCAGAATATTACATTCATATACTCGATTAGCTATTATAAAGTACATTAAAAGTTGCAGTCAAAGTTGTCATATATTTACATATCCCTTTAGCAATATATTCCAGCTAGTCATCAAAGAGCATACGTATGTCCCTAACAGTTCCTTTGAATTTTCTTTCAGCCCTGACTCCTGCAGTTTCGTTCTTCAGTGATGGATAACAGAAATATTGGCATTTATCAGCACATCAGTTCTTAACCTTACTTGGGAGTAACACAGTATGGAGAAAATGCAAGAAATCTCAAGTGTTCATCATCATACATCTATAGCTACACTTTTACTCCTCTAAGGTAAAAAAAAATTGGATTATGTTTTCCTTTCTTATAAAGAGATTTTGTTGTTAGACTAGACTCAATACAGTCTATGGCTAAAGTAACGACACTGAGGCAAATTAGAGAAAGCTGAGTCCTTGTCTTTCTGCTCCTACTTTCTCGTCTGCCAAATAACATACATGTATAGCAGAATTACACAATTTTAGTTTTCGGAGTCCAGTTATTGGACACTGGAAGACGCAATGCTTGCTGAGAAGTAAACATCAGGAAGTACAGCTACAATCTATTGCGCTGGTAGAAAGTGGATGAAGACAAGGTACCCACTTGGAAAAAGTAGCTGGCATGTTACAGAATATGAGAATCAGGACAACTGCTATACATATTAGATTGGTATTCATTAAAAGCAATTTTAACTTATCGTAGAGGATTCTGGTTTATTCTGATAAACATAACCACGTACAGTATATTTAAAAAAAAAAATGGTCCACTTCTTGGATAACCACTTAAAGGGGTGGTCCGAAGGCAAAGTCATTTTGTTCCTTACTTCCTTTCTGATGCTATAATCTAAGCTATTTTCTAATATACTTTAAAAAATTCCTTACCATTCCCTAATTACACTTTTTAACAGCTATTGTATTTTCTCCCTACTCCTGTGTGATGTCGATTCCTTTGCATATACAAGTGCATGCTGGGATACTCTAATGAAGTGTCATCAGGGGCACAGGATGTAGTCATTGTGACAGCCTCTTCCACCCTCCCTGAAACAAAAAGACATCAGTAATGAGCGTTTCAGAGATATTGCTATACCTGTTGTCTCCCCTGTGCACTGTCTACTCTGTGTGATGCTCTTGTCTATCTTAGCCAACCTATGGTGTTGATATAATTATTTTTGTTGACCGATATTCAGTATACTATTGTCTAATGGGCATCTGAGGATAGACATCTGCTCCATTATGGCCATGTCCTGTGTGCGCTCTGTTGTCTGCTTAGATCAATAGTAATAAGGCAGGAAGTCAGAGGTGTCACTGTACCTGGTGGTGCAGGAGACTAGCACTGCCCTCACAAGTGATGTTGCTGGTCTCTGCCAGGTATTCTGAGACTGCTCTGTTCCCAACTTATTACTATTCATGTAAGGAGACAACAGCAACATTGATTATGCTTCATTTCAGAGAGGGTGCAGGGGCTGTGACAGTGACCACAGCCTCTGATCCCTGATGATGCTTTGTTTGAGCATCCCAGCATGCACTGGGTTACTCAAACAAATCATGATCACACAGGAAGTAGGGAAAAATACAAAATTGTTTTGCTTTCAGAACACTCCTCTAAATACTATGTCTCCCAAAACTAATTTTGTGGTTTCTTCCAAGGACGTTGGCGTTGAGTTTTACAGAGCTTACATGACATTGTTATGCCACATCATTGCTGCGGTCAACCAGCTGCTGGTAATAGGCTACTACTTCACAACTGGGGAAATGACATGGCTGGGGGCAATACACGTGGAGTCTCTTCTTTCATTTCTTTATTGCCTGTGTACACAGGTTCCATTGTCTATATCACATCATGCTTTATGGCACATTTATTTGGTGATGTGCATTGATGGTAGGGCTGTGCTGGTGGTATACCATGCTCTTGTTTCCATCTATGTTACTTATCAATATATTTTATATATTTTATATATTGAGAATCCCTCAATGTCTGTCTGCTATTTCATCCTTCTTCTCCACTAGATTTCTAAAACTTAACATGGACAAAACAGAATTCATCATCTTTCCCCCATCTCACACGACCTCCCCAACGAACCTATCCATTACAGTAAACGGCTGCCCGCTATCCCCAGTCCCACAAGCCCGCTGTCTTGGGGTAATCCTTGACACTGATCTCTCCTTTAAACCACATATCCAAACCCTTTCCACTTCCTGCCGCCTCCAACTCAAAAATATTTCACGGATCCGCACATTCCTAAACCAAGAATCTGCAAAGACCCTAGTCCATGCCCTCATCATCTCCCGCCTTGACTACTGTAACCTCCTGCTCTGTGGCCTCCCCTCTAACACTCTTGCACCCCTCCAATCTATTCTAAACTCTGCTGCCCAACTAATCCACCTGTCCCCCCGCTATTCCCCGGCCTCTCCCCTCTGTCAATCCCTGCACTGGCTCCCCATTACCCAGAGACTCCAGTACAAAAGCCTAACCATGACATACAAAGCCATCCACAACCTGTCTCCTCCATACAGCTGTGACCTCGTCTCCCGGTACTTTCCTGCACGCAACCTCCGATCCTCACAAGATCTCCTTCTCTACTCCCCTATTATCTCCTCTTCGCACAATCGCATACAAGATTTCTCTCGTGCATCCCCCCTACTCTGGAATTCTCTACCACAACATATCAGACTCTCACCTACCATCGAAACCTTCAAAAAGAACCTGAAGACCCACCTCTTCCGACAAGCCTACAACCTGCAGTAACCACCGATTGACCAAACCGCTGCACGGCCAGCTCTACCCTCACCTACTGTATCCTCACCCATCCCTTGTAGATTGTGAGCCCTCGCGGGCAGGGTCCTCTCTCCTCCTGTACCAGTTGTGACTTGTATTGTTCAAGATTATTGTACTTGTTTTATTATGTATACCCCTCCTCACATGTAAAGCGCCATGGAATAAATGGCGCTATAATAATAAATAATAATAATAATAATAATATTTTCTTATACTCTGTGTCTGTGACTTTCATGCTAATGTCTATCTTAGCCAACCTTTGGTGTTGATATAATACATTGTTTGACCGATATCCAGTGTACTATTATCTAATGAGCATCTGAGGATCTGCTCCATTATGGCCATGTCGCGGTTTGTCCATACAGACTATTGGCTATTTTAATTGTTTTCAAATTATGTGTTTTTTTTTCCTTTCATTAACACATAGACAGTCATTATTTCTACTTGATCCTTTTGTATTGGCATAATTTTTTCTCTTCTTTTTAAACAAATGGGCTGCTTTGCTCATGCTTTTTTTAGACTTGACTTGGACATTCAAAGTAAGTGTGAAAACTGTAGTCCATTAGCAGTCCCTGGTTGGCTGCATGGCACATGTGGTATAGAAAAGTCACACAAGCCCTGCGAGACGCAGCAATGACATTACTTAAACTGTAATGGTGGGACGTGAGTATCTGTTCTTTTATTTTATACTGGGGGAATATAACATTTAGGAAGGGGTCGTCCGAGTAGGGGGCAATCTTTTAAGGCATGTAGACTTTAGTTTTTTTTTCCGACCCTATAAAAACATGCGAAAAGGACAGTAAAAGCAAGAAAAATGCTCAACATTACAATTCAATCCCCCTGGCACACCCGCATCATTGTATTTCCTCTCTTTAACCATATGAAGCAACAATGTGTCATCTAGACATATGTTCAAACAGTCAATCGTTATCTGCAGTAGAAATGTCTGCAAAATTTTGATACCACTTTGATCACTATTATTCTTTCGCAGAAATGTGTCATTTAACACATTTTGGGTGAATAGGAGAAAACAAAGCTTTGCAAGAAAAAAAACGGGAAGGTATTGGGCTAGAAAGTGAAATTTAACCAAACTTGTAAAAGTTCTTTTTGATATGCTGAAGTTTTTTTAACTTCCTGTAGAAATGTGGGGATCTTGGTCCTAAAATTACCATAGATTTTTCCTAAATAATGTGAACAAAAGCTCTCCAGGTGTACTTGACCAACATGATCAAGCTAGGTTATTGTGAGACTTAAGAACCCCTTTTTACGCAGTAAAATATCATTTTGGCATCTTAAAAAGAAGTAATTTATGGATTTACAATAAATGTCAAATGAAAGAAAAAATGGAAAAACTACTTGTCATATTGAATAAGTGTTACACAATGTGTTACTAATGTGTTACACAATTTCTATTGATACAGGAAAGATATCTATCTTGGTGCCGTGTTATCCAGTAGATAGAAAAATATTTAGAATTGAGAGTCCTCAGTGGTTGATACCTTATATTGGCTAACTGAAAAGATGGTAACAAATTGCAAGCTTTCGAGACTACTATTGTTAAGTCATTTCTAAATGTTATAAATATTGAAAAATTGGTAATTGGTAAAAGGTATAAAAATACCACAGTGTAATAGTGTAATATTGTGGGTCAGAAGGAATTCATTCAGTGCTTGTCGCAATCCTAAAGTTAACTTTTAAACACAATATTGCACATATACTGACCTGAGAAAATGATAATCTCTAGCAGGAGGTTTATCTTTTTTTTTTTCTCTCCATCCAGCTGCCAGTGAGCATCTAGCCACTGATAAGAGGTGAGTTATGAGTTTATTCTTGAGGGGATAATAAGGTTATATTGGCAATCCAAGGAGAATTGTCCAAGGGTTTAGAGAAAATTTTATATCTCTTTCTGCCTCAGTTTGAGCAATAATTATTTTTCCAGAACGGTTTAATCAATTGTTAGGGCTGATATTGTGACCTATGGCTTTATATTATTGTATTTCTTATTCTGTTTTTTTTTTCTATTAATATACAAAGACATACACATGCACACACGCACACACTTTACAACATCTCTCTGACCTAAAAATAAAATCAATCTTCCCAGTGTAAGGTTGGATCAAAACAGCAAACGGTAACTATTCTTGACAGAGTGAGGCTAGACTTTGAGCCTACGGGCCATTTTGTGAATATCCCTTTCTCGCTCACCGTCAACAAAATACTTTAGAAGAAATTTCACATCCAATCATCTGTAGTGGAAAAACAGATTTGCTATGTTACAGGGAAAATATACCATTTATAAAACTAAAATAAATATTTCCCTTAGGTTCCCAAAGCATGCCAGAAAAAAAACAAATCCCGTAGATCTAATAGTTTGTTAGCTTATATAAAAAAAAAATGATAAAACTGTTGGGATTATGCTATATACAACAGTGTGATGTTAACAGTGGTTTTTCTACGTTTCCTAGTCTATTAGGAGTTGTGGTTAAAAAAATAGATATGTATATATTTTGCCTGCATGTTGAGCCTAAAAATAAAGCCAGCTATATTTTGGGAGAATGGGTGAATCCTGACTCCTGTAGCACAGGTGAAGAACTGGCCAAGAATGGCTGCTGTTACATTCATTGTAGAAGGGAAACACTCAGGGTCTGGCATATTCTATTATGTAGATTGCATGATCTCTTTCTTTATGAACTGCAATCCCTTAAGAAGCATACCTCTACCTTCCTGATAGGTGGGAATCCTAAAAATGGAACCAGCACCTATTAGATAATTATGGCACATACTTGTACGTATGGCAGTAAATGTCCTAGAAGGTAATACTTTGGTAACATTATGACACAAAGGGTTCACTTAAGCTCACAATGTGGCCTTCTGACCAAAAAAGGTTGTGCACCCCTACCAGGGTGCTAAATTTTCTTTGAAAAAGAATACTCTTGTGAAAGGGGTGTCCAATCACTTTTTTTTTTTAACGGCGCACATTGTAGTTTCAAAATAATAACCAACATGTATTCACCTATGTTACACCCCCCCAACACTCCATCCCATAGGGGAACTAAAGAGGCCGGCGACCAAGCACTGCTACTAGTGTTTTCGGGTTGCCAACCATTCAAAAATTCCAATACAGTCTGTAAAAATAAAGCACTTTTTTTTGCACTGTCTGTAAAAAAAAGGTAAGGAGTCCATAATTTATTGAAAGCGAAAGAAGCTTACACAAATTAATTTGACTATAGTTACCATTATTTTACAATTGACAGGGATTGCAAGTAATGTCTTCTGATCACAATAATGGGCTGTTTATCATTGATCACTTAATTATCGCTTAATTATGGTTTTCCACAATAAATCCGTAAAAAGTCTGTCAGTGAATTTCTGATAAGCTGTCCAGAAAAAATAAAAAGTTGGAAACCATGGTATTGATGGCTCGGTTGGGGAGGATAAACGTATTTTGTATCTCATTGGCTCATTTATTTTTTAAAGTGGAGAAAAATCCTTCTAACTTTGCAAGTACTAACCTCCTGTCTTAAAATGTGCAGACCATATGAGTCACAAAATCCAGTACTGATAGTGGTCATGTACAATTAAATCTTATCCACAGTTTCAAATGTTAAAGTTTACTTTCTTATATTGGCACTATAAGAATAGTAGGCTTTTCGGCCAGTGAGAAAGTTTCCTAAAATGTCCAAATTTCCAGTATTATTCTGTATGTTTATATATATATATATATATATATATATATATATATTGTGGCCCGATTCTAACGCATCGGGTATTCTAGAATATGCATGTCCCCGTAGTATATGGACTATGATGATTCCAGAATTCGTGGCAGATTGTGCCCGTCGCTGATTGGTCGAGGCAACCTTTATGACATCATCGTCGCCATGGCAACCATTATGACATCATTGTCGCTGTGCCCATTGCTGATTGGTCGAGGCCGCCAAGCCTCGACCAATCAGAGACGTGCGATTTCTACGTCGATACTGTGCCGGTCGCACAGACAGAAAGACAGACAGACAGACAGACAGACAGACGGAAAAACCCTTAGGCAATTATATATATAGATATGTATATATCTATATATATATACACACACAACACCGTTCAAAAGTTTAGGGTCACCCAGACAATCTTGTGTTTTCCATGAAAACTCATATTTTAGTCATAAAATGAGCTGCCAAATTAATTTAAAATCTAGTCCAGACATTGACAAGGTTCGAAAAAAAGATTTTTATTTGAAAAAATGTTCTCCTTCAAACTTTGCTTTCGTCAAGGAATGCTCCCTTTGCAGCAATTACAGCATTGCAGACCTTTAGCATTCTAGCAGTTAATTTGCTGAGGTAATCTAGAGAAATTTCACTTCATGCTTCAGAAGCCCCTTCCACAAGTTGGTTTGGCTTGATGGGCACTCTTTGCGTACTATAAGGTCAAGCTGCTCCCACAACAGCTCAATGGGGTTGAGATCTGGTGACTGCACTGGCCACTCCATTACAGATAGTATACCAGCTGCCTGCTTCTTCTCTAAATAGTTAATTCATAATTTGGAGGTGTGCTTTGGGTCATTGTCCTGTTGTAGGATGAAGATGGCTCCAATCAAGTGCCATCCACAGGGTATAGCATGGTATTGCAAAATGGAGTGACAACCTTCCTTAGTCAAAATCCCTTTTATCTTGTACAAATCTCCCACTTTACCAGCACCAAAGCAACCCCAGACCATCACATTACCTCCACCATGATTGACAGATGGTGTCAGGAACTCTTCCAGCATCTTTTCAGATGTTCTCCGTCTCACAAATGTTCTTCTGTGTGATCCAAACACCTCAAACTTGGATTTGTCTGTCCATAACAGTTTTTTCCAATCTTCCTCTGTCCAATGTCTGTGTTGTTTTGCCCATATTAATCTTTTCCCTTTATTAGCCAGTCTCAGATATGGCTTGTTCTTTGCCACTCTGCCCTGAAGGCCAGCATCCCAGAGTCACCTCTTCACTGTAGACAGTGACAGTGGCGTTTTGCGTGTACTGTTTAAGGAAGCTGTCTTGTTGCTTAGTTGTGCAGCGGGGCCTCCCACTTCTCTTTCTACTCAGGTTAGAGCCTGTTTGTGCTCTCCTCTGAAGGGAGCAGTACACACTGTTGTAGGAAATCTTCCGTTTCTTGGCAATTTCTCGCATGGAATAGCCTTCATTTCTAAGAACAAGAATAAACTGTCGAGTTTCACATGAAAGTTCTTTTTTTCTGGCCATTTTGAGAGTTTAATGGAACCAACAAATGTAATGCTCCAGATTCTCAACTAGCTCAAAGGAAGGTCAGGTTTATAGCTTCTTTAATCAGCCAAACTGTTTTCAGCTGTGCTAACTTTCTTGCACAAGTGTTTTCAAGGGTATTCTAACCATCCTTTAAACTTTTTACACAGTTAGCAAACACAAAGTACCATAAGAACACTGGAGTGATGGTTGTTGGAAATGGTCCTCTATACACCTATGAAGATATTGCATTACAAACCAGACGTTTGCAGCTAAAATAGTCATTTACCACATTAACAATGTATAGAGTGCATTTCCAAATCATTAAGTGTTAGCTTCATTGGAAAAAACTGTGCTTTTCTTTAAAAAATAAGGACATTTCTAAGTGACCCTAAACTTTTGAATGGTAGTGTATATTTACTTCAGTGCTCCTGCATTTCATAAAAGATCTCAGATGGATACATATTTACATGTGGCATTTCATCTCATCCATTTCAGGCATCTTTATTGCACTTGTGCTTTTGTATTCTCACATTGAATGCATTTAAGTTGAATTAATAAAATTGTTGGACAAGGATCTGTTACTCTTTTAGGGTACCGTCACACTATACGATTTACCTACGATCACGACCAGCGATACGACCTGGCCGTGATCGTAGGTAAATCGCAGTGTGGTCGCTGGGGAGCTGTCACACAGACCGCTCTCCAGCGACCAACGATGCCGAGGTCCCCGGGTAACCAGGGTAAACATCGGGTTACTAAGCGCAGGACCGCGCTTAGTAACCCGATGTTTACCCTGGTTACTAGCGTAAAAAAAACCAAACAGCACATACTTACATTCCGGTGTCTGTCCCTTGCCGTCTGCTTCCCGCACTCACTGACTGCCGGCCGTAAAGTGAAAGCACAGCACAGCGGTGACGTCACCGCTGTGCTCTTTCACTTTACGGCCGGCAGTCAGTGAGTGCGGGAAGCAGACAGCAAGGGACCTGACGGACACCGGAATGTAAGTATGTGCTGTTTTTTTTTTTTTTTACATTTACGCTTGTAACCAGTGTAAACATCGGGTTACTAAGCGCGGCCCTGCGCTTAGTAACCCGATGTTTGCCCTGGTTACAAGCGAACGCATCGCTAGATCGCATCGCTAGATCGGTGTCACACACACCGATCTAGCGATGACAGCGGGAGATCCAGCGACGAAAGAAAGTTCCAAACGATCTGCTACGACGTACGATTCTCAGCAGGATCCCTGATCGCTGCTGCGTGTCAGACACAGCGATATCGTAACGATATCGCTGGAACATCACGAATCGTACCGTCGTAGCGATCAAAATGGCACTGTGTGACGGTACCCTTATAGTAAAGTAAGGATAAAGTGGGGTACTCACCACTGTGTGTTAAAACAAGCATTATTTGCAGCTCCCAGCAGAGATTGAGGAGACAATGTGGCTGACAGACGTTTCGCGTGTAAGTCTTGCTTCCTCTGAGCTTCAGGCTGCCTTCACACTAGCAGTATTAGGTCAGTATTTTACATCAGTATTTGTAAGCCAAAACCAGGAGTAGAACAATTAGAGGAAAAGTATAACAGAAACATGTGCACCACTTCTCCATTTATCACCCAGTCCTGGTTTTGGCTTACAAATACTGATGTAAAATACTGACCAAATACTGCTAGTGTGACCGCAGTCTCAGAGGAAGTGTGACTTACACACAAAACAGCTGTTAGCCACTTTGTTTCTGCACTCTCTGTTGGAAACCTCAAATAAAGCCTATTTAACCCCTTCATGACCTTGGGATTTTTCATTTTTTCGTGTTCGTTTTTCACTCCCCTCCTTCCCAGAGCCATAACATTTTTTTTTTACTTTTGCCATGCTTCAATAGCCTCCATGGGAGGCTAGAAGCAGGCCCAGCACGATTGCCTCTGCTACATAGCAGCGATCTGCTGTTTGCTGCTATGTAGCAGAAAATCAGGTGTGCTGTGAGCGCCGACCACAGGGTGGCACTCACAGCTACCGGCGATCAGTAACCATAGAGGTCTCAAGGACCTCTATTATTACAAGGTACAAGCATCGCCGACCTCTGATCATGTGACGGGGTCGACGATGCCGTCATTTCCGGCCACCCGGCCGGATGCGGTAGTTAAATGCCGCTGTCTGCGTTTGACAGCGGCATTTAACTAGTTAATAGGTGTGGGCAGATCGTGATTCTGCCCGCACCTATTACAGGCACATGTCAGCTGTTCAAAACAGCTGACATGTCCCGGCTTTGATGCGGGCTCACCGCCGTAGCCCGCATCAAAGAAGGGCTTCTGACCTTGGACGTACTATCCCGTCCGAGGTCAGAAAGGGGTTAATGTTCAGAGGTGAGTGCCCCATTTTCTCCTTACATTACTATCAGACTTATTTCTTGGTGAGCACCATTGAGATGGTTAATCAGCTGCTGAATCTAGATTGTTTCACCATTGCTGTTTCAATGACCGCAGTGTGAATGAAAGCAGTATCGGATCCCTGTTTTTGTATGATGAGTTTACTCTTTTACAGCATTAGACATTGAAAGGGAAACAGATTGTCTGTCCAGCGTCCGTACCTATGGATTTAGGTGTTTCTTATCATGTGATAATGTAACTTTTACATCATACGCTAATAATAAATTATCATCTATACATGGATGTGCATTTTTTTATGATGTATTGTTGATTACTGCCCCATAATAATGTACCTATAAAAGTAAGCAATTATTAGAAAAATAGAATATGTATTTTTCTCGTCTGTAAACTAATAGATCATATATTCCTTTTAGAGTGGTTGAGTATGAAATATAAACTGAGGAGGAAAGATCATTACCAGGAAACTACCATTAAACTGATAATCTTGTTTTTGTATTTTCCCTTAAATGATATTTTGAAAAAGTTCTTTCCTGTATTAAAGGAGGATACTGATCTAATTTATTTCATGTCTCTGAAGTTTTGAACTTGTAACACACGGTTGCAGTACCTCTAAGCAGAACTAACCTATGTGAACTGCATTCATCCCCGAGAGCGATAATTAGAATGTTTCAAACATGTTTACAATTGATCGTATCTACTGTGGTTACATCAGTGTATTGTCCTTAACTATTCACATGTGAATTATTACTGGTTACAGAAATACATAAAAAAAAGGAAATTTAAAGTGTTACTTTACTTTCAATCTTACATCAGGCATGATGATGTGCAGAGGGCTGGGTGAGAGAAGTTGCCAATCTAATCCATGCTCTAGAGCAGTGCTTCTCAAGCCTTGAGGGACCCCTAAATGTTGGTGTGGCAGTATTCATAGAATTAATCATATGTTCTACAATACTTTGTTTGCATATAGTAATCTTTAGTTTACTAATAAAACTGACTCATTTTGTAATTAGTGAAATGTAATATTGTTTAGGAGATCAAAAAAGGCAACATTTTGTGATATTTTTAATTTGAGCATGGACTTCCACTATATACTGTGAAGTACAGATACTATCTTGCTCTGTCTTGTGAATCCCAGTCTATATCTTAAAGGTTTATTCTTAAGCTGTCTCTTGAACAACACCAGGCTATGCAGTCTCCTTACAGTCTGCCTACATTCTGATTTCTAGCAGTGTGGGCTCTTCTCCTTGAGTGACAGATCTGGTGAAGAGTAGAACTGTAGTGTTAGTAGAACTATAAAACTCAGCGCAAGTTCTGCTCTTATTGGTTTATTCTGAGTGTACACAGTTATCAATATTTTTGAACACAGATATAACAGAGTACTTAAGCATAATAAATATAGGAAAACTGACTGAACAGCAATCTAGTCTGAACTGGTGCATAACCAAAAAAAGACTTACATAGCAAATAGATCAATGGCTGCACTCAATTTTACTGTACTAAAGCAAAAAACACATGAGATGCTTAGCGCAAGATTTGGTCAAAAATTGTGAGCCCATCCACCAAATCTTGTGCTAAGCATCTCGTGTTTTTTCATAGATTTCAAAAGCCATTATGCTATTCACATTTCATGTATCGCACATTTCCTTGCTTTAGTACAGTAAAATTGAGTGCAGCCATTGATCTATTTGCTATGTAAGTCTTTTTTTGGTTATGCACCAGTTCAGACTAGATTGCTGTTCAGTCAGTTTTCCTATATTTATTATGTACTATTTTTTCTGACTTGAATGCCCCACCCTTCACCATGCTGTGATTTTAATTACATCCAAACACAGTTGGTTCCGACCTTCCTATAAATGCAGGCTTTACCATGTTATTAGCCAGAGGTAAGTGTTCACACTAGGCAGACAGGTCATGTACCCATCCGATCTGAGATTACCTTTGTCATGATCCAGTTCTGAGTTTATTTTCAGCTGTTTGATCTCTGGACTGGTCATGTGGGAGTTAATCCCCTCTGCCTCACTTTGAAGCTGGCTGAGCTATTTCAGTCCTCTGCAGCCTGTGGGCCAGTGTCAGCTATAGTTCATGCTGCACGGTTTGAGCACCTGACCTGGATCCCTGTACTAGTGTTCCTCTTTGCCTCTGACTGCCTGCACCCATTTATGACTTGTTCCGACCTTTGGCCTGTGCCCCGACTCCGTCTTACATTTCACGTTTTGGTTACCACGTTCCCAGTAGGCTCTGACGTCTTGCTTGTCCCTGACAATTCTCTGCTCGCCCCTTCTGTACCGCGCTGCTATCTCCGTGTATGACCTTGGCTTGTCTCATGTCCCTTTCATTACCTGTGACACCTGTGTTGTTGTTCATTGTTGCTGCGCTGTGTGTACAACCTTCTTTCCTTAACCAGCATCCCCTGGTGGAGGTTGCTCTATACTGCACTGCAGCAGCACATTACAACCTTGACGTTTAGTGGATGGGCTCACAATTTTTGGCCAAATCTTGTGCTAAGCATCTCATGTGTTTTTTCATAGATTTCACAAGCCATTATGCTATTCACATTTCATGTATTGCACATTTCTTTGCTTTAGTACAGTAAAATTGAGTGCAGCCAGAGTACTTAAGCACACAGCTCTGGGCAACGAGGAAAGCAGAGAGCCACGTGATTATCTGGCCAGCTATGAAAGCTGCTCAGCTGGTGATTAATAAGTGCATCTATTCAGGTGAGAGGAAGAAGTGGGATGTGAGCAGTTAGCTGCTATGTATGAATCAGTAGGCTGGAGGGAAGTGGTTGATATGTTAGGAGTTAACGTCTCTCCTAGAATGTAACCACTGTGCACATTTGGCCAGGCTCTGGTGGCCAAGCTCCATGGAAATGAGCTGTACACTATAAAAGATAAAAGCTCTTATTGAGTACACTATAAAAGATAAAAGCTCTTATTGAAGGAAAATTATAGTATACAGAAAAAGCAAATCATTTACAATTTTAATGCTGGCTAACTAATTAAAGAAAGATAAGAACTTGTGATGCATTTACCCCTATCAATGCGTGGCATTAAATGTCCACCAATCGTCAACATGTTTCCTGGTTGGTGGTCTTTTAATAGATTGTTTACTCAGGCAGACACTGCTTCAGATGTGCTCAGTAGGTAAAAATTCATATCACCCAAGAATGACAATTTTGATAGTTCTTTGGGTGATCATCAGCCAGTTTATATTGCATAATTATTGGAAATGAGTTCTCCATAATCATGCAATGTAATGTATTATGATATCCGTTAAAAACTTTTTGTGCTGGAGTATATATGCAACAAACTTTACAACTTTTTAAAAAGTTGAGATTCATGAACCTGCTGAAAATGTCTGGAAACCTGAAACTCTGCCTAAAATAACTAATTGAAAAACAAGTGGACAAACATAAAATAGACTTTAAAAAGGGTCATATTAAAAGAAGAATTAGACACAAAGGAAAAAAGGCAAAAGGCTCTAAAAATTTGACCCATGTGTCTTTACCTATTTTTGTGATCCAGCATCTCAGGATGACCAGCTTTCCATAACAACATAATTTAGCATAACTTTATCAACAATTGTTTTTGCTATATGTGACTATATTCAGCCACCTGTGGGTGGTGATTTGAGCTGTGGCGTTTCAAGAGTTTTGCTTATATGTAGCATTAATTTATTAAATTTGGGTCATGAAAAATTGCTGTCTATAACAAAGTTTGCAGAAATAAAAGAGCGTACACATCTGTAAAATTTTTGTGTCACTGAAACATAGTATCACATATCAGCCATTCAAATGTATAGATTGATATGCACTGCCAATAAGTCAACCTCTTTAGTGATGTGAGTCATCCTGATTTTGTGTGCGCAGCAATATAGCAGAATTGTGTGGGAGGAAAAGTAGAGGAAGTGAAGGTCTGATTACGATGCTTTTGGTTGCATTGCAGAGTTGAATTTAGCTTTAAGTGCCACAGGCATGAGATCTGTCTATAATATCAGTATACTCTAAATATAGAATACCGTACATGAAAACAACAAAACTATACACTTAGGAAATATTCCATAAAATACCAGAAATTATCTGCTACAATACAAATATAATTAAAAGCTTTACGTTTCTGATTAAATTAGGATCTGTCTTGTCTGAACATTCTGGAAGGCTTCGCTGAAATAATCACAGCAGAATGGCAGCACGTCTTGACATAGTAGGACACTGGGAAAATTCTTAAACATGTTTAAAAGAATCAGCAACTTCTTTCCTGCACCTTAGGCTATCCGGAGTTAACAGCAATTGAACATATCTCAAGAAGCATTTTCGGGCCCCAAGGCTTTGACTGCTGTCATTTTGAATGTGGCATTATCATGTATCATTGGGATATTGGATGCCATCTCCAAAGGAGTCTAGCTGAATAAAATCAAGCATAAATCTTCTGTTTGGGATATGCACACTGCGATAGAGCAGCAATTCTTATTAATTGCTTGTAGATAGGAAAACAGTTCACACACATGAGTAAGGCTCTATTCCAGTCTCATTCTGGGTATTAGGTTGATAAATACATCAAGAGATTTACCTTAATACCTCTGAAATATACCTCTGATATATGGTGTGTATCTATATATATAATTGTCTAAGGGTTTTTCCGTCTGTCTGTCTGTCTGTCTGTCTGTCTGTCCTGGAAATCCCTGCTCTCTGATTGGTCGAGGCCGCAAGGCCTCGACCAATCAGAGACCGGCACAGCATCGACGTAGAAATCCCGCGGGCCTCTGATTGGTCGAGGCCGCCAGGCCTCGACCAATCAGCAACGGGCACAGCGACGATGATGTCATAATGGTTGCCATGGCGACGATGATGTCATAAAGGTTGCCTCGACCAATCAGCAACGAGCACAGTCTGCCGCGAATTATGGAATCATCATTGTCCATATATTACAGGGACATGCATATTCTAGAATACCCGATGTGTTAGAATCGGGCCACAATCTAGTATATACATATATATCTATATATATATAATTGTCTAAGGGTTTTTCCGTCTGTCTGTCTGTCTGTCCTGGAAATCCCGGCTCTCTGATTGGTCGAGGCCGCCAGGCCTCGACCAATCAGAGACCGGCACAGCATCGACGTAGAAATCCCGCGTCTCTGATTGGTCGAGGCCGCCAGGCCTTGACCAATCAGCAACGGGCACAGCGACGATGATGTCATAAAGGACGTAGAAATCCCGCGTCTGATTGGTCGAGGCCGCCAGGCCTCGACCAATCAGCAACGGGCACAGCGACGATGATGTCATAAAGGACGTAGACATCTCACGTTTCTGATTCAGCGACGGGCACAGTATCGACGTAGATGTCATAATGGTTGCCTCGACCAATCAGCGACGGGCACAGTCTGCCGCGAATTCTGGAATCATCATTGTCCATATACTACGGGGACATGCATATTCTAGAATACCCGATGCGTTAGAAATCCCGCCTCTCTGATTGGTCGAGGCCGCCACGCCTCGACCAATCAGTGACGGGCACAGCATCGACGTAGAAATCCCACTTCTCTGATTGGTCGAAGCCTGGCGGCCTCGACCAATCAGAAACGGGCACAGCGACGATGATGTCATAAAGGACGTAGAAATCCCGCGTTTCTGATTCAGCGACGGGCACAGTATCGACGTAGATGTCATAATGGTTGCCATGGCGACGAAGTCATAAAGTTGCCTCGACCAATCAGCAACGGGCACAGCGACGATGATGTCATAAAGGACGTAGACATCTCACGTTTCTGATTCAGCGACGGGCACAGTATCGACGTAGATGTCATAATGGTTGCCTCGACCAATCAGCGACGGGCACAGTCTGCCGCGAATTCTGGAATCATCATTGTCCATATACTACGGGGACATGCATATTCTAGAATACCCGATGCGTTAGAATCGGGCCACAATCTAGTATATATATATATATACTAGATTGTGGCCCGATTCTAACGCATCGGGTATTCTAGAATATTCATGTCCCCGTAGTATATGGACAATGATGATTCCAGAATTCGCGGCACACTGTGCCCGTCGCTGATTGGTCGAGGCAACCTTTATGACTTCGTCGCCATGGCAACCATTATGACATCTACGTTGATACTGTGCCTGTCGCTGAATCAGAAACGCGGGATTTCTACTTCCTTTATGACATCATCGTCGCTGTGCCCGTCTCTGATTGGTCGAGGCCGCCAGGCCTCGACCAATCAGAGAAGTGGGATTTCTACGTCGATGCTGTGCCCGTCACTGATTGGTCGAGGCCTGGCGGCCTCGACCAATAAGAGAGGCGGGATTTCTAACGCATCGGGTATTCTAGAATATGCATGTCCCCGTAGTATATGGACAATGATGATTCCAGAATTCGCGGCAGACTGTGCCCGTCGCTGATTGGTCGAGGCAACCATTATGACATCTACGTCGATACTGTGCCCGTAGCTGAATCAGAAACGTGAGATGTCTACGTCCTTTATGACATCATCGTCGCTGTGCCCGTTGCTGATTGGTCGAGGCCTGGCGGCCTCGACCAATCAGACGCGGGATTTCTACGTCCTTTATGACATCATCGTCGATGTGCCCGTTGCTGATTGGTCGAGGCCTGGCCGCCTCGACCAATCAGAGAGCCGGGATTTCCAGGACAGACAGACAGACAGACAGACAGACGGAAAAACCCTTAGACAATTATATATATAGATATATATATATATACACAGTACAGACCAAAAGTTTGGACACACCTTCTCAGTTAAAGATTTTTTCTGTATTTTCATGACTATGAAAATTGTACATTCACACTGAAGGCATAAAAACTATGAATTAACACATGTGAAATAATATACTTAACAAAAAAGTGTGAAACAACTGAAAATATGTCTTATATTCTAGGTTTTTCAAAGTAGCCACCTTTTGCTTTGATGACTGCTTTGCACACTCTTGGCATTCTCTTGATGAGCGTCAAGAGGTAGTCATCGGGAATGGTTTTCACTTCACAGGTGTGCCCTGTCAGGTTTAATAAGTGGGATTTCTTGCCTTATAAATAGGGTTGGGACCATCAGTTGTGTTGTGCAGAAGTCTTTCTACTAGGTCTTCCGTGGCTGCGTCTCCATGAACCTGTCCTGGATTGGCTGTCTGGGGATATCCTTCGTTGGGGTCAGTCCTGTTTCGATCACTGCCTCAAACCGGTTCGGCCTGGTTCTATCCTGCGGCCTCCTGCAGCTTTACCCGGGTTACCTCGTGCCTACTGGTCCTTCGCAGATGTGTTCGACAAGAAGGAAGCCGAGACTCTTCCTCTTCACAGGCCTTACGATTGTCCCATCGATCTTGTTCCTGGATCTTCTCCGCCTCGAGGTAGGATCTCTTCGCCCGTGCATCGACTATCGTGGTCTCAACCTAATAACTGTAAAGAATAGATATCCTCTTCCCTTAATTCCAGAGCTTTTTGATCGTCTTCGAGGTTCCCGAATTTTCACCAAGTTGGATCTCCGTGGGGCTTACAACCTCATCAGGATACGATCTGGGGATGAGTGGAAAACTGCCTTCAACACGAGAGATGGTCACTATGAATATCTGGTGATGCCCTTCGGCTTAAGCAATGCACCCGCCGTCTTCCAAGAGTTTGTCAATGACGTATTCCGTGACCTGCTCTATGTTTGTGTGGTGGTGTATCTGGACGACATCCTGGTGTTTTCTCCCGACTTACCAAGTCACAGGAGGAATGTTCGTCTTGTTCTTCAACGATTGAGGGAGAATCGTCTCTATGCAAAGTTCGAGAAATGTCTGTTTGAACAGAGGTCTTTACCCTTTCTTGGCTACATCATTTCCGATACAGGTCTCGAGATGGATCCAGAGAAAGTCTCTGCTGTGCTTAAGTGGCCCCGACCTGAGGGAATCAAGGCCATTCAGCGGTTCCTGGGATTCGCCAACTATTATCGGCAATTCATCCCTCACTTCTCCTCTTTGGTAAGTCCACTCACTGTCTTGACCTGTAAAGGTGCCAAACCTAAGGATTGGACTCCTGAGGCTGAGTCAGCTTTCTCCTCCCTCAAACAAGCTTTCTCAACCGCACCGGCCCTGCACAGACCAATGATCAACAAACAGTTTTTCCTTGAAGAGGACGCTTCGTCATCTGGAGCCGGAGCGGTCTTCACACAAAAACTGCCTACCGGTAAGATGGTGACCTGTGGTTTCTTCTCTAAGGCATTCTCGCCCTGTGAACGTAACTACTCGATTGGGGATAGAGAGTTACTGGCAATTAAGCTCGCCTTAGAGGAATGGCGATATCTGCTTGAAGGCGCAGTTCATCCAGTCATCATCTACACTGATCATAAAAATCTGTCCTATCTTCAGTCTGCTCAAAGACTCAACCCTCGCCAGGCTCGTTGGTCTTTATTTTTTGCTCGGTTCAATTTCTCTCTCCATTTCCGTCCTGCAGAAAAAAATATTAAAGCTGATGCGCTTTCCAGGTCCTTCCTGTCTGACGACCTTGAAGAGGAGTCTCAGCATATCATTGAACCGTCCAAGATGATCACGGTGGCTCCAGTCAAGCTATCGCAGCCCCCTCCCGGTAAGACCCTTGTAACTGAAAGAGACAAGAGGAGAGTTCTACACTGGGGTCATTCTTCTAAGCTTGCCGGACACGCCGGTCAAAAGAAGACTTTACAATTAATATCTCGACACTACTGGTGGCCCACCTTGCGCCAAGATGTTTTGGACTTCGTTGCAGCCTGTCCCTCCTGTGCTCGTAATAAAACACCCAAGAAACTGCCAGCCGGTCGCCTCCTCCCGCTACCGATTCCGTCTGCTCCCTGGCAACACATTGCCATTGACTTCATCACAGATTTGCCAGCATCATCTGGTTGTACAGTAATCTGGGTTGTTGTGGACAGGTTCTCCAAGATGGGACACTTCACTCCGCTATCTGGTCTCCCTTCTGCTCCTAAACTTGCGGAGCTCTTCATTCTGCATGTCCTTCGGCTTCACGGACTTCCACTGCACATTGGCGGTCTTTCTGTAAGCTGTTGGAGGTCACCCTGGACTTCTCCTCGGCCTATCACCCACAATCTAATGGCCAAGTGGAGAGAGTGAATCAAGTCATCACCAACTATCTGCGACACTTCGTGAATGGTCACCACAGCAACTGGGCTGACCTGCTGCCGTGGGCGGAGTTTTCTTACAACAATCATGTTGGTGAGTCTTCCTCTAACTCCCCGTTTTTCATTGTTTATGGGCAGCATCCTAGGATCCCGACTCCATTGCTTCTTGCCTCCGGCAATCCTGCGGCTGACTCCCTGGCCAAGGACTTCACAAAGGTTTGGACTGAGACCAGGACCTCTCTGGTGAAGGCATCGGTTCAAACCAAGAAGCATGCGGATAAGAGACGTCTGGATCCACCA
The DNA here is from genome assembly GCF_032444005.1 of Ranitomeya imitator. Lineage (NCBI taxonomy): Eukaryota > Metazoa > Chordata > Amphibia > Anura > Dendrobatidae > Ranitomeya > Ranitomeya imitator. The sequence continues at coordinate 1,153,044,850 of NC_091282.1, forward strand.
CCTTTTCAACCAGGAAATAAGGTATGGCTGTCTTCTAAGCACATCCGTCTTAAGGTCCCTTCTTATAAGCTGGCTCCTCGTTTCATCGGTCCCTTTGAAGTGCTCCACCGGATCAATGATGTGTGCTATCGTTTGAAGTTGCCTGCCTCCTTACGGATCCATAACTCCTTTCATGTCTCCCTGCTGAAGCCAGTTGTTCTCAGTCGCTTTACCCAGGATCCAGGTAATTTTCCTCCTCCTGTCTGTTCTGAGGATGTCTATGAGGTGAAGGACATATTGGCCATGAAAAGAGGGGGCAGGTTGCTCTTTCTGGTTGATTGGAAGGGATATGGTCCTGAGGAGAGGTCCTGGGAGCCTGAGGAGAACATTAATGCCCCGGTCCTTCTTAGAAAGTTCCTGGCAGGTTTGAGGAAGGGGGGGCGTAAGGGGGAGGGTACTATCATGCCCTCAGCTGCGGGTTCGGTCTCTGCTGTGAAGGGAGACCGGCACCTTTCACACAGCTCCACTGGTACTACTCACCCTGTCCGTGGCTCTAGACGATCAGCAGCTCCTTTCTCTGCTAAGAACCTGCATCCTCTTGGCAGGTCTCCTGGAAATGCTCTTAGGAGGCGCGCCCCGCTTCCTGCACATACTTAAAACAGCAGAGCACCTGTTCTCTATTAAGGCTCTCTGTGCTATGATGTTCTGTGTATAAAAGGCATCCTCCCATTATGGGAGGTGCCTGGACAATGTGTTCATTCTATTGTTTATGGCCCTCTGCTCAGTCCACACTCTGCTGTGCTCTGCTCTGCAAAGTGTAGTTTACTTTTGGTTTTCTAATCCCTCTGTCTCCTCAGTATCCTCCGCTGGCAGTTCCCTATTCTGGATCCTTCTGGACTCCCCGATTTCCACTCCAGGCTGACTGAGCTGCTCCTCGCAGAACTATCCTGATATTGCTGCCGGCTGGATCAGCCTTTCCGAAACTACACAGAGCCTCCAGGATCCTCTTCACTGATAGAGCTTGAATTCCACCGTCTTGTTTATATGGTCTGTACGGGTCGTCCCTCTGGTCCGGGTACTGCGGCATTTAGGCCATCTGGTGTTGTGACGGGGGAATCCCTGTATTGGGGTACACCTTGCCCGGTGCTCCACTACGTGGTTCAGTGTTGTGGTCCAGAGGGTTCTTCTCTCAGGCACCTCTTTCTGTTTGTTTAAAACTTCATTTTATTAAATACCTTTGCATTTTGAAGGCATTCTCCTGTCTCTTGTGTACCGGGTATACAGCTGCCACTGCTCCTTCAGTGGTCTAGTGAGTCCACTATATTTCCCCATGCCCTGTGGGCGTAACAGTTGGAAGGGTATTTGCCCATCGTTGAGAGAAGCATCTTCCTGGAAAAGGTTCATGAGAGGTGGCCTGGCTCTCATGATCTCTTAAAACCCATGGATGGCAACTGGGGTCTATTGTCACTGCATTGGAAAGTCAAAAATAGAGGCTTGATCACTGACTGTTAATAAGTGGATGAGTGGAAATAATGACTAAAGGGATGAACCTTGAAAACAAGGGAAAAGATAGTGGCAGTTCGTATTAGATCAAATTAGCTGATCAGTCGTCTTCCAAGCCGTGGAAATTACAGAGCAGGTGATGATGCCAACAACGGCTGGCACGGTGCTGTTCCAGTGGGGTCCTGCAATCAATGGACCATCTTCTGGCAGCAGTGGTCAGTGTCTGGTACCTTCCACTGAGCCCCTAGTTCATAAACATATGCAGCCGAAACAAACAAGGCTGCAGCAAAATCAGGGTCTCCCGTAGGCTGGAAAGAATATGCTGGTAAGGTGGGTTACAAAAGTCAACCCAGTGCTCAGTTCTCTCTTTGCGGCATGTGCGCTGTAGTCACAGTCACAAAGCACAAGGCACCTCGATCTCTGTCAGCTATGAGCATGCTGCACTTTTCTCTCTATGCTGGGTGCTGCCTGTTCCTGCCAAGACTGAAGCGCTGACAACCACTGGTGCAATACTTCTCCAGCGAGGTCCTGTGGACCACGGTCCGACAACGAGTGCAGCAGCGAATAATACTGAACTCTGCCCTGGCTCTTAGGCTGGCTTGTGGCGCTTAGGTGAACAGGGCTCCCAACTCTTTCCCTGTTACTGCAGTGGGCTCTGGCAGCGTCTCAGCATTGGATTGGCTGTGTGCTGTTGTGGCCTGGCTGCACACCCCTCAGAGCCCGCTGTGCATGCACCTTGCCTCTGTCAGCGCCGGCGGGAAACTGCCCGACACTGCACGTGCTTTTACTTATAAACACGCCACCAGCTTCCGGGTCAGGGAACCTGTCCAGACCTTTTTGCCTTCCCTCGAGAAACAAGGGATGCAGCCTCAGCAGTTCTTGACCCGGCTCAATACAGGTACTTGCAGCCTGGTCTTCCTCTTTACATCGGCATACATGCCCAGTTGATGGAGCACCCAGAAGAAAAAGAGCTGCTCTGTTGACTTGAAGCTGCTGAATAACTGGCAGAGGAGGTTAATGACCTATCTGATTGTTTTTAGGCTCATAGTTAAAAAAAACATAGTCCTGAATAAAAACTTTGAAAAATAATTTGGGCGGCATACTATAGCAGTCATAGCCAAACAGACATTCCTTTCCGAGTCTGATGACTAGAGCGCCATAGATACTCTAAGAGTAGGAGGCTGATGCAGTGCAAGCGCACATTAAAATATGATAACTGAATGATATAAAAATGAATATATTTTAAACAACTTTTTTTTTTCCCTAAAACCAAAGTACATATGAAGTTGATGAATGGTTAAAATCTCAGCATTCTCTGCTGCTCAAAATGCTTCTTTTTTCCTGAGACAACTGACCTTTCTAATCATAAAGTAATTCCCCAGATTTTAATTTCCTGGAATTAAGTTTAATTGTTGCCAGCCTAGTTGTAATCCAGTTAAATCCTTGGTTAGTCGCTGATTTAGTTAGATCAGTCAAACAGTGACAGACCTTTCAGAGAAGAACGTTTTAATGTGGATTCCTGAAGTGGTATAGACATTAGGATGTAGAACACATTTAAGCTGTCTAATTGCTCTGCTGTTCTAATGATTAAGTATTAATCTGTCACAATGTCAAATTGTTCGTTTACATTTTTTTCGGTAAAATATGTCTCTGTTGAATGAATCTCGAAATCCTTGGCTGAAACAATACATTGTGCAATTAGAGCGTCTTCAGTCTAAATCTTAGGAAAAATAATTAATCAGCACTCCTCAGTCAACATCATTTCAAGGATAATCACTGTAAAAATGATGAGACTGCAGCAATATGAAGCAATACACTGTGCACAGCAGACAGGTAATATTCCTTATCTATCATTCTTCCTTGTCACACAATTAAAAACAAATTCTCTGCCACACTGGTGAGAATGAGCAGTGATATTTGTAAGATCCATCAGGGGAAAATACATTACTGTAAAGAAAAAAAAAAAGAAAAAATGGAGGAAGAGATGGATGGGAGGTACGAAAATGGGTGGATGAGCAGGGAAATAGATAGACGAATGAATGACATTCAGCAAGTGTCAAAGTAACTACAGAGTATGCAATGAGCATACACAGGCTGTACTCTGCCCTGGGCATGGCAAGTAGAGATGTGTTAAATTAGTTATTTTGTACATCTCATTATCCATTCTAGCTCGCAGGATGCTTTAGGTTATGAGTGAATAGATGTCTTTTCCATTTTAATATTTTATTGTGTATTTTTGCTTTTGTTGGAACATAATACTAGTTGACGTCTGGTGTCCCAGTGAAGTCCAGTTCAACAATGTAAACAGAACCAGTCACCATGATTGACCTCATCATTGTGATATTATAATAAAGTTATATTCAGGTGAAGAACCATTCCTACTAAAAATAATCCTGTCATCATCCAGACAAAGTGTTGAGTGTGGATAAAAACAAAGGTCCTTCTGGTTCAGAAAAGTGACATAGACTCTCTCAATCAGTAACAGATCACGTGATATAGCCAATCAAAGTCATAATTAGGTTCTTTGGTGATGACTGGAGAAGATTAGTCCAAAGATCCATCCTCTATCTGTATGGAACATACACTCATCTACTTTTAACTACAATTTAATCTAATTGTTATCTTTTACCTCCATAACATTGAATAGAATATTTGAAAGTCAGCTGATAAACAATACACCCTATGTGCAAATGATCTGCTTTCAAAATGAACCCCAAATATCCAACAAAAGTTGTCTTTTGCTTTATCTCCAGGGTTCATTATTGTCTTAGTGATTTGGCCTACCAGTGAATCCTCTGGTATTATGGTTGGGCCATACATTAACCCATTACTTGCCAAATTAAAATTTTTACAAGTACAGATTTTTCAGAAAAGGGCGTTCCAATATTCAATTAAAAATGACAATGACATGATTTCCTATTTTGAAAACATTCATTTTGCAAACACATTACAAAAAATTGGACCTAATTATAAAAATTATAAAATCTTAGTTGCTAGAAGCTAAAGATTAGGCGTCCCAAAAAAGGACATTGGTAGATAATGGGTTAATGAAGTCAATGTTTCCCACTTATACATACAGTTAGGGCCAGAAATATTTGGACAGTGACACAATTTTCGCGAGTTGGGCTCTGCATGCCACCACATTGGATTTGAAATGAAACCTCTACAACAGAATTCAAGTGCAGATTGTAACGTTTAATTTGAAGGGTTGAACAAAAATATCTGATAGAAAATGTAGGAATTGTACACATTTCTTTACAAACACTCCACATTTTAGGAGGTCAAAAGTAATTGGACAAATAAACATAACCCAAACAAAATATTTTTATTTTCAATATTTTGTTGCAAATCCTTTGGAGGCAATCACTGCCTTAAGTCTGGAACCCATGGACATCACCAAACGCTGGGTTTCCTCCTTCTTAATGCTTTGCCAGGCCTTTACAGCCGCAGCCTTCAGGTCTTGCTTGTTTGTGGGTCTTTCCGTCTTAAGTCTGGATTTCAGCAAGTGAAATGCATGCTCAATTGGGTTTAGATCTGGAGATTGACTTGGCCATTGCAGAATGTTCCACTTTTTGGCACTCATGAACTCCTGGGTTGCTTTGGCTGTATGCTTGGGGTCATTGTCCATCTGTACTATGAAGCGCCGTCCAATCAACTTTGCAGCATTTGGCTGAATCTGGGCTGAAAGTATATCCCGGTACACTTCAGAATTCATCCGGCTACTCTTGTCTGCTCTTATGTCATCAATAAACACAAGTAACATACATAGTAACATAGTAACATAGTAACATAGTAACATAGTTAGTAAGGCCGAAAAAAGACATTTGTCCATCCAGTTCAGCCTATATTCCATCATAATAAATCCCCAGATCTACGTCCTTCTACAGAACCTAATAATTGTATGATACAATATTGTTCTGCTCCAGGAAGACATCCAGGCCTCTCTTGAACCCCTCGACTGAGTTCGCCATCACCACCTCCTCAGGCAAGCAATTCCAGATTCTCACTGCCCTAACAGTAAAGAATCCTCTTCTATGTTGGTGGAAAAACCTTCTCTCCTCCAGACGCAAAGAATGCCCCCTTGTGCCCGTCACCTTCCTTGGTATAAACAGATCCTCAGCGAGATATTTGTATTGTCCCCTTATATACTTATACATGGTTATTAGATCGCCCCTCAGTCGTCTTTTTTGTAGACTAAATAATCCTAATTTCGCTAATCTATCTGGGTATTGTAGTTCTCCCATCCCCTTTATTAATTTTGTAGCCCTCCTTTGTACTCTCTCTAGTTCCATTATATCCTTCCTGAGCACTGGTGCCCAAAACTGGACACAGTACTCCATGTGCGGTCTAACTAGGGATTTGTACAGAGGCAGTATAATGCTCTCATCATGTGTATCCAGACCTCTTTTAATGCACCCCATGATCCTGTTTGCCTTGGCAGCTGCTGCCTGGCACTGGCTGCTCCAGGTAAGTTTATCATTAACTAGGATCCCCAAGTCCTTCTCCCTGTCAGATTTACCCAGTGGTTTCCCGTTCAGTGTGTAATGGTGATATTGATTCCCTCTTCCCATGTGTATAACCTTACATTTATCATTGTTAAACCTCATCTGCCACCTTTCAGCCCAAGTTTCCAACTTATCCAGATCCATCTGTAGCAGAATACTATCTTCTCTTGTATTAACTGCTTTACATAGTTTTGTATCATCTGCAAATATCGATATTTTACTGTGTAAACCTTCTACCAGATCATTAATGAATATGTTGAAGAGAACAGGTCCCAATACTGACCCCTGCGGTACCCCACTGGTCACAGCGACCCAGTTAGAGACTATACCATTTATAACCACCCTCTGCTTTCTATCACTAAGCCAGTTACTAACCCATTTACACACATTTTCCCCCAGACCAAGCATTCTCATTTTGTGTACCAACCTCTTGTGCGGCACGGTATCAAACGCTTTGGAAAAATCGAGATATACCACGTCCAATGACTCACCATGGTCCAGCCTATAGCTTACCTCTTCATAAAAACTGATTAGATTGGTTTGACAGGAGCGATTTCTCATAAACCCATGCTGATATGGAGTTAAACAGTTATTCTCATTGAGATAATCCAGAATAACATCCCTCAGAAACCCTTCAAATATTTTACCAACAATAGAGGTTAGACTTACTGGCCTATAATTTCCAGGTTCACTTTTAGAGCCCTTTTTGAATATTGGCACCACATTTGCTATGCGCCAGTCCTGCGGAACAGACCCTGTCGCTATAGAGTCCCTAAAAATAAGAAATAATGGTTTATCTATTACATTACTTAGTTCTCTTAGTACTCGTGGGTGTATGCCATCCGGACCCGGAGATTTATCTATTTTAATCTTATTTAGCCGGTTTCGCACCTCTTCTTGGGTTAGATTGGTGACCCTTAATATAGGGTTTTCATTGTTTCTTGGGATTTCACCTAGCATTTCATTTTCCACCGTGAATACCGTGGAGAAGAAGGTGTTTAATATGTTAGCTTTTTCCTCGTCATCTACAACCATTCTTTCCTCACTATTTTTTAAGGGGCCTACATTTTCAGTTTTTATTCTTTTACTATTGATATAGTTGAAGAACAGTTTGGGATTAGTTTTACTCTCCTTAGCAATGTGCTTCTCTGTTTCCTTTTTGGCAGCTTTAATTAGTTTTTTAGATAAAGTATTTTTCTCCCTATAGTTTTTTAGAGCTTCAATGGTGCCATCCTGCTTTAGTAGTGCAAATGCTTTCTTTTTACTGTTAATTGCCTGTCTTACTTCTTTGTTTAGCCACATTGGGTTTTTCCTATTTCTAGTCCTTTTATTCCCACAAGGTATAAACCGCTTACACTGCCTATTTAGGATGTTCTTAAACATTTCCCATTTATTATCTGTATTCTCATTTCTGAGGATATTGTCCCAGTCTACCAGATTAAGGGCATCTCTAAGCTGTTCAAACTTTGCCTTCCTAAAGTTCAATGTTTTTGTGACTCCCTGACAAGTCCCCCTAGTGAAAGACAGGTGAAACTGCACAATATTGTGGTCGCTATTTCCTAAATGCCCAACCACCTGCAGATTTGTTATTCTGTCAGGTCTATTAGATAGTATTAGGTCTAAAAGTGCTGCTCCTCTGGTTGGATTCTGCACCAATTGTGAAAGATAATTTTTCTTGGTTATTAGCAGAAACCTGTTGCCTTTATGGGTTTCACAGGTTTCTGTTTCCCAGTTAATATTACGGGTAGTTAAAGTCCCCCATAACCAGGACCTCATTATGGGTTGCAGCTTCATCTATCTGCTTTAGAAGTAGACTTTCCATGCTTTCTGTTATATTTGGGGGTTTGTAACAGACCCCAATGAGAATTTTGTTACCATTTTTCCCTCCATGAATTTCAACCCAAAGTGACCCAGTGCCATTGAAAGCCATGCATGCCCATGCCATCACGTTGCCTCCACCATGTTTTACAGAGGATGTGGTGTGCCTTGGATCATGTGCCGTTCCCTTTCTTCTCCAAACTTTTTTCTTCCCATCATTCTGGTACAGGTTGATCTTTGTCTCCTCTGTCCATAGAATACTTTTCCAAAACTGAGCTGGCTTCTTGAGGTGTTTTTCTGCAAATTTAACTCTGGCCTGTCTATTTTTGGTATTGATGAATGGTTTGCATCTAGATGTGAACCCTTTGTATTTACTGTCATGGAGTCTTCTCTTTACTGTTGACTTAGAGACAGATACACCTACTTCACTGAGAGTGTTCTGGACTTCAGTTGATGTTGTGAATGGGTTCTTCTTCACCAAATTAAGTATGCGGCAATCATCCACCACTGTTGTCATCCGTGGACGCCCAGGCCTTTTTGAGTTCCCAAGCTCACCAGTCAATTCCTTTTTTCTCAGAATGTACCCAACTGTTGATTTTGCTACTCCAAACATGTCTGCTATCTCTCTGATGGATTTTTTCTTTTTTTTCAGCCTCAGGATGTTCTGCTTCACCTCAATTGAGAGTTCCTTTGACCGCATGTTGTCTGCTCACAGCAACAGCTTCCAAATGCAAAACCACACACCTGGAATCCACCCCTGACCTTTTAACTACTTCATTGATTACAGGTTAACGAGGGAGATGCCTTCAGAGTTAATTGCAGCCCTTAGAGTCCATTGTCGAATTACTTTTGGTCCCTTGAAAAAGAGGACGCTATGCATTACAGAGCTATGATTCCTAAACCCTTTCTCCGATCTGGATGTGGAAACTATCATATTGCAGCTGGGAGTGTGCACTTTCAGCCCATATTATATATATAATTGTATTTCTGAACATGTTTTTGTAAACAGCTAAAATAACAAAACTTGTGTCACTGTCCAAATATTTCTGGCCCTAACTGTATGTATTGCATTACATTTATACTTTCATTTTTCAAAGGCAGTAACTGCCTCTAAGGTATTCAGTGATTTACTATGTTACTCTAGATCACATGTGACCGGGGCACGCTTATATCTTATGGGAAGAGATATTAGTGTGCCATAGCCAGATGCAGCACAGTGTATAAGGATGCACGCTGCATCCTCCCTTAATGCACACTAGCCTGGAAAAACATGCATGAGATTTTGCCCATGGCAGATAGTCTAATTCAGTCAAAGCCGAGAACATGGCAGTCAAGATTTTAGCACTTCCCTGGCACCTGTTTACAGAACCTACCAGATAAGAAACTCTTCAATTTTTGGACAGACATATGCCACATTGGGACACTTCATATTTCTATGTGGGCAATTTAGGAACTTGATAGGCCAAGCTTCTAGATTCAGAGGCTCCGTCACAAAAAGTGGGTGACTGAGGTTAGGTCCATAGGGTTCACTAGCACTCAATCAGGGCATACAAGGGACAGAAACAGTTCTCTCGACTATTTGGCCTATTGGACTGGAACATATTGCTACCGCTTGTCAACAGAAGTGGTAAGAGCTGACCTTTACTTGCTACTTGGTAGGTGATGGCCCTCTGTGATATTTGTTTCTCTGACCAGAAAATCGAATTTGTACCATTGGTGATAACATTGGATAACTGTTCTAGACAATAATTTAAGAGCATGGCACTATACGCCCATTCATGTCAAGTTTTGGGGGTTTGTATTCTTATTACTTGCTATCTCTTTGTTTTAACAATCATAAGTAAAAGTTATTTTTTCAATGTCCAGCCATGTTTGGGTTTACTTTAAGCATAGACGGTTGACTATTCGATTGGAGGTGTCACCAATAATCATAGCAATTTTTAAGGCATTTGGATATACTATGTAACTCCACAGAATGAAGAAGTACTGGCTATTCAGTTACTTCATTTGGACTCTGAAAGTTTGCATAGAGGGCGAAATACCACTTTCTAGTATAAGAGCATTATACATGTCCACTAATTTAAATAGGTTTGTAATATCGACTAGTTCACATAAAGAAGGTCGACAAATGTCATTATAGTAATACATGGCTCATACTTTTTATGTTTTCATTGAACATATGTGTCAAAATCTAAGCCTATGCCTACAATGGGTAAAATATCTTTTATATTTGAAATTGATATTCTTATTTTTTCAGGTGTACAGCCAAAACACAGTCTGCCTTTTTATATAAAGTAAAATCCATTTATCTGTGAAGATCTAGAGGGAGAATGTATTTACAAAGACTGGATGGGCAGCTCTTGACTCCACTCTTTGCTGATATTGAGGTTGGCCTTCTATAGATAAGGAAGGTAGAAATAACCTCCCGGGATCTCCGAATGACTTCACCCCATGTCCTTAACATTTTGTGAGATATTGACATGAGGTTTTTGAATGCTGGTCTAACTCAGTCTCTTACATTGTACTGTTTGTCTTTTGGCACAATGTAAAATAAAAAAATAATTATCCTATTTACTGTAAATTTAAATATTTTTTCAGATTTTTACATTTAAATTATTTGGAAAAAAGTTGTTAAGAAAAATGTATTGAAATAAATCTTACAGCAGGTACAGTGCTTTTATTTTTCAGTTTCAGAAAGTCCGTTTACCGTGGCTGCAGTTTGTTTTAAATAAATCAGCCTCAACTCACCTTCCCCGGGTCCCACGTTAAAGGTACCATCACACTAAGCGACGCTGCAGCGATACCGACAACGATCCGGATCGCTGCAGCGTCGCTGTTTGGTCGCTGGAGAGCTGTCACACAGACAGCTCTCCAGCGACCAACGATGCCGGTAATCAGGGTAAACATCATACTTACCTTCCGCTGTCTGTCCCTGGCGCTGTGCTTCTCTGTACTGGCTGTGAGCACAGCGGCCGGAAAGCATAGCGGTTGACGTCACCGCTTTGCTTTCCGGCCGCTGTGCTCACAGTGAGTGCAGGAAAGCACAGCGCCGGAGGACAGACAGCGGAAGGTAAGTATGAAGCGTTTGTTTTTTTTACTTTTAGGATGGTAACTATGGTAAACATCGGGTTACTAAGCGCGGCCCTGCGCTTAGTAACCTGATGTTTACCCTGGTTACCAGCGAAGACATCACTGAATCGGCGTCACACACGCCGATTCAGCGATGTCTGCAGGGAGTCCAGCGACTAAATAAAGTGCTGGACTTTCTGCAGCGACCAACGACATCACAGCAGGATTCTGATCGCTGCTGTGTGTCAAACTGAACGATATCGCTAGCCAGGACGCTGCAACGTCACGGATCGCTAGCGATATCGTTTATTGTGACGGTACCTTTAGTCTCAGCCCCTAATGCTAATGTCTATTATTGTCTGCAGTACTGATGGCTCTACTTCCCCACTAAAACTAATAACTGAGCTCAGCTTGTATTCCGGAATTTATGGTACAAGTCATTCTGAGCCGCTGATCAAAGTTGTTGGTTGCAGTGCTGTCCTCATGAGAATACCAGACATCAGGAGCAGTGGCTGAGGCTGAGCTCTGGACCCAGAGATGGTGAGTAAGGAAATGTTTGTTTGTTTTTTAAATTACAGTCAGTGGAGAGAAGTTTTCTGAAATCAGAAAACTTCTTTAATGTTCAGTCAGTCTCTGGTTATTTAGATGACATGGTACATTAAGGTCTTAATTTAAGAACAATTTTGTGCCTTCTTCATAAAAATTAAAGTGGTTCTTAATTTATAAATATAAATTTATTTAGAAATAAATTCTAATCATGCATTAAAATATTAAAACAAAACTACTATCCATCTATAAAAGTGTGTGTGTATATATATATATATATATATATATATATATATATATGTGTGTGTTAGGTAGACCATTGAGATTATCAGGTTTTCTTATACCATCTTTAACATTTATGGCATATCTGTAACTGAAAGATGTGGGTCTCATCTCAGACTGTGACACAGTCAGTGGAGAGGGGGCCCAGCACAATTGAGATCTCAAGTCACTTTATGGGAGTTCAATTGTCAGACAAATGAATGAAGAAGGCCACACTTTGACAGCCACCTCTCCATTTCTGACAGTTCATAACAATCCACAGTATATAACAGTCCACAATATTTCGATAGAATGTGCATCAATATACTATATATATATATATATATATATATAGTATATTGATGCACATTCTATCGAAATATTACAGTATCTACAATGTACAGTATATATATATATATATATATATATATACTGTACATTGTAGGGATTCACGCTCTCTGGTAGCTGCTAATTTCCAAGCAGGTGCAGATTGTTTAAATCGCCAGAAAAAGTTTATAGGTTCTTCAAAGACTTTCAAAGCCTAACAGCTTTCCTTGAGCCCAAAACTTATAATAAAACAAATAATCCTTCTGTCTGAGTAAGCACAGCACATTAGCATGGTTGAATTGACACTATAGCATGTTTATTAGCTGTCTCATGTACAATCTGTAAATCCACACTGACTTCTCTCCAGCTCCACTATCATCGACACACCTGACCTAATACAGGTGCTTTTTGTAGGAGCTGGAAAGTCTGGATTGGAGGCAAGTAACTGACCATTCCCACCCAGGCTCTTTTGTCACTCCTAAATCCCGGACCTGAAAAATGGTCCCATTAAAAAAACCTCCTCGCAATCTAGAGTTGTTGGAGCTTTCTTTTCTGGAACTTACATCATCATCGAGGTCAACCACCACGGTGACACATGCCTACTACCCAGGCCCTTACCCTCTGCTTTCCTACAGCATATATACATTATCTCACAAAAATAGATGCACCCCTCACATTTTTGTAAATATTTTATTATATCTTTTCATGGAACAACACTAAAGGTATGACACTTTGATACAATGTAAAGCAGTCAGTATACAGCTTGTATAACAGTGCAAATTTAGTGCGCCCTCTAGATAACTCAACACACAGCCATTAATGTCTAAACTGCTGGCAAAAAAGTGAGTACACTCCAAGCTCTACACTGACTACTTTACATTGTATCAAAGTGTCATATCTTCAATGTTGTACATTGAAAAGTTATAATAAAATATTGTCTAAAATGTGAGGGGTGTATTTGGTTTCGTGAGATACTGTATATGGCTGTGGTCTTTGATTTCATGAACTTATTATGCCATGTGCTACATGATATAATTTGGTGCACCATTGGAGCCCAGTTTGCAAATGCAAAATAGGGTGGATAAATATTAGATCTTTCATGAGATTATCTCTTGAATATTTTAGATTTACCTAAGCTTATATGTGCTTTTTGTGGAAGGAAATGTTCATTTTTTTTCAAGGATCAATCAAAAAGATGAAACAATTCACCAACATTCAACCCTACATTGGAATTACTTATTTTTTTGTCTACTGGACAATGCATTGTTCAATTGATTATGAGGAATAGTATCTCCTATCTTACAACAATGCCCTTTATTACACTCTGCTCACAGCAGACATATTTAATTCTCTTGTGAGAACAAGCAAACTAATGGCTGTGCCTGATCCCTGATATGCCTGACTTCAGCTGCACCTAAAGACCCCTTTTAAAAATAATTATTTGGGTTTCTGTTATTTTACTAGACCAAGGATGCAATGTCATGAATTTTTGGCAGAAACTTGGACAGATTAAATACAAAAGAGGCGTAACAGGTCTCTTTTGCATTATTTCTAAAATTGGAAACAAAAAAGTAAATAAATATAATAAAGGCAAAAAAAAATCATGCTCTTACAAATTAGTCATCTTACCAACCCTGTGGATCTGACATTGCCTCCTGCAAATGGTTACAAAGGAAAAAGAAAAAAGCCAGCTCACCATATCCAGCAGAGCACGGAACCAAGTCCTGATACGATGCGAACCAATGAAAGAAACAACGATGTTCCAGCTCCAAATAGATAAAATAGAAAAACTTTATTGAAAAAATGTAAAAACATGAAAAATCATGAGCTCAATAAAGACAACACCATGACCTGCGTGAGTTTGGCAACGCGTTTCGACCGGAAAGGTCTTTGTCAAAGACCTTTCCGGTCGAAACGCGTTGCCAAACTCACACAGGTCATGGTGTTGTCTTTATGGAGCTCATGATTTTTCATGTTTTTACATTTTTTCAATAAAGTTTTTCTATTTTATCTATTTGGAGCTGGAACATCGTTGTTTCTCTCCTGCAAATGGTCCCAGTCTACTTTGTTCTCCGCAATAGGTTCTGCTAAATTGTTTGATCAATTACATTGTCTACGTCTACGGCAATGGTAATTCGTAGACGACGGAATATTTCCTAATATCAATAACCCTGCCTCAAGTGCTGGATTTCTATCTTGTGTTTATATGTTCCCAGGCAGCTACACGATTTTCTAGACTGCTGATTTGCACATTCACTAATCCATGACAAATTCAGTTAATTTAAACTGTACAGAGAATTTCAGCTGAGCCGTCGTCTATGGGGGAAAATCTGCTGTAACAATTACACTGGCTTTATTTCTTACAGATTGTAAAGTATACGTCCCATTGGCAGAGAAATGCTTTCATTATCCACTGTCAGGTGCTGTTTTACTATGTTATTTTATATAGTTACATTGCAGAATTGGATATTTCATTAGCAGTCACCAGGCATCTTTAACACCAGCTAGCTGTACTGTATGGGAATATTAAAATCATCCTCAGCATTCATAAGGAATTTACATAGATTTGTTGTTTCAGAAGACTTTATTGTAATAGCAGTTTTCAGGTGAACAGAAGGTCACATATAAATGTGTCTCGGTGGACCTCCTCAGATGGTTCTATGCATTTTCATTCTTATTCTTGTGCTGTCATATACTTTATGGGTCTACGTTAAACTCAACCATTTGAGCAAGGGTTGATCAATTATTAGTAATGCATGATTTGGCCATTCAATGGGATGGTCAAAATGGATGTTATTGTCAAGTCGGAGGTCTCTTTCCAAAAATGAGTTTTTTTATGCACTGTATACTGCCTTTTGGAATCGTATGACATTATCCTCTATTTATATATCTAATAACAATTATTTATTTTGTTTGCACTGACTTATTATGGGACTAATGCAATGATTTCCAAATTGTGAATCACATGTGGCTCTTAAGATGTTATCCTGAACTTTTGCATTTTTTTTCTTATAGGGCTAAGAACTTACAAGCAGGTAGATATTGTTCTACCTGGCGCCAATTTCTGCCAGGTCAAAGTCGTCACGGACCTCTCTTGCTGATAATTATGTGGCTTCTATTGATGTTAATTTGTCAGAGCAGTTTTTTTTTCTTCCACTATACTCTGTTGACTGGGTGTCTCTGGCAATATCATGCTGATTGACAGCTGGGTCCCCCACCTGTCTAACTGTGGGGAGACAGCAGTCTATCAGAATGACATTATCAGTGACACCCCATTAACAGAGCAGACTCGAAGTTGAAAAGCTGCTCTGTTAATGTGAGGTCAAAAAAAGCATTAGAATAGTAGGAAGAGTTGTTTGTGACCACTCTGAGCTGGAAACTACCTACCTGTAAGTTCTTAGACCCATTGGAAAAATATTGCATTCAAAAGTCCTAGATAACCCCTTTATGTCCCCTAACTGTTGGCTCGTGTGCATATTGTTGTGCGCTTATTTAAAATAAATATAAATGGGGCTAATCATTTTCCTTGCTTGACTTGTAACCTGCACAAGATTGTAAATATATGGGCTAATGTAATCCATACTATCAGAAATTAGACTTCATATGGACTTTTTCACCGTAGTAAATTATGTGGTCTGTATTGATTTTCTAAGCATTGCAGAACATGGAAATCAAGTTTAATCCAAAACTCTTTTCAAACCATTGATCATTTCCTTACGTATCTTTCAAAAGATCAATTAAAAAGCAAATACATGCATTTGATTATTTGGAATATTCAAACAACTGTGATGATAATGAATCTTTTAGGATGAAGAAGTCTTTTACTTTTTTGTGTCTTTGAAAACTTGTCCTCCGTAGTTGTGAAATATAGTACATTTACTCAGTGTTTTATTGAGGAAATTATGTATATGCATTGTGCATCTGTATGGTTTAATTCATAAATGATTATTTCATTATTCAACATATAGAGATGCTGAGACCAGGAAAAATTAGAATTTGCTTGGTTGCTGTTTTTCCTAAGAAATTTGGCTGCAGAGAAATAATTGTCAGCTAATTTAATGACCTTTAGTAAGATCTCTGGTCTATATAGACCCCAGAGAATGATGAACGTAAGATGTAAAAAGTAAAAAAAAAATTCTTACATTCACCTTTTTGCTCATCTCCTGGCTGATGCTGAACACATTTTCAAATAGCCAACTTTACACTGAATTCCCAGGGTCACTCATGTTGGGCCCATGACTTCCAGCTTTGCTGAGGCCCAGATGAGTTTTGCCTATGTGCACACAAGGTCATGACACACACCATGATCTTTCACATGCTTGTGTAGAGTTCTCCTGGACATCATCAGAGCCAGATGTCCCAACTAGGGTTGAGCGAAACAGATCGGCACTTTTCAAAAGTCGCCGACTTTTAGCAAAGTCGGGTTTCGTGAAACCCGACCCGATCCCACTCAGGGGGCGCATCACCGCGAATGAAGGTAACTAGGGTTGAGCGAAACGGGTCATTCATTTTCATAAGTCGCCGACTTTTGGCAAAGTCGGGTTTTATGAAACCCGACCCGATCCCTGTGTGGGGTCGGCCATGCGGTCGGCGATCTTGGCGCCAAAGTCGCGTTTCGTATGATGTGTTTAGCGCCATTTTTTCAGCCAATGAAGGAGCGTGGGCAGAGTGATGACATAGGTGTCAGGGGCGTGCACATCTATCGGCATTTTTTTATGCTTGTGCGCTTTAGCGATTTGCAATGTGTAAACCCAGCTTTTCTGTGTAGGGACGGACGGGAGAGAGAGAGAGAGAGAGAGAGAGAGAGAGAGAAAATAAATAAATAAATAAATAAAAAATAAAACCCACTGACTTTGCATTGGGTTTCGGTCGATCCCCGACTTTTTGCGATAATCGGCCGATTCAACTCGACTCGACTTTTTAGATAGTCGGGTTTCGCAAAACCCGACTCGACCCTAAAAAAGTAAAGGTCGCTCAACCCTAAAGGTAACTACAGGTCATTGACCTACATTACCTTCATTCACTGGGGTTTACAGCCACAAGCACAGCTGCATTAGCAGAGCTCCTGGCTGTAAAATATTTTAACCCCTTCAGATGGATTTACAGCGTGGGACGTTACAGATCTACGGAAGGTATGTATATTGTTGGTTTATTATTTTTAATTTGTTACAGAGCGAGGGTCTTCAGGTGGATTACCTGTATAATAAAATATTAAAACAAACGGTGTGTTTATTTCATTAAAATACTTTTTAATAATGTGTGTGTGTTTTTTTTAACTCTTTCATACAATTGGATTAATAATGGATAGGTGTCAGAATTGACGCTTCTCCATTATTAATCTGGCTTAATGTCACCTTACAATAGCAAGGCGGCATTAACCCTTCATTACCCCATATCCCACGGCTACACGGGAATGGCAAGAGAGTGGCCAAGTGCCAGAATAGGCGCATCTTACAGATGTGCCTTTTCTGGGGTGGCTGGGGGCAGATGTTTTTAGCCAGGGGGGCCAAAAAATGTGGACCCTCTCTAGGCTATTAATATCTGCCCTCAGTAACTGGCTTTACTACTCTGGCGTAGAAAATTGCGCGGGAGCCCACGCCAATTTTATCCGTGATTTAACCCTTACATTTAAGAGCTAGAGCACCGAAATTTTGCAGATACACACTACTAACATTAGTAGTGTGGAATATGCAAAAAAAGGGGGATATGACATGGTTTACTGTATGTAAACCATGTCTCATATCATGTCGGGTTTTGGCAGGAGAAATGAAAAGCCGGTAATTGAATTACCGGCTTTTCTGCTATATCGCCCTGAAGTAAATTTAAAAAAAAAATAAAAAATCTCATTGACTTGCATTGGGTTTCGAGTTTCGGCCGATTCCCGACCCCGACTTTTCAATTGGATCGGCCGATTTCACTCGACCCGACTTTTGAGAAAGTCGGGTTTCGTGAAACCCGACTCGACATGAAAAAATGAAAAGTCGCTCAACCCTAGTCCCAACCTACATAAGAGGCCCTTGGATCTAAGCTTGAAAGTCGGTGATCCGAAAATGTGTCGAGGACCAGATAGGTGATGTGGAGGGGCTGGAGAGAGAAAATTTTAGTGCAAACTGCAACGATGCAGCAAGGACCTGATGGGTGATGTAGATGGGCTGTTCAAGGAGAGAGTTTAAGTGGTAAAAGGAATTTTTCTTTTTTAACATTTAATTTGCCACGGAAGGCTTAGAAAAAGGATGGACAATGGCAAATTACCAAAAAAATATTTTGCAGAGGCGCATTTTGGTACAACTTGAATGGAATTCAATTCCACTTCTATTTATAAAATATCTTTAATATATGACAAAATAGCAAAAGATCTGCTTCATTGTAAGTTTCAGAAAGCTTGTATACATAACTAGACCTCAATGAGAAACCTTGTAGCCTCTCATAGACAAGTACAAGCACTCAATATAAATGTGAAGATAAAAGAGCAAAGGCTAGAGGAAAAGAAGCCTGAAATTTTTAATTTTTCACAATCGATCTAATCGCATGGTCAGATAACACTTAATAAGAGGATGAAATATCCATATCACGTCTAAATGATTTTTTTTATTACTTGAACGACTACTTAATTTCCTCTACCGTTTATGTTTGGTAGAGTAAAGTTACCATGGCACTGGAGCTAAGATGACTCTCTACTGTGTTCCCCATTAAAGTCTGAAATGAAATGCATGTAACCCTGAACTGAGAGCAAAGGGATCACTGAATCATAGTTAATGTGCAGTAAAATACCTTCAAAAAGCTCAAAAAAAGTTAAGAAACCTCTTTGCTGTGACATACATTTTAACTATCTGTTAAATAATGCAGAATTTCAGTGCCGAAGCATGTGAATTAGAGGAAGGAAATAAATATCTGGAGACTTCTTGTCTTTTTAAGTAACTGTCAGGAAAAAAATTGCAACAGTGAATGAAAAGTAACACAGATCAAGGGGATTCATTTGCCATTTATGCTATGTTAAGAAGTTCAATTTAATCATGTGAAATGATGCTTACTAAGAGGAAAGCCAATTAACGGCTCATGATATACCTACGTCTGTGAAAGCTATACGCTTCTATTTTTCATCATTCCAGTTCCGATGGTCAGCTAAATAATTCCGATGGGAAGTCCCTGCGAAAACTTGAAATTATTTTAGAGGGATTCATTTATTTATTGATTTATTTTAGCAACAGTAAAATGTTTCTGGTCCCAGAAGAATGCAGATATGGCTGATAAACAATCTAATAAAGAAAAGTGCTGAAGTTTTGATTTTCAGCTGGAATGAAGCAGATTCTAATATGTTGTGGGGGTGATGCACCTAAGGGTACCGTTACACTATACGATTTACCAACGATCACGACCAGCGATATGACCTGGCCGTGATCGTTGGTAAGTCGTTGGGTGGTCGCTGGAGAGCTGTCACACAGACAGCTCTCCAGCGACCAACGATGCCGAGGTCCCCGGGTAACCAGGGTAAACATCGGGTTACTAAGCGCAGGGCCGCGCTTAGTAACCCGATGTTTACCCTGGTTACCAGCGTAAAAAAAAACAAACACTACATACTTACCTTCCGGTGTCTGTCCCTTGCCGTCTGCTTCCCGCACTGAATGACTGCCGGCCATAAAGTGAAAGCACAGCACAGCGCGCTGTGCTGTGCTTTCACTTTACGGCCGGCAGTCAGTCAGTGCGGGAAGCAGACGGCAAGGGACCTGACGGACACCGGAATGTAAGTATGTACTGTTTGGTTTTTTTTACATTTACGATGGTAACCAGGATAAACATCGGGTTACTAAGCACGGCCCTGCGCTTAGTAACCCGATGTTTACCCTGGTTACAAGCGAACGCATCGCTGGATCGGTGTCACAGACACCGATCCAGCGATGACAGCAGGAGATCCAGCGACGAAAGAAAGTTCCAAACGATCTGCTACGACGTACGATTCTCAGCAGGGTCCCTGATCGCTGCTGCGTGTCAGACACAGCGATATCGTATGGATATCGCTGGAACGTCACGGATCGTACCGTCGTAGCGACAAAAGTGCCACTGTGAGATGGTACCCTTAGAGTCTGGCTGCTATAACATGCGTGAAATTGTATCACTGACTTATGTCTACTGACAATAGGTTTAGATTTAGCAGAGTTTGTTATTTTGAAAATTCATGTTTTTGTTCCTGCCAATACTACTACTATAAATGCAGCAGTGCTGAGAATGGTTGAAGCATACAGCAAAGCCCAGTGTACCAATAACATGCAGAATTCACCTGGGATCTGTATTACACACATGGGGCACATCACATACTTACATATGGTGCCTCTATGAGTCAAAAAGAGCAATGAAACTCATATAGTGCTTGCAGTCAAGGACAACAAAACTCAAAGAATAGCACACAAAACGTCTGCATGTCTACAGGTTCATAATTATGATTTACACCCAATCCATGTCCTCCATAGAGTGTCTGTGCATGTTAAAATTCCCTGTACATGAGCCTCAATGCTGTCATGCACATGTTTCAGATGTGTATGCGACTTTACAGAGTCCCTGAAGACTTGCAGTGGCTATACAGAGTCCCTGAAGACATGTATCGGCTATACAGAGAATTTGTAGTTTTGTCATACAAAGCCATAAGCATCATACTTAGCACTGTGTTGTACGCTTTAAAATGAACTTTTACCACTTTTTATGCTATTAATATAGCTAAAAACAGAAATGTTTTCTAATAGTGATACTGTAGCTGTAACAATCTCCTGGTAAAGGGTCTAACAGCAAAGATCAAATATCGTTCTGAGAATATCCTATCTTCCTTGAGTTCAAAGAATTGGGCGTGTCAAAATTCAACATGCTAATCCTATTGAATCCCTCAAATAGACCGAATGATGTTGTCTGACCCTTATTAGATTGTGGTCCCGCCATGACACAAATATAGGGCTTGGACACTGTTAGTTTAATATGCTCACCATTTTTTATATAGATACAGTAAATTAGTATAGACTAAACAGGTTCTGAAGCAGTGAAGTCAATGTGGAGGATTTGGAGCCACTGTTAATGGAATATCAAATATACTTGTTTGAGCAATATTAGTCTCATGTCTAAAAGGAACCTGTCAAAAATAACACTATTAACCTGCAGATATGAGGTTAATCTGCAGGTTAATAGCATTCTGACACTATGTAGTGCCTACACTGAGAGCCCCGCTGCTGGGAGGAAATTAACTTTACTCATCCCGGTAGCCTCGCTCTTTCAGTCATAGAGCTGGAGCCAACACAGTTACAGTCATAGATCTATGTATAGAAATCGGCGGCTGTAACTATGCCTCCGGCACTGACTGACAGCTGACTCTAATGTTGAGCTATCTGCCAGTCAGTGCTGGGGGCATGCTAACAGCCATTGCTCTCTATGCACAGAGAAGTGATTGAAACCATGCCCATGCTGCCCCTGTGACTGAAATAGTAAGACTTCTGAGAGAGATAAAGACCCTTTTATCCTGGCAGCGGGCTCTCAGTCTTGGCTCCCCACTGTGTCAGGACACCATTAACCTGCAGATTAACACCAAAGCTGCAGGATAATAGAGCTATTTTACATGTCAGGTTCCCTTAAATAGCCACTTCTAGTTCCCTATATAAGCTTATTGACTATTGAACCACTTTTCTATCTCCTTGCTTGTCATTTTAACAATCTCAGTGGAGAAAGGTTCAGGTTCTTATTAACTTATTACAAATTGGATGTAAATTCAGACTTGACAATATCTGGCCACAGAAATGTCATGACTGAGTGTAGACAATGTCTTTCATCTTAATATATGCTTACCTTGTAATGTCTTCACATCCTGTTCCATCCAGATGTGTCCAGATCCCAGAATTCCAAGCGGTGGAAGATCACCGGCCGCCATATTTTGACACCCAAGTGATGGGTGTCTCAATATGGTAACTGCTGGTGGTACCAGCCTCTTGAGTGCTACCACCATTGGAACTTCGTCGCACCACACACACACACTGCATATGGCGTACCTACTGAACACACACATACACACTGTATATGCTGTACCCACCCACCACACTCACACACAACACACTGTATATGCCATACGCACCACACCCACATTGTTTACGCCATACACAGCCTCTTGTGTGGTACCACCAGTAGAACACCGTCGCGAACATGCCGCCGCAGGGATTAGCCAAATGATTCACTGACCGCCACCATCTTTGTACAGGAAGAGTGCATGCACAGTTCTAATGTGACCGCCGCTATCTGTCTGCACATTGATGGCGGTGGTCTGATTTACTGTGCCTGCACGAATTCCGTGCAGGCACAGTGAATCATTTGGCTGATCCCGGTGGCAGATGGGCAATGTGTCTACAGGCAGAGGAAGCCAGTCACATGAAAGGGGTTTTCCCACTAACGAAAGTTCATTTTAAAAATTCTCTGTGACTGCAGCATACCACATCTTCTGGGCAGGGGAGGAAGCAAAAGACAATGCAGACATTACAGCAGGGGATCACAGATGATTCATTTTGTCAGGTAAAATATTTCACTGACTGTTTTTAAACAATATTTTACCACACAAAATGTATCCTCTGTGACCTCCTGCTGTAATGTCAGTATTGTCTTTTTCTTCCTCCCCTGCCCAGGAGCTGTGGTATGTTCTGTACATGGTCAGACTCAGACAATTTTTTAAATGAACTTTCGTTTGTGGGAAAGCACTTTAAAAAGCAAATATCAATGCCAACATGGGTCCTCCTAAAAAGTACGCCAATGACAATGAAAGGAAAGCATCAAAGACAACAACAGGCAAATGAGACTCTCGAAGAGCAACAGCATCGCTGGGACAAAAACAATGCATATAAGCCCCATTGTGACATTACTGTCCTCTCAATGTGATAGTATCGGGCGCCATCTAGTTTCAAATAATTATTTTCAAAATGTTTCAACAAGCATTCTTTCATAAAAGGGGGGTTCTAATACATGGGTTGTTACTTTTTTCTCTAGTTCATGTCTAGTACAGGTTTTAACTACCCACAAGTGCGAGTTTTAAAGTCAATAGTTTTCCATAAAATTCTGAAAATTGTTAGTATTTTGATTTTATTTTTTGTAATATAGTTAGTCATACAACCTCTGTAATAATTTTTAGTGAACACTCATAAAAAGTGTAGACTTGCAAAAATAATCATACTTAGAAAAAAGCAGTTTTATAGCGATGTAATAAAGCCAGGTTTCCTCACACATTGGATATTGACAATTTATACAAAAGTCTTACTTATGAGGAAAGTGAATTAATAACATAAGGATAGTATTTTTAGGATATTTCTGAAACATTTCTTTCACTTACTGTTGACTTTATTGGTCCTTTGCTTCTAAAACAAAAAAAATTGCATTTTCAAATACTTATGATTAAAATGTCTTGTTTGATGTCTACAGATCCTATGCAGACTTATATGTCTCCATGGTAACAGACTACAGACAAACTGTCTGTAGTCTGTCTATATAAGTAGTCTTACTGCCTGCCGTGTGTTCCCTACTTTTTCATTTAATGTACAGATTTATTCAAGTTCAGGTTTCGTTGTGTTGCTAAACAGTAGAGGGCCAACAAAGAGTTAAAACAGGGAAAAAAACATAGCAAAAATGGAAACTAGCACATTTAGGAGGGCTGTGCTACAGAAACGAACAGCCTTGGGATTCCAAATTCCTTTAAAACCAACATGTTTATGAGCCTGATCAATGCCTTTCTCAAGGTATCCAAACCAAGCAAGCTTTACCATTGGTTTTTATTCCTTGACAAATATTTTTTTTCTGGCACAAAAACTTGTTGGTGTTAATAAAAAAATGATTTGGAATCCAAAGGCTCTTCATTCTCACAGCACATCCCGCTTATCCATGTGAGTTTCAATTTTTGCCATCATACACCTGGATGAACCATTTCCTCCAGCCACAGGGCAACAGCAATAGCTTTCTACACTTCCATAAGTGTTGTGACTGCTACCATCACTTTCACTTATCCTATACCAGATGGTTTTGCCCTATTATGTGTGTGTTTTTGTCCATCTCAGAGCTCCTCAGAAAAAAAAAACCATACCTCACCGCTCACCTCTCCGGCTGGCCATGCTGTTTCATGCTCGCGCTCTAGTTCTCCACAAATGCGTCATGTTGCACCTTGTGCTCGGTGTTCACTCTAGGCCAGGACTTCTGGCAGTGGGTTGGAATTTAAGGTCCCTTTTATGCTCTGGGGCCTATGCACAGCCAAAATTGCCATCCTAGAGGGAACAGCCAGCCAGAT
Source organism: Ranitomeya imitator (assembly GCF_032444005.1). Taxonomy (NCBI): domain Eukaryota; kingdom Metazoa; phylum Chordata; class Amphibia; order Anura; family Dendrobatidae; genus Ranitomeya; species Ranitomeya imitator. The sequence continues at coordinate 1,153,069,144 of NC_091282.1, forward strand.
ATGTGATGTAACGGAGTAAAGATCCGGAGACAGGGGTCAGGAACAGAGGGATTGACCAGACAGGTGAGTGGTAAGTATAAGCATTTTTTTTAAATTTTTTTACATCTGAATCGTGCTCTGGGGTCATTTATCATAATAGGGAACTTTCAGTTTTTGGAGTATTCACACCAACAGGCAGATTCACATATTGTTGTTCATCACTAGTAACATGGTAACATATACCAGGACATTTAAAGTTAACAATAGGTTAGTAGTTAGCAGTTTCTTTGTAGTCTGTTACCAAAGAAACTGATATGTCTGCAGAAGATCTGTAGTTATAAAAGGACATGAGGTTCTTAATTAAGCCTATTTGCAAAGTTGAAGCATCTTTCATTTTAGATACATTAAAGAAAAAAATAAATGTCACTTACTCGACATTAAATTAACAAATCGTCACTTTATATCTCCTAATTAGCTCCAACATATTTGCTAAAATAAAGTTTCTTTGTGGATGTATTTTAGTACACAGCTGATTTAGAAATATCTCTTCCTATCATGTAACCATGGCTCACATTTCCATTTTGCCTTTTTTTGGGGATTTGTGCTGAAAGGAGTCTTGGAAGCCAAATATTCTATATCTATATATATTCAAAACGCTCCTTAAGCTACAGAGGCCCCGCAGTTATGCAGAAATCAGTATTTTGGCGGAGAGAGAGAAGAAGACTCTTTAAGCAGCATTGCTATATATCTCTCCCAGCTGAGAAATGCTGAATTCATCCTGCCATGGCGGCTGTAATATCCTCTGTGTTTTATTGTCTGTTAAGACAGTTGAGACAGTGTCCTCAGGAGTCCCCCATCCCCTGTCCTGAATCACTTATTTACACGTGAGGTGCTAAGCTGTGACTTGGGCATATTTTCATGGCAGCCACATATCTATAGATCACAATCACATTGTCACCTTTCTAAATGTAACTCGGGGTACAAGAGGTGTTTGCTTTAGAATACGTCGTTTTTTGTGACTGTCACTGCATGTTAAAGCCCTCGCTTCGTGCTTTGGAGATTCAACCCTTGTAGCAAGAAAAAGATGCACGAAACCTCCTAAGCAAAAGAAATAAAAAAAAAAACCCTTAAGTGAATGGGCGCTCTCCATGCCAATGAAGACATGAAAAACAGCACTGTTCTTCCACTAACAATAATGAGTAGGCACAGACAAAAAAGGGTGAATAGCCAGTGGGGACAGAGAAGCTGGCGACCACTTTAAGAAAGAAGCTCTTTTAGGCCGTCACAGAAAGCTTTGTGAACTGGATAAAAAGCATAGTCGGACATGCTACTGGTTTATCTTGTCCTTACAATCCACAGCAAGGACACCAAAGCATACAGATGTATCGGGGCGTCAATTAACTCCTTAGATCTGCATTGTTTCTGATAACAATCAAAGTTAAAAAGAATGCGCAATAAGATAATGACCTATTGTTTAAATCAAGTTGTGATGTTTGATTTTTGTATTTTAATATTGGCATTTTTCATATCTTAATCTATACTAAATTAGTAAATTCTATTAAATTAGTGATCTTGATGACGACAGTGAATATATTCGAGAGAAATTGAATTCTACTTGAATTTTCCAAAATAACACTTAACCCATTCACCAAAATACTGACTTTTTTTGTAATTTGCTTCCAGACATATTCAGCAAAATGACGGCCACTGGAGACCAATTTTCTTAACCGTAATGGGCCGTCAAAAGGTTAAAAAAAATTAAAAATCATAACACATACCCGCAGCTCACCTCTACGGTCACTCCACTACTCACTATCAACCCCTCCATCCCTGTTCACATCCACATCCACTCATGATGGAATCCTTGGGCTTCTAGCCAGTCTTCTGGGTGTCATGGCACCTGATAGGATTCTGCACATGCTCGCAGAGGGTCACACTGCACTTCATGACATCATGTTGCCGCTAACCTCCCACGCGCCTGCACAGAAACCTCCTAGACGCCATGATATCTGAAAATCCATCACAGAAAAGCAAGGCCAAAGATACCAACCTGAGCAACGGGGGATCAAAAGATGCGGGGAGGTCCTAACAGTGGCTGTGAGTAGCGGAGGGGAAGGGTCAGAGAGGTGAGCTGAGATTTAGTATAGCAGTTTTTTGTTTTACATTAAATTTATAAGGCTCTGGGATCTAGAAAGAATCTAGAACGTAATAATCAACACAACTTCTTTGTGAATTGAATTTAATAAGGAAAAAACTCACAAACAGACAAATTAAATTTTTTCTTGATTTGCTCATCTCTATCATCTTGTTATATTTACACTAACCTCTGGAACTATTTTTGTCTTATGCATTCTGCCCCTTCAGGAAAACTTTTTATCTGGCATCTGGCCTCTAATCAGCAGAAGCAGAATGACAGCCAACAACTTTCTGCGTAGCTGATAACACAGGGTCCACCAATTATCAGTAATGTAACCGCTGACTCTGAACCTCCACCCTTCACAATGACCTTTGCACATGTTCATTAGCTGCATCAATACAAGGTAGGGTCTCTGTCAGTCTATTGCTGTTCACATACGTTATTTTCCTGAAACAACAGGAAGTTACAGTCTAATAAACCACTAAAGCCAATGTGTAACTTGCACAATTTCTAATTTTTTTTTTCAATTTAGATTGTTATATAGGGGGAAACATATTGCAGGAATTTAAAAAAAAATCATTTAACACAAACCTGATTTACACAATATGTGATTTTCTGTTGACACATTCCATCTAACATAATGCTATAGGTTTGCCAGTTCTTTGAGCTAAAGCCTATGCTAATATCAAATAATTTTTGCTAAAAAAAACACCAAATTGCAAATTCAGCTCTGTTACAGATGACAAACATAGCACTGCTTCATGTCGTAAACTCAGTTCAGCTTTATCTATCTATCTATCTATCTATCTATCTATCTATCTATCTATCTATCTATCTATCTATCTATCTATCTATCTATCCAAGTTTGGCTTTATCTGTTATCTCAGGGAAGCCTGTCTCACTTTATATGGCTAACTTGGCTCTGCTACCTTTGTAACTAGCAGACACTGTGTGTTATTCTAACATTAATCAAAGAGTAATTTGCAGCACACATTTTTTGGGGCCATAACCTTTGAGAGTGGGAAAAGACAGTAATACAAGTATTAAAAAGGTTATTAAAAATGTATCTGCCATCACACTGAACTGAATGTATAAATCACTGCGGAGCATTAGAGAGAAATAATTGGTCACCCAAAATACACGCATGCATTAAATGTTAGGCTTAAACAACAAATCTATACAAAAAAACACAATTATCTTCCAGTGAATTACATGGGTATTCAAGATACATTTTCGGGATATTAGAGCAAGATACTACTATGTCTGTGTGTCCACCTCCAGTAGGCGTACAAGCCTGAAAATGACGCATGACAGAATGAACGTTCACTGTAGGCACCATTATAGTCTATGGCTCTGCCGCTGCATATGCCGAATCCCATTTTGCAAGGAGTTCAAATGTAAGCCCTGATGGGACCAACGAATGGGCACCAGAAAGCACCCTTACACTGATTAATTCAAAAGATTAGCCTCACTCTAAGCCGGGGTCACACTTGCAAGTTGAATACGAGAAACTCGCATGAGTTTCTCACATCAATTCCCGGCAGCAACTAAATCGTTAAGCGTGACAGCGACCAACAATCAGGCCCCTGCTGGGAGATCGTTGGTCACTGGGTATGATCAGGACCTTTTTTTGGTCGCTGATCACCCGCTGTCATTGCTGAATCGGCGTGTGTGACGCAGATCCAGCGATGTGTTCACTGGTAACCAGGGTAAATATCGGGTTACTAAGTGCAGGGCCGCGCTCAGTAACCCGATATTTACCCTGGTTACCATTGTAAAAGTTAAAAAAAAAAACAGTACATACTCACACTCCGATGTCTGTCACGTCCCCCGGCGTCCACAGGGTTAAAACTGCTTTCGGCAAGAGCGCTGCTAATGCACGCGCTGCTGCGAGAGCTTTCCCTGCACTGTGTCAGTGCCGGCCGGCCGTAAAGCAAAGCACAGCGGTGACGTCACCGCTGCTTTACGGCCGGTGCTGACACAGTGCAGGGAAAGCTCTCAGCAGCAGTGCGTGCATTAGCAGCGCTCCTGCCGAAAGCAGTTTTAACCCTGTGGACGCCGGGGGACGTGGCACATCAGAATGTGAGTATGTACTGTTTTTTTTTTTTTTACTTTTACAATGGTAACCAGGGTAAATATTGGATTACTAAGCATGGCCCTGCGCTTAGTAACCCGATGTTTACCCTGGTTACCCGGGAACTTCGGCATCGTTGAAGACAGTTTCAACGATGCTGAAGTCTTTCCCCTGATCGTTGGTCACTGGAGAGAGCTGTCTGTGTGTCAGCTCCCCAGCAACCACACAATGACTTACCAACGATCACGGCCAGGTCGTATCGCTGGTCGTGATCGTTGGTAAGTTGTTTAGTGTAACGGTACCTTTAGTTAGAGCATGCCCAAAGATCCCTCTGGTAGAACATGCATGATTATAGTCAGAACCATTCATTAGATTTATGTTGCTGCTGTGCAGATAAGAAAGCATGAGTCCAGAGTTAGGGCAGATGCAGATATATTCTCGCATGTGAGAGAATCGGTTCGATTATGCGAATTAGGTCAGGGTCACACTTGCGAGTGTGTTATGAGAAGCTCACATCAATACCGGGACCGGAGCATGTGGCTGCATGTATTTTTATGCAGCTTAACGCTCCGGTCCCGAGTGCTGGCAGCAGTGTCGGGTATTGATGCGAGAGACTCGCAAGTGTGACCCCGGCCTTACACTCTGATCAAACTCTGATCAGAACTGGATCAGAGTGTGATCACAGTGTGATCCAATTCTCTTGGATGAGGAGAAGATAGTGAAAAAAAATTCTCCATCTTCTCCATTCTGTTAATCCGCTGAAATTGGACTGAAGCTACATGTCATCCGAGTCCAGTCTGGTGTTTTCCATACGCTTATTGACTTGCATGGCCAAGTGTAGGATCAAACATGGGCATTCTGCGATTTATTCCTCAGACATACACTGTCTAATAAAAAAAATCAGACATGTGCATGACCCCATAGACTAGCATTGGTCTAAATGTGATCCGTCAGAACTATGGATAGCACTTTTTCGATTATTGCGGCCTTCTGCCCAAGCCCTAAGACTTAGGGACCAGGGTAAAAATAGCAATTTTTTATGTAGATTGTTGTATAAAAAATGAAAATATATATCCAATAAAACATAAATTTAAAATGAAAGTCTGGTTTAAACAATAGGTCATTTCCATGGAACAGGCTAAAGTTGAGCTGTCAGAAACAATAGCGATGCACTAGGAAATCCTAGCCTTATCTGATGACTACTTTGCAGACTGCGGTTACTATGGTATTTGAAATAAAAGCCAAGAGAACCACTATAGAAATGCACAATAAGTGTATCAAAATTACCTGGTAAGGGAGCTTCAGCAAAGTGCTGGAAATACCTGTGAAAGAAGGCTTGATCTTGACCTCACGCATGTTATGAGCATTGAATGGCTGCCATTTAAATTATACACCAAGCGGCCAACAAATTCTACATAAAGATTGTTCCTGCGAGAGAGGAAATTCAATACTATCTATTTCTGGAACTGACTATAGAAAAATCCTACAGCTTCCATTTAGATCTTATGATCCTTCAATAGGAACAAAACTTAAATATCTATTTCAGGAGATGTCCGGCAATGGTCACAAATGGTTCATTTCACCTCCATGTTCCATTTCATCGTTTTTTCCACTCGTACAGGCAAAATTCATAAGATAACGTAAGACGTGCTCTACAGTGAGTCTGAACAGAATGCATATTGGCATTAATTTGCATCGTTATCCGTGAAAATGAGCATACTATACTTTATTTTGGCAAAAAAAGTAATACTATGCTTCAACCGTACTGTAAGCCCCAATCGAGGCATCATCTCATCATGAACAATTCCTGCCAGCAGGCTCCACGAGAATATAAAGCTGCCGCTCTGGCAGATTACATGTAGGGACATTCGTTTCACAAAGACATTGAAGCTCTGAAACAGCATCATTATATCATCTCATTAGATGTCAAGTTAGGTGAACAAGGGTTTTATGTTAATGAGGCCACAGGTACATGACCCTGCTATGGGCCTGTGTGTTATAGATCTTATTTCAGCACCCATAGCTATATATAGAGCCATAGTATACTGACTTGTTCCATCCTATGTTGTATTACAGGGGTATTGTTCACTATAAGGAATGTTTAATGGAGGGATCCTACACAGTTCACCGCGCCTACTGGTTCATATTAGGCTATGTTCTCTTGTTGCATTTTTGCTACGTTATTTTGCAATTTTTTAAATGCAAATTAAAAGCTACTTTTTACAGTATCAGCAAAAGCTAATAGATTTCAAAAACCTCATGCACACATTGGATGTTTTTCTGACTGAATTGGAAAACTGCTACTTTTTTTTATAAACTGCTTCCTGTCAATCCTCTTTGCTTTTTTCAGAATTTTTCACCCATCAAAAACAAGGAGTAAGCGCAATAAAAAAGCATCAATAATGCGTTTTTGGTGGAAAACAACAAAACAGATACAGCTGAGATGCGAATCCCACTTATTTTTTATAATTTTTCCAAATTTAAACCGTAATGACTTGGTATCCTCAAATGAGCATGAATGATAGTATTAGTACAGTTTCATTAAATTAGTAATATCTGTGAAAGTAAACAATGCCCTACCAATGTGCTAGTTAAACAAAGGGGGCATAGCTCCCATTTTTGGGGCTTTTCATTTTATTTATACAGCTTTACATGGGCAGGTGTCCAAACATAGAATAATAGAATCATAGAATGTTCGAGTTGGAAGGGACCTCCAGGGTCATTGTGTCCAACCCCCTGCTCAGAACCCAGGTCCTTCTCTGTCCTTATCTATTTTTACGTCTTGTGAGGTTAACTACAAGAGTTGCGGTAGGTATCATCCCAACTGGGGTACACCTTGCTGCGGTGGAATTGCTTTATCTCTTTTTTTCAAAACAGTGTTGACTAAGTCCCCTAGGTCACTTACTTGTAATATTACTAATTATTTACTTACTACAGGGAATTGGCTCATTTCATTTTTATCTTAGTTTCTGATAGGTAAGCAAAGCTTGACAAATTCAATTTCCACCTGCTGTTTTTACATTAGCTATTGTATATTTTTTTCATACACTCATACAAATTTAGTTCAAGGCTATGCTTCATATAGGAATCCAGATTTTTGTTTAGAATAGTCACTATTTTTTCAGACATGAACATTTTTTTCCACTTAATAATTAGATCAAATTGCCCTTTTTCTAAAAATGTTTATTGTTTCACTTATGTCTTGTATTGATGGTCTAACAGTCTGCATTTTTCATGCTTGCAAGGTGGAAAATATGGGATCCTGAAAAACGCAGCCAAAAAATCGAGCATAAATATCAGCAAGAAAAGTAACAAAAAATGGCAGCAAAAACTGCATCAGGCCTGCCGCATTCAAGAGACTCGGTTTTGACAGCAGAACAAAAAGCTGAAAAAAGTGTGAATATAACCTTTTGTAAGCTGGGCATAATCGCTGCACAGAGCATTGCCATATGTAAGCCCAACATCTTGTAAATGTCCTTAGACTATGATTAATATCACGTGGGCCAAGAATGAAACGGATCATGTCATAAACTAAGACAGCTCAGGTTGTACGCAGGAAGATCTCGGAACACAATTGATTTCTGCAAAATATTTTAAGCCGCTAGACTGATTTCCCACATGGCTGGTGATTGAAACCATTGGTTACGCTTGTGAAATAGAATAAAAGTTAAGCTGCCATAACTTTATCAAATCTCTTTTAATATCAAACATTATCTACTGAGGTCATTAAAGTGTTAAACCGGAAAACAAACAAATAAGAGAAAAAAAATTAAAAATTTACAGAAAAAGGGCAATTTTATTTATATAGCATCAATATATTCTGCTGCACATTACAATTCTACATAATTGTATAAGATAAGAATAGAATACTCACTGTTCAGAGCCCCTCTTGCTGCAGTGCAGACTACTCTGGCTGTTATGCCAGGACTCCAATTAATGATGTCCCCCTTTTTTTGGTCACCTCGCAGTTTAGGTCTCTGATTGGCTTCAGTGTTCAGGTAACTGGAATGGGATAACATCAGATACACAACTGGTGATGATCTGTTCCAATCACTTGTTCACTGTAGCCAATCACGAACCTCAGGAGTCAGGTGACAGAAGAATGGGCTGTCATCACTTCTGGTTCCTACAGAGAAATCCCGAGCAGTCTACCCTGGAGCAATGGATGATTAGGATGATGAGTATTCTTTTATTTATTTTAAGCCCTGACATGCCTTTACAATCACTTATATGGAAGCTAAGCAGTCCCTTTAAATATTTGTCGATGTCATTAATTCAAGAGGGATATGGCAACATATCCTTGATACACCAATGAGGGGTTTGTTTTTTATGTAGTTGTTAGGACTTCCACTGTGTTACATGGATCGGGGTGGCATGATTTATTGCTTCAGAGAATATTATTGTAAATGTCTCATGCAAAATTAATTAGAGTCTGTACTGTGTTCATTATTACAGAAGCCTCCATGAATGCACGATACAGAAGCCTCCATGACTCCATGCACCACCATATAAATTCCATGTATGGTCTAATAGACTACATGCACTGCCACATAGAACCCTTGCACCACTATATAGGCTCCATGCGCTGCACATATAAGCTCCATGTAGCATTATGAAAAATTCAAGCACCACTATATAAACTCCATGCACTACAACAAAAACTCCTACCGCCACCATATAGATTCCATGCACTGCCGTACAGGCTCCATACCAATGCTCTTGAGCTCTTAAAGAAGCATTCCTATTGAGGTTAATATTGTTTAAAGAGTAATGACCATCTTAATTTTTGTTTCGTAAATCAATAGTACCATGAAAATAAATAACTTTGAAATCTCCTTTCTCTGCCAAATTGATCAGTCATTATCAAAATTCCCAACTCAAAGGTAAAATCTGTATTCAGTGAAGACAGACTCTCCCATTAATGAGATAGGGGATGGCAGCTGATTCTGATGAGATTTTATGTGGATAGAAGGGGGAGGAGCTCTGCATTTAGCTCCTCCCTCCTCTGGTGTACATAGAACTGTATTGGTTGTAACTAGAGATGAGCGAATTTCTTCAGGCCCTCTCTTATTCGGCAAGCAATAGTGCTTGCCGAATAAGCTCCAGAGGGAATCCAGATACATAGAGTACATAGAGCGGGCCAGTTGATCAGATACATGGTTTGATGTTTGTTTTAACATAAATTCACACTGATTATTTGTTAGTGGGCGGCTTGATGGGGATTGGTGCCCTGCGTGGCATACACCCTATTTAAAGCTGAACCCAGGCACTGTATTGTATGCTTGACAAAGACCCACTAGGGTCGAAACGTTGCTATTATGGCTGAATAAATCCACTTATTTTGGTCTATACACCTGGATGGAGTGCTGTCTATCTTTACTATTGGAATTTCGTATGGTCCTAGTGGGTTCCCTGGACCTGGACGGGCGCTCCGGTCTATGAGTGCTGTCAGCCATTTTTTCTTCTTTTGGTACTATTGGAACCTGGTTTGACGTGCACCTTGAACCGCAATGGCGGAAGGATCTGCAATTCCAGAGGTGGGTGAGCTGGAGAATACCGTCACTTTTTCGTATACCGATGATGATGCGGTTCGGATCCTGGCTGGCACGAGCATGGATACTACATTCCTCAGTAGACCAACAACTGAGATGCTCAGGAGAAAATTGGAGAATGAGAGGCGGAGACTAATCTCCTGTGAACTACATGTTATGACTTTGTCTGAATACTATAAGGTGCGGAGGATCCCTCGGGGGTTACGACCACACCTTAGACCTACTTTGCTACCGGACAATGCTCAATTTTGTATGAGATTCGAATCAATTTCGAACAAGTATGCATTTGATGTGATGCTGCTAAATATCGAATTTTTGAAAATTGAAATGAGCACCATTAAGAGGAATATTACTGAATTGGAGGACCAGGTGAAGACCCAGTTAACAACACAAGACTGGGGCCCTCTGAGAACTAAAATGGAGGAGAACCTGACTAAGTTCAGGAGTGACATTGAAACCACTAAAAGGACCAAATGGTTCCGTGATGCAGAGGACTACAAGGTGGGCCGTGTTTTTTCTTGGCAGTTGGGCCCCAATACACATCTTAATGGTGGAAACAGGAAGTACAGTGGGACCAGGAGACGGAAAAGACCTCAAGATAGAAAACAAACAAATTTTGGCTTCACCACTGCAGATTCGGAATCTACAGATGACTCTAACGCTGGAGGATCTAATAAGGTCAACCATCATTTCTTAGGAAAGGAGAAGGTGGACAAAACCACTCCCGGAGACGTGGTCGGAGAGGGGGCCGCAAGCATAAGAAACGGAGGGACAATTTGGAACCAGCGGACTGGACGGAACACCGTAATGAGAACAAGGAACATGAAGGACAACTAGATGACAGTAAGCAATTGGTGGTTAATATATCATCTGTGATTTTGTCTGATATTGAAATTAAGGTCCTGTCTAAGGGGTTGTCATTCTGCCCCTCAAATAACCCTGACTGGTTTATGTTGGAAGTTGATCTACAAGCATTTTTCAGAAGATTGAGGTTATCTACTTTTTATTCTGAGAAATCAATAAAATCTGTAGGATCTGAACTCTCTGATACAACCACAGATGTAAGGGATAGGGGTTTTACCCTTAAAGGAGTGGGTTTATACTGCAAGAGCAACTTTCAACCGCCTAATAAAAACCACTTTGTGGAATCGAATATTGATCTTGTACACAGAGACATTGACAAATTGAAGAGGGACTATAGATCGACTTCAACTTATAACCTGACGGCTGCTGAAAGAAAGACACCTAAAGCCTTGGCAGATAATACTTTAATTACAATAAAATCAGCCGATAAGGGTGGGGCAGTGGTTATAATGGACAGCGTGAAATATAGGGCAGAGGTGTTGAGACAATTGAATGATGTGGTTGTGTATGAGAAACTGTCATGTAATCCTTCTCTACGTTTTCAGAAAGAGTTACAGCTTGTGGTCAGTGACTCCCTAGCTATGGGACTCATTGACCACAAGCTGGTCGAATATTTGATGATTGAAGCTCCGGTGACTCCGGTGTTGTATATATTACCAAAAATACACAAAGATTTATATAATCCACCGGGGCGCCCTATCGTCTCAGGGAGGGGCTCCCTCTTCAACAACACTGCAATTTTCTTGGATCGGGTATTGAGGCCATATGCCACATCAGCGCGATCCTACATTCGTGATACAGGTGACTTTCTTAATAAAATTGATAACATCACTATTTCAGAAGCCACCATTTTGGCGTCTTTTGATGTGGTTTCGCTATATACTTCCATAGAACATGATAAAGGGCTGGAGGCGGTTTCACAGGTGCTGGCAGGTTCTGACATGGCCCTGGAGTGTGCACGGCTCGTCCTCACATTGCTAGAATTCATCCTCAGATGGAATTTTTTTCTGTTTGGGGATGATTTTTTCTTGCAATTGAGGGGTACCGCCATGGGGTCCAACGTGGCCCCCACTTATGCCAACATCTACATGGCGGTACTCAAGGAGGAGTTCGTGTACAATTCCATCCTCTGGCGCCACGTCAGAGCCTGGTGGCGGTATATAGATGACATTTTTCTGATATGGGAGGGGTCTTCGGAGGAATTGGAGGATTTCCATAGAACCCTTAATCAGATATACCCTGAGTTACAGTTTACTCTTACCTGGTCAATGACGCAGATACAATTCCTCGACACTCTTGTCTATAAATGTGGTGACAAACTTGGAACAGATATCTTTGTTAAAGAGACCGATAGGAATGGGTTACTGGCGTTTGATAGTAATCATCCAAGGAGAATGGTCAGTTCCCTCCCTTGGAGTCAGTTGTTACGAGTGAGGAGGATTGTGTCTGATGAAGATCGGGTAGATTCGAGATTGGATGAGATGTGTGCAAAATTTATTGCAAGGGGTTACCCTGCAAGTGAGGTGGCTAGATATAAAACTAAGGCTGCCAATTGCTCTCGTGAGAGCATTCGGAATAGGATTTGGGCTAGTTCGACATGTGATAGAATCACCTTTGTCTCCACGTACAATGCGGTGAGTATATTGAGGAAGCATTGGACACTACTGCAGCGGGGTCTTCCGGCTGTTTCTGGTTTTGAGACGTATCCCATGATGTCGTTTAGACGTGGACACAATTTTAGAGATAAACTTGTAAGATCTGACATTGGGACTTCTAGAAATTTGATCCAAAGTACTCTCAGGACAGCCAAACACGGGAATTTCCCGTGTTTGGGCTGTTCCTGTTGTAATAATATGTTGAAGGGGGATTTTTTTTATCATCCCCACACGGGGAAAAAATTTTTTCTCAAAGAAAGGTACACCTGCTCTTCAAGCTTTGTTGTGTACATGATTGTATACCCGTGTGGACTCACCTATGTTGGTGAAACAACCATGGAGGTGCGGGCTCGTATCAATAAACACAAAAGCACAGTGAGGACAGGGTTAACAGAGTTACCAGTTCCCAAACATTTTTTGGAAAATAGATACTCAGTTAATCAACTTAGATTTAGGGTGATTGATAGTGTCCCTGTATTGAGAAGAGGGGGGAATAGGTTACAGATGCTCAAAACTAAGGAACTCCGGTGGATCTACACTCTGGAGTCTTTACAACCAAAAGGTTTGAATATTGATTTTAATATACATGCTTGTGCTCGTTAGGATTGTGGGCTACTGTCATCGGTAGTTGTTTTTAATGTCCCCACCGCTAAATATGGTGTCTACTGTGGTTTGATTTTTTTCTTTTTTTCTTTTAGGAAGTTTGTGCCACAGTCGGCTGTCAGGAGGACGGGATGTATTTAAGCGTTACATGGGAATACGCATAGGATGTTGGATTACATCTGGCTCCCCTCCTTATGCCCCTCGGCTGTTGCAGTTGTATGTGCTGTGGTATATTCCGTTATGGATGGAGTTTCTTTTGGTTTTTTCTTCTTCCGGATTTTTTTTACATGTATTTTTTTGTTTTTTTGTATTTATTTTTTTGTACCTTTACATCATATGGTAAATAACATACAATATATTATGTAATTTAAATATTTACGGTATTGATACAGCGATGTGGGTATTATATGTGCTCCTATTGAGTCCATCTATGCGATGGGCAGTATATGTCATTATATAGTACAGCTGTTCCTGTTATAAACTTTTTTCCTTAGTGATTGCAGCACCATGTTTCCGGATGGGTATGGTTTTGTTGCATTAGGTACGGCTGGAGTCGTTTGGTTGCTCGGCAACCGCTGCTTGTTGACTCCTGTGCGCGTCGTGGGGTGGGCGTGTGGCGCTCTCTGCCGCTGATTGGCTCTTGTCACGACCTTGTGACGGGGGCGGGTCCGGGCAGTAGTGCGCCTGCGCGCCTCTGACGATGCGGTACGGAGTGCCGAGCAGAGACAGAGGATCAATGGTGGATGACGCATTATACTCCCGGTTTTTGGTAGGAGTTATCACATTGGTGGGGAGGTACTTTTTCGGCTGTATGGGAGCTTACGATTGGCGTTGGGATCAATCATGGCGACAGAGGAAGCCTACAACTATTGGCTCTTTCTATGGACACGCTGAATTATGTGGACGGTGATTGGAGGACGCTGCCATGACAACCCTGAAGCCGGAACTCGATTGTTTATGTATTATTGTGATCACTGCAGTTCTCCCAGATTTGGTGGACAATAATTATCTGCCCTGTGGTATGGTAATATGGGCGGTTGGGGTCTTTTAATGTTACATGGTTTGATGTTTGTTTTGACATAAATTCACACTGATTATTTGTTAGTGGGTGGCTTGATGGGGATTGGTGCCCTGCGTGGCATACACCCTATTTAAAGCCGAACCCAGGCACTGTATTGTATGCTTGACAAAGACCCACTAGGGTCGAAACGTTGCTATTATGGCTGAATAAATCCACTTATTTTGGTCTATACACCTGGATGGAGCGCTGTCTATCTTTACTATTGGAATTTCGTATGGTCCTAGTGGGTTCCCTGGACCTGGACGGGCGCTCCGGTCTATGAGTGCTGTCAGCCATTTTTTCGTCTTTTTCCAAATTGATCAGTCATTATCAAAATTTCCAACTCAAAGGTAAAATCTGTATTCAGTGAAGACAGACTCTCCCATTAATGAGATAGGGGATGGCAGCTGATTCTGATGAGATTTTATGTGCATAGAAGGGGAGGAGCTCTGCATTTAGCTCCTCCCTCCTCTGGTGTACATAGAACTGTATTGGTTGTAACTAGAGATGAGCGAATTTCTTCAGGCCCTCTCTTATTCGGCAAGCAATAGTGCTTGCCGAATAAGCTCAAGAGGGAATCCAGATACATAGAGTACATAGAGCGGGCCAGTTGATCAGCTGATCGGTGCCGCAGCTGCATGTGTTGCAGCTGTGTCACTGTTACAGCACATGCATGGACAGCCCAACACACATTCTCTCCATGCAGGTTCTGTGACAGTGACACAGTTGCGACACATGCAGCTGCAGCGTCGATAAGCTAATCAGCCGGCACGCTAAATGTATCCAGGTTCTCCCTGCAGCTTATTCGGTAAGGCTACTTTCACATTAGCATTGTTTTCAATACGTCGCAATGCGTCGTTTAGGGGAAAAATGCATCCTGCAAATTTGCGCCGTGTTGTGGCGGACCGCTGGGAGCAAAAACCGTTAAATGTAACCTTTTTTGCTGCCGACGGACCGCTTTTTCCGACCGCAAATGCACGGCCGGAACTCCGCCCCCACCTCCCTGCACCTCACAATGGGGCAGCGGATGCACCAGAGAAATGCATCCGCTGCCTCCGTTGTGCAGCGCATCAAATGCTAGCGTCGGAATTTCGGCTCGACGCATTGCGACGGGCCGAATCCGACGCTAGTGTGAAAGTAGCCTAAGCGATATAGCTCGCAGAATAAACGTGTCCCCGAAGAAATTCACTCAACTCTAGTCGTAACTAACATCTTCTATCTCATTAATAATAAAGTCTGTCTTTGCGGAATACAGATTTTACCTATGAGTTGAGAATTTTGATAATGACTGATCATTTCGGGTAGAGAAAGAAGCAGATGTCAAAGTTATTTATTTTCATGTCTACTATTGATTAGTGAAATAAAAATTAAAATGATAGTTATGCTTTAGATGTGCATGAATATAAATGTAATGTAGTGTGAGTGCAGTAATATTCTTACCTTCTGCCTCTCTCTCCAGTGTCCAGCACTGAGTTCTGCTCTTCTGAATGACCGTCCAGTTCTCCCTGCCCTCTGCCCTCACCCATGGTAAGTGGACGAAGTGAGAGGTCCAGCATGTTTAGTGTCTGTGAGTTAAAGCCGTATATATGAAATATCTGAGTTAAAGCTTAAGCTTAATGTCACCGGTTAGTGCCTATTGTGTTCTATGAAGTTTACAATAAACTGTGCATAACCCGGTTTATGACTGCATAATAAACCACATGGATTGTTTTTTTGTGAGAAAAACGTACCTGTGTGCCTGAGTCCCATTGCTAAGCGAGTGTCCCCCAACACATGCAGTAAGCGCTATCTCACAATTACTGCACTCACACTACATTACATGCACTTCAAGACATAAAAAAATAAAAATAATGTAAGAGTATCTTTACGTAATAAAACTAGATCTGTTCAATTGTTATACTTAACAGTTATAACTGTAGCTAAAACTGTATGCAGTTCAAAAATATATATCTCTTTTTCATGCACATAATTTCATCTTAAATATAAAGAAGAATAAAAAAATAGATAATAATAGATATTAAAGAGGTAAATGACCCTTAATTTCACGACTTGCAGAATAATCATTTTTCTTGCAACTTCCTTCTAAAGATTAAATATGATATGACATCTGATTATTACAAGCCTGACAGGTTGACCACCAAGGCTAAATATTCTGGCATGGGCTACATATACAATGCTGCATTCTATAATTGTACAAATGAAATGCTTGCAGATTTTCCAGAGCAACATGACTTTAACGCAAATAAGCGCTGTCAGTCACTTCACAGTAAATGCGAATATCGCCTGCCGCAGGAGTAGACCGTGTCTGCAGTATTCCATTACAATACATCACATCTACGCTTTCTCCTGCATTGTCTTGTAAGTACTATTTCCGTGGAACAGCCTGTAATTTGCATTGTTTGGCACATCAAGGATCAATTCATAAATTTCGACTTTAATCTACAATCTGTGTGACAATTGGGTCAAATCACTTTAATTGGGGCATAATCTACTGAAAAAATGTTAAAAAATGTCCAGAAAACATAGCAGCAGATTGTTGTAAAAGTCAGACTCTTCACCATGCAGTCTATTACAGTCAGATCCTAGCAGCATTAGACCGTAGCAGAACTTTGTGTTCTCATTTCCCAGGTTGGAGAACTTCATATATTTGAAAGTACAACCTTTAAAGAAAGCACAGAAATTCTGTAGAATATCTGTTTTCTTGATAGTACAGTCATCTGGAATGTAATCAGAGTTTTACATAAAAGGAAATTATACTTAAATTCTTTAATAATATTCTTCTGAATGACAGATTTGTATGTGGTATGTGGTCATAAAGCTATTAAATGGGTTCTCTCAGTTAGTCAAAAATGGGCAAACTACAGACAGTGTCAGGTCGGTGCTGTTATGCTGATTAAAATGATACGTTGGTTGATGAAATCCGTCTTGTGGTTGTTGTTTAATCATTATTTGTAGGGTTCAGTTAATGATATGCTCATGCTCCGGAGGCAGCCTGTGGACGGGACTGTAGATTGGGCTGTAGGCGGAGCTGTAGGCAGGGCTTTAGGTGGTGCTCTGCTTAAATATTCATCTGTATGGTTAGTGACAGGTCACTGATCACTGATTCAATGGTATTTGAACATGCAGGTGCCGGTGGCACCTGTGCTGTAACATGATATGATGTATAATATGCTTATATTCATTTTATGAAGCTAATCTGTTATGGTGGGAAAAAAATTGCCATCTTGATGGAGGCTAATTTTTTTTCTAGCAAAATGGCACCAATGGCGGCACCTGTGCAGTAGCATTTATAGATAGATGCTACTGTGCAGACATGGCGACTGGCATGATTTTGATTAAGACAATTTATTTACAGCACAACAAAATGCTTAATAAAATGAATATATGCTAATTATACACTAGATGGTAGCCGATTCTAGCGCATGGGGTATTCTAGAATATGTATGTAGTTTATTTATGAAGATTTAAGAACAATGCAATGAATACACAGGATTATCCGGGTAAAATATGTACATTATCAGTGAAGTGGTGTTTAAATCCCGCGCCAATATCACTGATTGGTCGCGGCCAGCCGGGCGCGACCAATCAGCGAAGCAGTGTTTAAATCTTGCGCCAATATCGCTGATTGGTCAGAGCTGGCTGGGCGTGACCAATCAGCGAAGTGTGGTTCAAATCCCGGGCCAATTTGCAGCCGGACTGCACCTGTAGCTGATTGGTCACGGCCGGGCACGAGAAATCAGTGAAGCGGTGTTTAAATCCGTGCCAATATCGCTGATTAGTCGCGTTCCGCCGGATGCGACCAATCAGCGAAGCAGTGTTTAAATTCTGCGCCAATATCGCTGATTGGCCAGCCTTGACCAATCAGCGAAGCATTTTTCAAATCCCGGGCCAATCCACGTCCGGACTGCGCCAATATTGCTGATTGGTCGCGGCTGGCCGGGCTCGACCAATCAATGAGGTGTGGTTCAAATCCCGAGCCAATTCATGCCTGAACTGTGCCTGTCACTGATTGGTCGCACCCCGCCGGCAGTGACCAATCGATGAAGCATGGTTCAAATCCCATGCCAATTCGTTCGTAGCCGGACTGCGCCTGTCTCTGATTGGTCGCGGGCAGCTGGCGAGACCAATCAGTGATGCGGGATGTCCGTTACAGACAAACAGACAGAATTAGATGATAATATAGTAGATACCCGATGCGTTAGAATCGGGCCACCATCTAGTATTCATATAAACATTGGTGCTTACATTTATGTTTTTACCCATTGGACACACTGCCATTGTTTTTCTGCTGTCTTTATTTTAAGAGTCAAATCTTTAATCATCTATCGCTGTATGACAGCTTGTTTTCTACAGGATGACTTATAGTTTTCAAAGACACCATTTATTTTCCCATATGATAAACTTAAAAACGGGGAAAATTTTTATTCTCTCCCTTACACACTGTCCTTCATGTTGTTCTCTTTCTCACACACTGTCCTCCATGTTGTTGTCTCACTCACAGAAAGTCCAACATGTTATTCTCTCCGTAACACACTGTCCTCCATGTTATTCTCTCCCTCACAGACTGTCCTCCATGTTATCTTCTCCCTCACAGACTGTCCTCCATGCTATTTTCTCCCTCACAGACTGTCCTCCATGTTATTCTCTCTTTCACAGACTGACCTTCATCTTATTCTCTCCCTAACAGACTGTCCTCCATGTTATTTTCTTTCTCACAGACTGTCCTTCATGTTATTCTCTCCCTCACAGACTGTCCTCCATGTTATCTTCTCCCTCACAGACTGTCCTCCATGCTATTTTCTCCCTCACAGACTGTCCTCCATGTTATTCTCTCCCTCACAGACTGTTCTCCATGTTATTCTCTCCCTCACAGACTGTTCTCCATGCTATTCTCTCCCTCACAGACTGTCCTCCATGTTATTCTCTCCCTTTCACACTGTGCCCCATGCTATTCTCGCCCTCACAGACTGACCTCTATGGTATTCTCTCCCCCACAGACTGTCCTCCATGTTATTCTCTGCCTCACAGACTGCCCTCCATGTTATTCTCTCCCTCAAACACTGTCCTCCATGTAATTCTTGCCCTCACAGACTGTCCTCCATGTTATTCTCTCCCTCACAGACTGTCCTCCATGTTATTCTCTCCCTCACACACTGTCCTCCATGTTGTTCTATTTCTGACAGACTATCCTTCATGTTATTCTCGCCCTCACAGACTGACCTCCATGTTATTCTCTCCCTCACACACTGTCCTCCATGTTGTTCTATTTCTGACAGACTATCCTTCATGTTATTCTCGCCCTCACAGACTGACCTCCATGTTATTTTCTCCCTCACAGACTGTCCTCCATGTTATTTTCTCCCTCACACACTGTCCTCCATGTTATTATCTCCCTCACAGACTGTCCTCCATGTTATTCTCTCCCTCACAGACTGTTCTCCATGTTTTCTTTCCCTCACAGACTGTCCTCCATGTTATTCTCTCCCTCACAGACTGTCCTTCATGTTATTCTCACTCTAGTATATGTATGTAGTTTATTTATGAACATTGATTGGTCGAGGCCAGCCGGGCACGACCAATCAGCGACGCGGGATTTCGGTTACAGAAAAACAGACCTTTAGACAATTATATATATAGATTGTATCATGCTACAGCACAGGTGCCAGAGTCTGCATGACAAATATTGTTTTTTTCAAACAATTGTATATTCAGTATGTAGAAAAGGGGGCAGGGGTGAAGGTGTGAAGGATCAGTGACCTGTCATTTGCCAGAGCAAATGCATATGTAAGAAGAACAAAAATACTTAATTTTCAGAAACATTTTAAATGGTGACAACACTTTTAGCCATGACTGTATATGTACACTGTGTTTCAAATTATTATGCAAATTGGATTCAAGTGTCATAAAGATTTAATTGTTTTGTTTTTCAAATAAATTTGTGGATGGTATTGTGTCTCAGGGCTCAATGGATGACTGAAATCAATCTTCAACACATGTGAAAATTAGTTTTCTAGTTGATTATAATTAAAGGAAAACTACTTAAAAATGATGTTCCACATTATTAAGCAGGCCACAGTTTTCAAGTAACATGGGAAAGGAAAAGGATTTCTCTGCTGCCGAAAAGCATCAAATAGTGCAATACCTTGGTGAAGGTATGAAAACATTAGAAATTTCCCGAAAACTTAAGCGTGGTCATCATACTGTTAAGAGATTTGTGGCTGTATCTGAGCACAGATGTGTTTGTGCTGATAAAGGCATAATGAGGAAGGTTTCTGCCAGGCAAGTTCATCGGATTAAGACAGCAGCTGCTAAAAAACCATTACAAACCAGAAAACAGATATTTGAAGCTGCTGGTGCCTCTGGAGTCCCTCAAACCTCAAGGTGTAGGATCCTTCAAAGGCTTGCTTTGGTTCATAAACCTACTATTCGGCCACCCTAAACAGTGTTCACAAGCAGAAATGGTTGCAGTGGACCCAGACATACATAAAGACAAATTTTCAAACAGTCTTGTTTACTGATGAGTGTCGAGCAACCCTGAATGGTCCAAATGGATGAAGTAGTGGATGGTTGGTGGATGGCCACCATGTCCCAACAAGGCTGCAATGTCAGCAAGGAGGTGGAGGAGTCATGTTTTGGACCAGAATCATGGAGACACAGCTGGTAGGGCCTTTAAGGTTCCTGAAGGTGTGAAAATGACCTCTGCAAAGTATATAGAGTTTCTGACAACTTTCTTCCATGGTATAAAAAGCAGAACCGTGCCTTCAGGAGCAAAATCATCTTCATGCATGACAATGCACCATCTCATGCTGCAAAGAATACCTCATTGGCTGCTATGGGCATAAAAGGAGATAAACTTATGGTGTGGCCACCATCATCCCCTGACCTCAACCCTATAGAGAACCTTTGGACTATCATCAAGCAAAAGATCTATGAGGGTGAGAGGCAGATCATATCAAAACAGCAGCTCTGGGAGGCTATTCTGACTTAATGCAAAGAAGTACAAGCAGAAACTCAATGGATGCAGGAATTGTGAAGGTGATATCAAAAAAGGGGTCCTATGTTAACAGGTAACTTGGCCTGTTAGGATGTTTTGGAGTTAAATAGATTTTTTTTTGCTCAGTGAATGTGACCTCCTAATGCTGCAAATTCAACAAATGAGCATTTTCAGTTCTTTAAAACATATCAAATGTTTAGAAATTCTACCGTGCCCAATAATTTGGAACAGAGCATTTTGAGTTTTTATTCATTTTGGAGATTATACTGTTATCATTGGGAGGTTTCTCCAATAAAACTCCACGTATACTCTAACGGGTGATGACTTTTATTAGACTGACTGTCATTTGCACCGACCATTTAGGAAAATCAGAGAAAAATGTCATTTGCATAATAATTTTGAACATGGTGTGTGTATATATATATATACTGTTTCACACATGTTAACACAACCGCAAGGGACTCTGGACCCCTGTGTATAATATAGCGATATCTATATATCTAATATATATGTATATATATATGTATATATATATATATATGTGCATGCATGTGTATATATATACAGTTAGGGCCAGAAATATTTGGACAGTGACACAAGTTTTGTTATTTTAGCTGTTTACAAAAACATGTTCAGAAATACAATTATATATATAATATGTGCTGAAAGTGCACACTCCCAGCTGCAATATGATAGTTTCCACATACAAATCGGAGAAAGGGTTTAGGAATCATAGCTCTGTAATGCATAGCGTCCTCTTTTTCAAGGGACCAAAAGTAATTGGACAATGGACTCTAAGGGCTGCAATTAACTCTGAAGGCGTCTCCCTCGCTAACCTGTAATCAATGAAGTATTTAAAAGGTCAGGGGTGGATTCCAGGTGTGTGGTTTTGCATTTGGAAGCTGTTGCTGTGAGCAGACAACATGCGGTCAAAGGAACTCTCAATTGAGGTGAAGCAGAACATCCTGAGGCTGAAAAAAAAGAAAAAATCCATCAGAGAGATAGCAGACATGCTTGGAGTAGCAAAATCAACAGTTGGGTACATTCTGAGAAAAAAGGAATTGACTGGTGAGCTTGGGAACTCAAAAAGGCCTGGGCGTCCACGGATGACAACAGTGGTGGATGATCGCCGCATACTTAATTTGAAGAAGAACCCGTTCCCAACATCAACTGAAGTCCAGAACACTCTCAGTGAAGTAGGTGTATCTGTCTCTAAGTCAACAGTAAAGAGAAAACTCCATGACAGTAAATACAAAGGGTTCACATCTAGATGCAAACCATTCATCAATACCAAAAATAGACAGGCCAGAGTTAAATTTGCAGAAAAACACCTCAAGAAGCCAGCTCAGTTCTGGAAAAGTATTCTATGGACAGATGAGACAAAGATCAACCTGTACCAGAATGATGGGAAGAAAAAAGTTTGGAGAAGAAAGGGAACGGCACATGATCCAAGGCACACCACATCCTCTGTAAAACATGGTGGAGGCAACGTGATGTCATGGGCATGCATGGCTTTCAATGGCACTGGGTCACTTGTGTTTATTGATGACATAAGAGCAGACAAGAGTAGCCGGATGAATTCTGAAGTGTACCGGGATATACTTTCAGCCCAGATTCAGCCAAATGCTGCAAAGTTGATTGGACGGCGCTTCATAGTACAGATGGACAATGACCCCAAGCATACAGCCAAAGCTACCCAGGAGTTCATGAGTGCCAAAAAGTGGAACATTCTGCAATGGCCAAGTCAATCTCCAGATCTAAACCCAATTGAGCATGCATTTCACTTGCTCAAATCCAGACTTAAGACGGAAAGACCCACAAACAAGCAAGACCTGAAGGCTGCGGCTGTAAAGGCCTGGCAAAGCATTAAGAAGGAGGAAACCCAGCGTTTGGTGATGTCCATGGGTTCCAGACTTAAGGCAGTGATTGCCTCCAAAGGATTTGCAACAAAATATTGAAAATAAAAATATTTTGTTTGGGTTATGTTTATTTGTCCAATTACTTTTGACCTCCTAAAATGTGTAGTGTTTGTAAAGAAATGTGTACAATTCCTACATTTTCTATCAGATATTTTTGTTCAACCCTTCAAATTAAACGTTACAATCTGCACTTGAATTCTGTTGTAGAGGTTTCATTTCAAATCCAATGTGGTGGCATGCAGAGCCCAACTCGCGAAAATTGTGTCACTGTCCAAATATTTCTGGCCCTAACTGTATATATATATATAAATATAAATATATAAATATAAATATATATATATATATATATATATATATATATATATATATATATATATATATATATATTGTGATGTAGCGATGTCCTTGCTGTGCAGTGAATAGGCAGTGACCCATATAAAGTTCAAACAAAGTTTTGTTTATTTCACAGCATACTCACAAACTGGAAAATAAAACAAACAAGTCCTTCGGTATGCAGCCGGGAAAAATAACAACAGTCCACAGTCCGCTGCCGTGAGCATATTACACCCCCGTGTACGCTGGGGTGTCTGGCTTTTCAGGCTCTGCCTGGCCCGTGTTTCTCCACACGGAAGGAGCTCTGCACAAGCCTCCTGCAAGGTCTGAATCCCAGACCAGACTGACACACCCAAACTCTCTTGCTGGGGTTTTTTTTTCTATCCTCCAGATTCTATGGCCATGGGCCACTATAAGATCTGGGCTGGAGGAAACGGACCGGCCCCACTACCATCCTGCAGTCCGTTTCAAAATAAAAGCCCATACCAGGTTTTCCTGAATAAATTCTGGGACAAATAACTTGACCCAGTTCACACTTACTTTTATTCTTCCCTGTGTCTCACAGGCAACCTGCTGTGAGCACAGGGCACTCCAGCGGATCTAATATGCTTCTAAGCACATCCTGGGGGACACATAGCGACCCTCGCATATGACACCGGTCACTGCCTCACATACCCCCCCCTCTGTTCAGACTTGTGGGGTTGAACATTTGTCAGCATACATGGTGCCCGTGACAGGGCATCTGCATTTCCCTGTGATTTCCCAGCCCGATGTTCCACAGAGAAGCTGAAATTTTGTAGGGACAAGAACCATCTGGTGACTCGGGCATTCCTTTCCTTTGCATTTCTCATCCAGACAAGGGGTGAATGGTCTGTTACCAACCGAAATTGATGCCCGAGCATATAGTAGCGTAGGGACTCCAAGGCCCATTTAATCGCCAAGCACTCCTTCTCCACTACGCTATAATTTTTCTCTGCCGGGGTCAGTTTCCTGCTTAAATAGGTGACTGGATGCTCATCCCCGTTCACCTCTTGTGACAGCACCGCTCCTAAGCCTACCTCTGAGGCATCGGTTTGCACAATAAAGGTTTTCTTGAAGTCGGGGCTGATGAGGACCGGCTGTCCACACAATGCCGACTTCAGAGACTGGAACGCTTCCTCTGCTTGAGGATTCCACTTGACCATCACCGTTTTCTTCCCTTTTAACAGGTCCGTTAGGGAAGCCGATTTACCAGCAAAATTGGGTATAATCCGACGGTAATACCCAATGATGCCAAGGAATGCCCTCACTTGTTTGGAACTTAAGGGCTTGGGCCAGTTTTGAATGGCCTCAATTTTGTTCACTTGAGGTTTGATAACCCCCGGCCGATCACGTATCCCAAGTACCGGGCTTCCGTGAGACCTATCGCACATTTCTTTGGGTTTGCTGTTAACCCTGCGGCTCTAAGAGACTCTGGCACTGCTTGTACCTGGGACAGATGGGTATCCCAGTCGGTACTAAAGATGACTATGTCATCCAAATAGGCCGATGCGTAATCTCTATGTGGTGCTAACACAATGTCCATCAGCCTCTGGAATGTGGCCGGAGCCCCATGTAACCCAAAAGGTAAGACAATATATTGAAAGAGACCCTCTGGGGTTATAAAAGCAGTCTTTTCCTTCGCTGACTCTGTTAAGGGAACCTGCCAGTAACCTTTCGTGAGATCCAGCGTGGTGAAGTACTAGGCCTTCCCCAGTCTCTCAATTAGCTCGTCCACCCATGGCAAGGGATACAGGTCAAATTTTGACACTTCATTTAACTTCCTAAAGTCATTACAGAAGCGTAATGACCCATCAGGTTTTGGTATAAGTACAATGGGGCTAGCCCACTCACTTCAGGACTCCTCAATGACTCCCAACTGAAGCATTTGCTTTACCTCGGCCGCGATGGCTTGCCTTCGGGCTTCTGGCACTCGGTACGGTTTCATCCGCACCTTTACCCGGGGCTCAGTGACAATGTCATGCTGAATCACTGAGGTTCGCCCCGGCAGCTCTGAGAATACATCCATATTCTGCTGTACCAAAGCTCGAGCCTCCCGCCGCTGCTGTTTGGTGAGGGCATCATTGACTTTTACCTCACACCTGGCTGTGTCCTTGGCCAGGGCCAGAGGGACCTCCGATTGTATGACCGTAGTTGCATCTGTGACCAAACATTCTCCGTCCTTCCAGGCCTTTAGCAGGTTTACATGGTACAACTGCTCGGGTTTTCTTTTCCCGGGTTGGTACACTTTGTAATTCACTTCCCCCACCTTTCCCCGTATCTCATACGGCCCTTGCCACTTGGCCATGAATTTACTCTCTGGGGTGGGCACTAGTACCAACACCCGGTCCCCTTCTTTAAAGGACCTGACCATGGCCCTTTTATTATAGGTACAGCTCTGAGCGGCCTGGGCATCCAACAGATGCTCCTTTACGATGGGTTGCACGACTGCAATCCGATCCTGCATACTTGCCACATACTCGATAACACTCTTATGTGGAGTGGGCTCCGGTTCCCATGTCTCTTTGGCTACATCCAGCAGCCCCCTCGGGTGCCTGCCATACAATAGCTCAAATGGGGAGAACCCCGTGGACGCCTGCGGTACCTCGTGTATGGCGAACATTAAATATGGCAATAACATATCCCAATCCTTCCCATCCTTGGCGACCACCTTTTTGAGCATGGCCTTGAGGGTCTTATTAAACCTCTCGACCAACCCATCGGTTTGTGGATGGTACACTGACGTACGCAACTGTTTAATTTGGAGCAATTTACATAGCTCCCTAGTCACTTTAGACATAAAAGGGGTTCCCTGATCTGTAAGGATCTCCTTGGGGAGCCCAAGACGACAAAACATGGCAAACAGTTCACGGGCTATTAGTTTAGCCGAAGTGTGCCGGAACGGTATCGCCTCTGGATACCGGGTGGCGTAGTCTACGACTACTAATATGTGCTGATGGCCCCGGGCGGATTTTACTATTGGTCCCACCAGATCCATCGCTATCCGCTCAAAGGGTACTTCTATGATGGGCAGAGGTACTAACGGACTCCGGTAGTTTGTGGTGGGTGAGGTTAGTTGACACTCAGGACAAGTGTCACAGTACTTTGTAACCTCAGCGTAGACACCAGGCCAAAAGAACCTCTGTAATATGCGCTCTAACGTCTTTTTGGCCCCCAAGTGCCCCCCCAACATGTGAGTGTGAGCCATGTCGAGCACCGCCCGACGATAGGGTTGGGGCACTACCAGTTGTTCCACCACCTCATCCCGGATTTTATCAACCCTGTACAGTAACTCCTGGATGACCGCCATCCGGGGAAACTCCTTTTCTGCACCAGGTTGTTGTGCCACCCCATTTACCTCGATTACTCTTTCCCTTGCCCGGGTCAGAGTGGGATCCTGGAGCTGGGCAGTCCCAAACTTACCAGGTGACACCTCCAGCTCATGAATTGGTGGATTCTCTTCCACTTCCCCTGCCAATACCTCTAGGGGAAACCTATCGGGATTACACACTGTCCCTATCGTGGCGACCCCTACGGCAGGGTCTGTAGTGGCAATGTAGACTGGCTGGGCATACATAGACACGCGGCGGCTATACCCGCAGTCCATGGGTTCTGTTGTTAGGGGACAATTAGCAACCACATGTCCAGGTTCTTGGCACCGCCAACACGTAACGACTGTGGCACGAGGTGACCTTGGAGCCAGTTTAGGGGACACAGGTCTGTGGTCACTCTCTTTCCGAGACAACCCCTCAGCACGGACTCGGTCCGGTCTTGCCCCAGTGGAGGGCCGTGGACTTTTCTCAGACTCCTGAGCTGGCGGAGCCTTACGTGACAGCCGAAGCGGAGCAGTGTCCCGTATAAAGTCCTGGGTGGCCTTATATCGCTCTACCAGGCCTACAACCTGGTCTAGGGTACCCGGGTCCCCTTGACCCACCCAACGCTGAATGGCCGCTGGCAGAGCCCTCACCAGTCGGTCGACCACCACCCTCTCCACTATCTGACTTGTGGATAAAGTCTCAGGTTGGAGCCACCGTTTCACAAGCTGCAATAAGTCAAAAATCTGAGACCGGGCAGGCTGGGCTTCCACAAAAGTCCAAGAAAACACCCGTTGAGCTCTCACATAAGTATTAACCCCCAGACGGGCAAGGATCTCACCTTTTAACTTGGAATAGTCCTGGGCATCCTCCCGACTGAGGTCAAAGTAGGCCTTTAGCGCATCACCCCTCAAGAACGGAGCCACAACTTCAGCCCACTGTGCTGCTGGCAGATTCTCCCGTTCTGCTGTGCGCTCATAGACGGTGAGGAAAGCTTCCACGTCATCTTCCAGACTCAATTTCCTCAAAGCGGAGCGGACCTTGTCACGGGCATCGCGACGTTCTGGGGTCGGTGCTGGAGGTGCCTCTCGCAGGGCTGTAATTTGCTGCAGCAACAGATTATTATTTTGTTGCTGTTGTTGCTGTGTGAGGACTAGCTGCCTCAGGATCTCCTCCATTTTGTCTGTAGGCCTGAATTGCAATGTAGCAGGCTTAATAACAGACATGCAAATGGCGTTGGGGTATGCCTTAATTCACACTGCTCCGCATTCTCCAACCAATTGTGATGTAGCGATGTCCGTGCTGTGCAGTGAATAGGCAGTGACCCATATAAAGTTCAAACAAAGTTTTGTTTATTTCACAGCATACTCACAAACCGGAAAATAAAGCAAACAAGTCCTTCGGTATGCAGCCGGGAAAAATAACAACAGTCCACAGTCCGCTGCCGTGAGCATATTACACCCCCGTGTACGCTGGGGTGTCTGGCTTTTCAGGCTCTGCCTGGCCCGTGTTTCTCCACACGGAAGGAGCTCTGCACAAGCCTCCTGCTAGGTCTGAATCCCAGACCAGACTGACACACCCAAACTCTCTTGCTGGGGTTTTTTTTTTCTATCCTCCAGATTCTATGGCCATGGGCCACTATAAGATCTGGGCTGGAGGAAACGGACCGGCCCCACTACCATCCTGCAGTCCGTTTCAAAATAAAAGCCCATACCAGGTTTTCCTGAATAAATTCTGGGACAAATAACTTGACCCAGTTCACACTTACTTTTATTCTTCCCTGTGTCTCACAGGCAACCTGCTGTGAGCACAGGGCACTCCAGCGGATCTAATATGCTTCTAAGCACATCCTGGGGGACACATAGCGACCCTCGCATATGACACCGGTCACTGCCTCACAATATATATTGCCTTGGTGTTCCCACACATATATGTAAGTTAGAAAATGGAGTCCAGAAGTCTCTGGTGGCAATTGTGTGATTGTGAGCATGTGTGATGATAGAAGTGGTCGCACATGCTCACTACCCACTAGAGTTGAGCGAAACGGGTCGGCCATTTTCAGAAGTCGCCGACTTTTGGCAAAGTCACGTTTCATGAAACCCGACCCGACCCCTTTGTGGGGTCGGCCATGAGGTCGGCGATCTTCTGATCTGGTATCGGAATTCCAATACCGAGTTCCGATATGTTTGCGATATCGGGAATCAGTATCGGAATCCATATTTAAGTGTAAAATAAAGAATAAAAATAAAAAATATTAATATACTCACCCTCGGACGCGCCCTGGTTCTAACCGAACGGGAGAAAAAGGAAATAAATCCAGAGCGATAACTTTATGTCTTAATTAAAATTGCTTTATTGTCAAGTGTAGGGCAAGGGGACAGTGATGACAACAGAGCCATCCAACATTATTAAAAACAAATAGTGCGTGCAAGGCACCAGGACACTTACTGCTGATCTATAGTAACAATTAAGTATATCATACTAGTGCAACTAAATAGGATCGTCTAATCCAATATGGGGCAAAACACAATGTCATACAAGACTGAAATGCTCACCAGTCACAATATAATAGACCATAGTCTTAATCACATCGTACAACATCACAGTACTATCATAAGCTTATATAGAGCGATACTAAATGAAGATAAATTTAAATACATCACCCCTAAGTGAGATCGATCCGGGATCAGTGCAGTGCCCTGGTGTCCGCCCCAACGCGCGTTTCGGAACACCTTCGTCAGGGGGCGCTTAACAAACTGAAAAACATGTGCGGTATAAGAAGCCAAAGACCGGAAATGAATGTGTGGCACAATCCGGAAGTGGAGGAGCGTCTCCTAGCAACCGCCGTTAAACTACAGTGGAGCCGCGTCATCAGGCCACACACTCGGATGCTAATGGGGCCGAAGACCAAAAGTGAAAGCGCGGCGTTATCCGGAAGTGGAGGGACATCCCCTAGCAACCGCCGGTAAAACTACCTGGGAGCCGCGTTATCTCGGACATGCGCGCTAGTACTACTAGACCCGAAAACCGGAAGTAGATGCGTGACGCAACCCGGAAGTGACAAGGCATCCCCTAGCAACCGCCGGTAAACCACAGGGGAGCCGCGTCATCCAGGCCATGCGCACTGGTACTCGTGGGGCCCCACGAGACCAGTCTGCACACAGCACTGGAGCGCCGCTCACCTCAAGAGGTCTTCCCGGTAGATGCATGCACGGCGGCAAGTTTAGAGTCCCAAGGAACTACAAATAAGAAAGGGGAGGGGGGGGGGGGGAAGAAAGTGGGGGGGAGGAGCAAAAAAGAGGAGGAGAATAGAGGAGAAAGATAGTACCGATCTGGACAAATGCCAGTAGCCTATTAATCATATATCAAACATATCTTGAGCCATGGGTGTATAATATCAAGACATGTTTGATAGAAAACCGCTATCAGATTATTGCACATCACATAAGCCAATCATGCTTAATATATAAATATATAACATATGTTAACACAAATAATCATAAATCAAAAAATGAAAAATATATAAATAAGTAATGACAACAATACATGTATTAACTTATACAGGCTACTCATATTAAGTCATGGCAACAAGTGAACTTCCATCCGGTATAAAGATATATATAACATAAAATCAATAGAAGTGTCCACTAGATGGCAATATGGTAACGATATTCCTTAATCCGTTGTTCTTTTATTTTCTCCTTTTTTCCTCTTTTTTCTTTTTTATGTATATATTTTCATCCTTCTCTTAGTCCCCTACTCCTTCCTCTTATGAAGTCTTCGACTATCGCCACATTCCAGAGTATACGATACGGATAAGAACAAATATCCTCCAAGTACGGCCAAAAAATGAAGTGACAGAAACTAAGGCTTGAAAAAATGAATAAAATGGTTAAAAACATGTCAAATGAACATCTATTATCAAAAGAGAGTGCTCCGCAATCCGACGATCACAAAAATGGTACAAAGCTCAAGTTTTCGTTAAGACCAAGGGGATGAACCGTCTTTAGGGTCCAAATCCACTTGGCCTCCAGGCGAGCAAGCCTATTAGTAAGCCTGCCACCTCTGATGCCCACATCCAGACTGTCAATGCCCCTAAATTTAATCAAACCACCATTACAGCCATGGTATTCTCTGAAATGTCTAGGGAGTGTTTTCAATTCCGCTACATCGGAGGTATGGGTAGCTGCTGCCTCAATGCCACGTACGTGTTCGCGAATGCGAATCTTGAATTGTCTAGATGTAAGCCCCACGTATATTAAGCCACAAGGGCACGTGGCATAATATATGATGTACCGTGTTGTGCAATCTATCCTACCTCTGATATTAAACATTTTTTCACCACTAGAATCAGAGAATACATTGGTCCTCTCCATATTAACACATGCCACACAGTGGCCACATGGGAAGGAGCCAGAACGGGGAAGAGTCCTATCAAGGAAGGTAGTTCTAGGTATCCCCTCATAATGGCTCCTCGTTAGGTGGTCTTTGAGATTTCTCGCCCGTCTGAATGAGATAAGGGGGCGGTCAGGTAATATTTTAGAGATGGTTTTATCTACCTTAAGGATGGGCCAGGATTTTGCTAAGGCTTCACGGATTCTAGGGGCTTGAGAATTGAAATTTGTCACGAAACGTAACTGTCTATCGGACTGACCAGAACTCCTAGATGAATAGTTGTAAACCAAAGATTCCCTGGTGGCATATTTAGCTCTATTGTAGGCCTTCTTAACAGAACGCCTACTATATCCACGATTAAGGAATCTAGTCTGTAACTCTTTAGCCTGTTGCTCAAAATCTGACTCGGTCGAGCAGATCCTTCGTAACCGAAGGAACTGCCCGACCGGTACAGCTCTAACGACGTGAGGTGGATGACAAGAAGATGCATGGAGCAGGGAGTTAGTGGATGTCGGTTTGCGAAATAAGTCAGTTTGAAGAAAGCCAAGCTGATCCTTCTTGATGATAACGTCCAAAAACTCCACTCGCTCCCTACTCCACTGATAAGTCAGATGAATATTTAAATCGTTAGTATTAAGTTCATCCATAAGAAAAACCAATTCGTCAGAAGAACCCTGCCAGATCATGAGTATGTCATCAATGTACCGGGCCCACAAAAGGGCCCGGTCCATTGACAACCCCCGATCTGACAGGAAGAGGTCCCTCTCCCACAGCCCCAGGAACAGATTCGCATAGGAGGGCGCAAAGGCCGCTCCCATGGCTGTTCCCTGGAGCTGCAGGAAGAAGGACCCCTTAAAAACAAAAAAATTATGGGTTAAAGCAAACTCCAATAATTCCAACAAAAAATTTCCAAAATCAGAGGAGGACCCAGACATATTAAGAAAAAAACGGACAGCATTAAGCCCATCTCGGTGTTTAATGTTCGTGTACAATGATTCGACATCTGCTGTTGTCAAAATTGTATCCTCATCGAGATGGACAGAATCAACTTTCTTGAGGAGCTCCCCAGTGTCCTTCAAAAATGATGGCAAATTAATAACCAGAGGTTGAAGATGAAAGTCAATCAACTGATTGACCTTCTCCAGATAATTCCCATTGCCCGAAATGATCGGTCGCCCAGGGGGAACCCGGGCATCCTTATGCACCTTGGGAAGGAGATAGACAGGTGGTGTTATGTAGTTGGTTACGACTGCGGCATCTTAGAGACCTTCCCGATGTGGTACTGAAACAGGCCGACAAGGGGGGAAATGTGGTCATCTGGCCAAAGGTGATGTATGAAAGAGAGGCCTTTAGGCAACTACATAACACCACCTGTTATAAGAAACTGACTTTTAACCCCTTGTCGGCCTTCAGTGCACAGCTGGACGTGATCCTGGATGCTGCGGTGGCTGGAGGTATTATCACTAGTGAACTCTCTAAAACACTACGTGTGACTGAGCCGATTGTCCCTACCTTCTATCTCCTTCCCAAGGTGCATAAGGATGCCCGGGTTCCCCCTGGGCGACCGATCATTTCGGGCAATGGGAATTATCTGGAGAAGGTCAATCAGTTGATTGACTTTCATCTTCAACCTCTGGTTATTAATTTGCCATCATTTTTGAAGGACACTGGGGAGCTCCTCAAGAAAGTTGATTCTGTCCATCTCGATGAGGATACAATTTTGACAACAGCAGATGTCGAATCATTGTACACGAACATTAAACACCGAGATGGGCTTAATGCTGTCCGTTTTTTTTTTTTTTTTTTTTCTTAATATGTCTGGGTCCTCCTCTGATTTTGGAAATTTTTTGTTGGAATTATTGGAGTTTGCTTTAACCCATAATTTTTTTGTTTTTAAGGGGTCCTTCTTCCTGCAGCTCCAGGGAACAGCCATGGGAGCGGCCTTTGCGCCCTCCTATGCGAATCTGTTCCTGGGGCTGTGGGAGAGGGACCTCTTCCTGTCAGATCGGGGGTTGTCAATGGACCGGGCCCTTTTGTGGGCCCGGTACATTGATGACATACTCATGATCTGGCAGGGTTCTTCTGACGAATTGGTTTTTCTTATGGATGAACTTAATACTAACGATTTAAATATTCATCTGACTTATCAGTGGAGTAGGGAGCGAGTGGAGTTTTTGGACGTTATCATCAAGAAGGATCAGCTTGGCTTTCTTCAAACTGACTTATTTCGCAAACCGACATCCACTAACTCCCTGCTCCATGCATCTTCTTGTCATCCACCTCACGTCGTTAGAGCTGTACCGGTCGGGCAGTTCCTTCGGTTACGAAGGATCTGCTCGACCGAGTCAGATTTTGAGCAACAGGCTAAAGAGTTACAGACTAGATTCCTTAATCGTGGATATAGTAGGCGTTCTGTTAAGAAGGCCTACAATAGAGCTAAATATGCCACCAGGGAATCTTTGGTTTACAACTATTCATCTAGGAGTTCTGGTCAGTCCGATAGACAGTTACGTTTCGTGACAAATTTCA
This sequence comes from Ranitomeya imitator, assembly GCF_032444005.1. Lineage (NCBI taxonomy): Eukaryota > Metazoa > Chordata > Amphibia > Anura > Dendrobatidae > Ranitomeya > Ranitomeya imitator. The sequence continues at coordinate 1,153,102,570 of NC_091282.1, forward strand.
ATTCTCAAGCCCCTAGAATCCGTGAAGCCTTAGCAAAATCCTGGCCCATCCTTAAGGTAGATAAAACCATCTCTAAAATATTACCTGACCGCCCCCTTATCTCATTCAGACGGGCGAGAAATCTCAAAGACCACCTAACGAGGAGCCATTATGAGGGGATACCTAGAACTACCTTCCTTGATAGGACTCTTCCCCGTTCTGGCTCCTTCCCATGTGGCCACTGTGTGGCATGTGTTAATATGGAGAGGACCAATGTATTCTCTGATTCTAGTGGTGAAAAAATGTTTAATATCAGAGGTAGGATAGATTGCACAACACGGTACATCATATATTATGCCACGTGCCCTTGTGGCTTAATATACGTGGGGCTTACATCTAGACAATTCAAGATTCGCATTCGCGAACACGTACGTGGCATTGAGGCAGCAGCTACCCATACCTCCGATGTAGCGGAATTGAAAACACTCCCTAGACATTTCAGAGAATACCATGGCTGTAATGGTGGTTTGATTAAATTTAGGGGCATTGACAGTCTGGATGTGGGCATCAGAGGTGGCAGGCTTACTAATAGGCTTGCTCGCCTGGAGGCCAAGTGGATTTGGACCCTAAAGACGGTTCATCCCCTTGGTCTTAACGAAAACTTGAGCTTTGTACCATTTTTGTGATCGTCGGATTGCGGAGCACTCTCTTTTGATAATAGATGTTCATTTGACATGTTTTTAACCATTTTATTCATTTTTTCAAGCCTTAGTTTCTGTCACTTCATTTTTTGGCCGTACTTGGAGGATATTTGTTCTTATCCGTATCGTATACTCTGGAATGTGGCGATAGTCGAAGACTTCATAAGAGGAAGGAGTAGGGGACTAAGAGAAGGATGAAAATATATACATAAAAAAGAAAAAAGAGGAAAAAAGGAGAAAATAAAAGAACAACGGATTAAGGAATATCGTTACCATATTGCCATCTAGTGGACACTTCTATTGATTTTATGTTATATATATCTTTATACCGGATGGAAGTTCACTTGTTGCCATGACTTAATATGAGTAGCCTGTATAAGTTAATACATGTATTGTTGTCATTACTTATTTATATATTTTTCATTTTTTGATTTATGATTATTTGTGTTAACATATGTTATATATTTATATATTAAGCATGATTGGCTTATGTGATGTGCAATAATCTGATAGCGGTTTTCTATCAAACATGTCTTGATATTATACACCCATGGCTCAAGATATGTTTGATATATGATTAATAGGCTACTGGCATTTGTCCAGATCGGTACTATCTTTCTCCTCTATTCTCCTCCTCTTTTTTGCTCCTCCCCCCCCCCCCACTTTCTTCCCCCCCCCCCTCCCCTTTCTTATTTGTAGTTCCTTGGGACTCTAAACTTGCCGCCGTGCATGCATCTACCGGGAAGACCTCTTGAGGTGAGCGGCGCTCCAGTGCTGTGTGCAGACTGGTCTCGTGGGGCCCCACGAGTACCAGTGCGCATGGCCTGGATGACGCGGCTCCCCTGTGGTTTACCGGCGGTTGCTAGGGGATGCCTTGTCACTTCCGGGTTGCGTCACGCATCTACTTCCGGTTTTCGGGTCTAGTAGTACTAGCGCGCATGTCCGAGATAACGCGGCTCCCAGGTAGTTTTACCGGCGGTTGCTAGGGGATGTCCCTCCACTTCCGGATAACGCCGCGCTTTCACTTTTGGTCTTCGGCCCCATTAGCATCCGAGTGTGTGGCCTGATGACGCGGCTCCACTGTAGTTTAACGGCGGTTGCTAGGAGACGCTCCTCCACTTCCGGATTGTGCCACACATTCATTTCCGGTCTTTGGCTTCTTATACCGCACATGTTTTTCAGTTTGTTAAGCGCCCCCTGACGAAGGTGTTCCGAAACGCGCGTTGGGGCGGACACCAGGGCACTGCACTGATCCCGGATCGATCTCACTTAGGGGTGATGTATTTAAATTTATCTTCATTTAGTATCGCTCTATATAAGCTTATGATAGTACTGTGATGTTGTACGATGTGATTAAGACTATGGTCTATTATATTGTGACTGGTGAGCATTTCAGTCTTGTATGACATTGTGTTTTGCCCCATATTGGATTAGACGATCCTATTTAGTTGCACTAGTATGATATACTTAATTGTTACTATAGATCAGCAGTAAGTGTCCTGGTGCCTTGCACGCACTATTTGTTTTTAATAATGTTGGATGGCTCTGTTGTCATCACTGTCCCCTTGCCCTACACTTGACAATAAAGCAATTTTAATTAAGACATAAAGTTATCGCTCTGGATTTATTTCCTTTTTCTCCCGTTCTGTATATGTTTATGATAACTGTCTGAATCCATTTGGGGAGAGTTAGGTCTACTGGGAATTTCTGTATATATATATTATTCTTGTTATTTACTATCTGCTACAAACCTCCCAGATGCTAGTTTATAGACACTATCTGCCCTTGGTTACCCCTATTCTGGTTCCTGGTTCTAACCGGCAGCCTGCGTTCCTAAAAATGAGCAAGTGAAGGACCTTCGATGATGTCACGGCTTGTGATTGGTCGCGTGAGTGGTCACATGGGCAGTCACGCGACCAATCACAAGCCGCGACATCATCTAAGGTCCTTCACGCGCTCATTCTTAGGAGGGAAGGCTGCCGGTTAGAACCAGGGCACGTCCGAGGGTGAGTATATTCCTATTAGGGATATACTCACCCTCAGACGCGCCCTGGTTCTAACCGGCAGCCTTCCTTCCTAAGAATGAGCAAGTGAAGGACCTTCGATGACGTCGCGGCTTGTGATTGGTCGCGTGAGCGGTCACATGAGCGGAAGGTCCTTCACTTGCTCATTTTTAGGAACGCAGGCTGTCGGTTATAACCAGGGCGCATCCGAGGGTGAGTATATCCCTATTTTTTATTTTTATTCTTTATTTTACACATTAATATGGATCCCAGGGCCTGAAGGAGAGTTTCCTCTCCTTTAGACCCTGGGAACCATTAGTATCCCATTGCACTGCATTGGGTTTTGTGTTTCGGCTGACCCCGACCCCGACTTTTCTATAGGATCGGCCGATTTCACTCGACCCGACTTTTGAGAAAGTCGGGTTTCGTGAAACTCGACCCGATCCTAAAAAAAGAAAAGTCGCTCAACCCTACTACCCACTATTAACACATTAGCACAGATGAGGTTTTGGCGCTAGTATTTGTGATTGGTGGCGTAGCCCAGCAGTTAGACTCTCAGCAATCACAGATTTATCATCTATCCTGTGAAAAGTTGATGTATGTTACTAATGGGATAATTTCTTTAAATATGCAATGCAAAATCTGTAAGGATTAAGAATAAACTGTTTTAGAAAGAGCGCCCTCGTCTATATCTAGTATTGCTAGACAATGTCAGGGATGCCCAACATATATGCCAAAGGCCATCTGGCCTTCACAAAGGGTAAAAAAAACCATTCCACTGATACTTTTACACATAACAAAAAGTTTCATCGTTCTTGTTTTTGCACTATTATAGGACATTGAAATGAAGGTACATTCCCAAAATATTGGCTGAAGTTACTCTAAAGTTGAAAATCCTGAAAATCCATTGTAAATGTTCTCTTCTTCACTACAGAAACTTGACACAGTTAAAGAATTAAAAGCTTAGATTCATCCTGAGCGAATTAATCAAACATCTAAATTATGTAGCTACTTTAATAAAGCTCTGACACTCCTCTGTTCAATATGTGAGAGAAGAGGATCTGTTGTTATGTCTACCGGTTTCTTTAAACTTCACTTTTTCAAGTCTTAGTGTTTTGCATAAATCCTTTGAATCTGCAGGTGGCCCCTTCTACAGCATTGCAGAAAATACAGATGTCAGCTTGATCAAACACATAAATTCATGTAATTGAATCAATAGCTGAGGTGAACTTGTGCGTTTTTCTTTTTTACTTTTTTTGAAAACCTGTGATATCTGGTTGACTTACATGTAAGACAGAACAAATTCTTGCTAGATACAGTATATATATATATATATATATATATATATATATATATATATATACAGCGTCTGACTGGAGCACCTTGGGCCCACCAGAGAAAATCATTCTTGGGGCCCACTATCTAGCTACATAGAAATACATTCAAGACCATCAATTGTGCGGTAAAACACGCTAATATCAGGGCATAATATAAGGTAGTACATGTCTTAATTATGTAGCAGCGGCTGGGGTAGCCTCCTCATAGAATATAAAGTAGCCCCCCTCATAGAATATAATGTAGCCTCCCACAGAATATATTGCAGCCCCCCATAGAATATAATGCAGATCCCTCATAGAATATAATGTAGCCTTCCTACATGCGCTGAATGATGACGTCATCCAGCCATGCTGATTCAGACAGGAAGTGCCGGGCAGGAAGGAGGACGTGGTGGATCCCTGCAGCTCCGCTCTGGTCCCAAGCTGCAGGGATCGCAATCAAGGATCGCCGCCCTTTAGGTGCCCACCTCCAGGGCCCCCATTCAGCAGCAGCGGCGGTCAATGTTAGCCTCAACCTGCGGCTAATGCTGCCCACCATTAAAGTGAAATGGTATTCACGCCTCTCCACGCCCATGGGGGCATGGGGAAGTGTGAATATTCATTTCTCTTTAGCAGCGGGGACAGGCTCCTGTCCATCTGCTGCTCTCTGGCACCAGAAGGGCCCCCCTTGACTCAGGGGCCCGATAGCAGCTGCGTGTGCCGCTATTAGCGACACTCCACTGTCTGGGGGGCCCCTGGAGCAGTGGGGGGCCCTAGGCAGCTGCTGGCCAATATGCCAGCAGGTGTCAGTGCTTGGGCCCACGGGAGAATCCTCTGGTTCTCCGGTGGGCCAGTCTGACCCTGCATATATATAGTTCAATAAATGAAGGGAACACTAAAATGCCACATCCTATCTCTGAATGAAATATTCCAGTTAGAAATCTTTATTCGTTACACAGTGGAAAGCATTGAGAACAGTAAAGCATACAAATTTGGATTGAGTGATACTGAAAATCAAAGTGGAAAATCAAATTACAGGCTTATCCAACTTCAGTGGAAATGCCTCAAGACAATGATGTTCAGTAGTGTGTGTGGCCACTCTGTGCCTGTATGACCTCTCTACAACTCCTGGGCATGGAGCTGATGAGGTGGCGGATGATCTCCTGAGGGATCTCCTCTCAGACCTAGATTAAAGCACCAGTCATCTCCTGGACAGTCTGTGGTGCAATGTGGCACTTGTGGATGGAACAATACATGATGTCCCAGATGTGCTCGATTGGATTCAGGTCTGGGGAATCAGCGGGCCAGTCCATAGCATCAATGCCTTCATCATGCAGGAACTGCATACACACTTCAGCCACATGAGGCCTAGCACTGTAATGCATGCAAAAGAACCCAGGGCCCACTGCACCTGCATATGGTCTCTCAAAGGGTCTGAAGATCTCATCTCGGTACCTAATGGCAGTCAGTGTACCTCTGACTAGCACATGAAGGGCTGTGCGGCCCTCCAAAGAAATGTCTCTCCACACCATTACAGACCCATTGCCAAACCGGCCATGCTGGAGGATGTTGCAGGCAGCAGAATGCTCTCCACGGCATCTCCAGACTCTGTCATGTCTGTTACATATGCTTAGTGTGAAAATGCTCTTATTTGTGAAGAGCATAAGGCGCCAATGTTGAATCTGCAAATCTTGGTATTCTCTGGCAAATGCCAATCGCTCTCCATGGTGTTGGGCAGTAAGCTTAGCACCCACTTGTGGACGTTGGGTGCTTATAACACCCTCATGGAGTTTGTTTCTGACAGTTTGAGCAGACACATGGTTGTCAGTAACCTGCTGGAGATCATTTTGCAGGTCTCTGGCAGTGCTCCTCCTGTTCCTCTTTGCACATAGGAAGATGTAGCAGTCCTGATGCTGGGTTCTTGCCTTCCTATGGCCCCCTTGATGTCTCCTTGTGTACTGGCCTGTCTTTTGGTATCTGCTACGTGCTCTGTTTACTGTGCGTACAGACACAGCTACCCTTCTTGCCACAATTCATATTGATGTGCCATCCTGGATGAGCTACACTAACAGAGCAACTTCAATAGCCTCATGGTACTGTACCTCTATGGGTGAGAGCAATGACAAAATGCAAAAGTGACCAAAACAAAACCCCAAAAAGATGATAACAGAGAAATAGTCTGTGGTCACCCCCCGCAGAACCTCTCTTTTATAGACGTTGTCTTGCTAGGAGTTACATTGTATTGTTTAAGTGTTCCATTTATGTATTTGAGCAGTATATATATATATATATTTTTTTTTTTTTTTCGTCAATAAGGTGATATTGCATTTTAAGTTGCTCTCTTTTGGCACATTTATTTCAGTACTTTACTTGGCGGTTATTTTAATGCTGCTGATAATGAACCCACTGTCCAATGTAGTATAAAGGAGCTAATAATAAATACATAACATATGGTGCATTTAGTATGGGGCATTTTAAAATATAACATTATTCTTACTCTACAAATGAGGGCATTACATCCAATAGAGGAGAAGCTCATATCCTTGCTAATTGGCTCCTGCAGAGTGGGAGTCGTTTCTTGGCTGATCTCATACCCTATGGCCCACTCTAGTATTTGTTAGCCATTTTTTTTTAATTGGAAAACTGCTGCTTTTTTTAAAGCTACAGCATCCCACTTTTTTCAGCGTTTTTGCAGCAGGTTCTCACCATGGAAAGCAATGAAAAAGTGCAAAATGGTTGCTAAAAATGCAAACATGCATTTTTTGTTGCATTTGTGCTGTGTTTTTGCTGCTTTTTAAGTAAGGTTAATAAACATGTACTGTAGACAAATGACATTTATGATCTGCCCCGAAAACACTGCCAAAAAAAATCGTCAAAAACACAGAAAAAAGCAACAAAACCTTCTTTTGGTAAGCAGCATTTTAACTGCCAAGAGATGGAGAGAAAAACACAGCAAAAAAGCAGCTTGTGAGCATAGCCTAATACAGCTGGTAGCAGGTTCATCATCATCTTCATCATTATTATTTTGCCTTTCATATAGTTCATGTAGCACGTGTAGAAAGCAAAAATGGGGCTCCTATAGAGCGAATGGTTAGGACCACTCATATATTGACAGCCAGTTCATTGTCAGTGGTCGTAACCATGGATACCTTAGCTACTGCAATGCCCTGCACATGGGGTAAGAGACATAGTGAATCAGAAGAACTATTCTACATTTCAAATTGGAGATATTTGCTATTACTATTATTATTACACCTACTATGTATTGGGATAGGATCTTGGAGATGGGAACACCCTTTTAAAGGTGGTGACAATACTTTATATCGGTAAAACCCAGTGACGTGTTGCTTTTATTATGAGTTGTTATTTCTGTGAATTTACATTTTGATGTGGGAGTTGTTTTTCCTTCTATTTTCATATTGGGTCTACGCCCTGGTTGATATTAGGTAGCCCGCTAGCTGGCTGCCTGCCTGTGCTTACCATTAACCCTGCACAAAAGCTTTGAGAAGAACGGTGAGCACTCAATCAGAGAATGTGGGACCCAAGTTCTTCTGATTTATGGTAGCATCAGTGGTGGAATAGTTAATCAGATGTCCTGAATCTTGTAACCTCGTAGCAAAATTGAAAATCTTAGTGCCGGCTAGCAATGTATTACAAAAAAATAGTGCATGTAGAAGGCTATCTATTTCTCTCCAGTCAATTTTACACTAATATGACATAATATTTCACATTAGCGGCTTCCAAGAAAAAGGATTTACCATGCTAAGGTCTCTTAGACGCTGGCGCTGTGAGTAACCTATTCACCAGGAATTATTTATATGTTTCCTAATGGACCTGTCATCAGATAGATCTGAATTATTCTTCTTGCCACCTGTATATATGAAATAAATAACATATAACAGCCAATGGTATTTTAATAATTAGCCAGCCTTGAGTAACACTGCACCGTGTCCATGTAAACTACATATACCGATACCTGGGACCAGGATAGCTCGCCTACATAGGAGCTCATTCATTTGTTTCTCATGTAATCAGACTCTTTTTTTTTTTTATTATTTTTTCTTTATGCATAAACCAATTCAGAAACATCAGTCAATGCTGATTCCCCATTAGACAGAGATTAGCTGCAATATACATTTGCACTATACAGCAAGATTAGTAAATGACTGGTGAAAAGCAAATCAAAGCAGCTTGACAGATGAATGCGCAGATTAAGAAATACAAGTTAGCATAACAATTAAAATTCACAAAGAAAAAAATGATTTATTCGATGTACCGTAGTCCTGAATATAGGTAGATTTCTGCCTGTCAATTTTTGCTGCATATTTGGTATTTGCGAGGCATGATTTACCACTTTCTTGCTCTAATTGGAAAAACTGTTTCTCTACAAGTATTTTGGAAAGTAACAGAAAATTCCACCTTTTAATATAGAACGGTATAGTAATAATAATAATCTTTATTTTTATATAGCGCTAACATATTCCGCAGCGCTTTACAGTTTTGCACACATTATCATCACTGTCCCCGATGGGTATGTCTTTGGAATGTGGGAGGAAACCGGAGAACCCGGAGGAAACCCACGCAAACACGGGGAGAACATACAAACTCCTTGCAGGTATTGTCCAAGGTGGGATAGATTCCTTATGTACCTGTATGAGCGCCCTAGTATGGCTACATGTATACAAATATTTTCTATCTTCCTCCTTTGACATATCATAAGATAAGCAGCATTAGAAGACCAACTTTTAAAAAAAGTTTCAATATGTTGGGATTTGTTTATAAATGGAAAAAATCCAAAAATGGAGCAGCCCTCGCCACTGGTATGTTAGTTAATGACGCTTTATTGAGGTCGTCATATGAGGATAGTAAACATAGAGAAGTGAGTGACTAGCAGTCGTTTTGCTTAACCCATGCTTCTTCCAGCTCTCCAGAAGAAGCGTATCTTAGGCGAAACATTTGTTATTCAAATATTCCTCCATGTTTCTTATCCTCATACGACGGCCTCAATAACATGGCATTAATTTACATACCAGTGGTGAATCCCACTCCTTTTCTGGATATTTTCCTACTTTGATAACCTGATTTCATGTGTCTCAACTTGTGGGCTGAGCAGAACTAAATCTGGCTGATAGATGCCATGTTATGCTTCCGAATCGATTGATTATATATGTGTGGTTGCATAGCCAGCATGAATGCCTCTTTTTTATGGGCTTATAAATGGCCTCCCAGAGGTGGTGATAGGTATTGCAGTCTGATGGCGATTTTGTCGGCATATTGTGATTTGAACAGTGTGAAAATGGATCCCACTCACACACCAGGGTGTTGATAAAAATCTTTAATTCGGCTTTATTTGGAATAATTCTTTTTAAAATGGCATAACATCAATTAGGACGTCTCAGACACCATTGCAAATATAAAATAGGGGGTGATGTATCAGAAGAACCATACGCGTTTCAAACAGTAAAGTTCTTGAACACTGGTGACATTTTATTGATATATACAATGATATATGTGTGCATATATATGTATGTATGTATGTATATAATTATATATATGACGCATGTGCTGTGAATTTGTAAGAGCAGATGCATTGCCTGTTATCTTCTTGTATCTTTATTTTCCTTAGATTTTATGTGTGACCTTTCATTTTGCATTTCTGTTTGTTACACAGTTTTGCTACTAGTAAGAACTTGAGAATTATTCTAGCAGCAGACGACTGTACAAAGTCCCTTCACCCTTCTATTGGAGTTAGTGCCATATATTGCTATTATATCACGTGTGTTTGCATAAAATAGCAGATTATTACTTCATATCTGTGACATTTCAGTGCTCAGCTTCCGATTCTTGCTCTGTACATCTGCACTGTAGGTGGATTGGATTCTGGCCACTTGAATAAGCATAATTGTATCTAAATATGTTCTACCCCTGCTTCACGTGTAGGCCAGGTGGTGAATGCTTTTACATTTCTTTTGCTGACCTAGATGGCTTTATTTAATCAGATAGTCCAATGTTTTCATAAATTCTTTGCTGAAAAATGTTAAAGTGAATCTGATAGCGGGTTCTCACACCCCAAACTATGTATATGTGCATGTAGCTCTTTCAAAGACAAGTCCTGCGATACCTGTACATGGTCAGACTGTTCTTCTGATACTGAGAAATTGGCATTTGTATTCCTTTAAAATGAAGCTCATGAGCTATTTCCATATCTGAAACCTTTGTCACTCCAGCTCCTACCCAGCGCTACCTCCTCCTGCGTGACTGATGGAGCATTTGCTTAAAATCACACAGCCTGAGACTCTCAGTCAAGCAGGAGGAGGCGGTGCTGGGCAGGGAATAGAGCTGTAGTGACAGAGGCTTCAGATTTACAATAGCTCTTTAGCCTCATTTGCATATTAATTCAAACTATGATTTCTCAGTAGCAGATAATCGAAATGGCCATGAAAAGGTGCTATTGAGCTTGCCTTTGAAATAGCAACATGCACATTTATATTATTTGGGGGTGAAATCCTGCCGAGAGATTTCCTTTAAGAAGTCTTTATCATGATTTTGCATTGTGTTTTCCTACTGCGCCTGATGATAATGCATCAATGGATACAGTATGCTTCATTTAGTCACCTAGTCATCAAATGTCAAGGATAATCTTAGCTCCCTGTATCATAGCATCTCTCCTCATATGTTCATCCCATTGGGGGTGAGGAGAAGCAGATTGAATTATCACTAGTGATGAATGAACCAAAGCTTAAAATTTCTAGGTTCAAACCGGACAGTTAGTGTCCGGTGCTAAACGCTAAACATAGACTTCTACGGAAGTCCGTTGCAAAGTTTGAAGTAGAGAGAGGTATAGAGAGGGAATTAATTTTTTTTCAGCTCCAAAGTTCCAGTCTCCATACATTTTAATGGGGCTTAGGTTCTGGTTCAAATTCGGGTAAAGTTTTGGTACGCGAATTGAACTTTAGACTAAAAATTGATTCCAGTACAACAACCCAAATTTCTCTGGTCTACTCATCCCTAATTATCACAGCTCATGGATTACTTCTGGCTCACACAAGGTGGCTCCCACTTACACAATTGTAAAGAAATAGAATATATTGCTAAACAAAAATGGAAGGGGCTGAAAAGACCCATAATGTTCAAAAACATTTCTGGCAGCATGATATCTAAATCTAGGATCAGTAACAATTTAGTCTTTTTGTTTTGTCAATAGAGAAGTAAATCGAAAATAGAGATGTTCCAGATTCATCATGTGATGGACAATAATGACGCCTGCGCCAGTCCGGCACCTGCACATTGCAGTATTTTGCTCTGCCCTCAACAGGGCAGACAAAGTACGCCTGCGCCGGAGCCGCAGCATGAATACAAGAAGAGGACGTCATCGTAAAAAGATGGGAGTCTGACTGGACTGCGATGCTCATTGGACCAGAACCGCCCCTGGGTGAGTATAATCTATGCTCATTTTCTTATCTTTCAGAATACATCGGGGGCTTATCTACAGCATTACAGAATGCTGTAGATAAGCCCCTGATGCTGGGGGGCTTAGCTCACCTTCGATTTTGGGGGTGACCGGTTCCCTTTCACTTTTATGCACAGTATAACATAGGAAAAGTTATGTATTAGTGACTGGATTGTGTACTGTAACCTGATATATATATAAAGGGTTTGCTTTTTTATTTTTTTTACTGAAATACACAGATCTTGTCCTTGGGCTGAAAATGAAAATGCGGGTCAGCAGTGTAAGGAGGTGGCGGGGACCCTCAATTGCTTTCTCTCTACTTTACACTGAACACATGTGTCACATGCGGCACCCTGATGGTTCACTAATGTTTTTTATCGTTATATGTCATTTAGTAATGTCATTGTCATATGTTGTATCCTGAAGGCGCATGTTTTTGTATATATTTATTTTAGGGAAAGAATGAGTTAAACTGTTGGGAGGAGTTAAAAGAGGGTTGGTGCAGAGCCTCTGGATTTAGGGAAGGGACTTCCTGCTCTTAGAGCAGAGCCCTGGCAGGACATGCACTATAGCAAGGACAGAGGATTCCCCATGAAATACAAGTTGGCTCTGTGGGATCGACCCCAGGAGAAATACGGGTTCAGGACCAGGATGGGAGCTGGTGTTGTACAGCCTTTTAAAATCGCAGGGACCGAGCAGGAAATGCTGTCTTGTTTGCACCATGTTCAGTAAAGTTTTGCCGTTGGAATAGCACTTTGGCTTGTGGTGTGTTCTGAGACCTCGTCACATGCAAAAGAAGCAAATGTGTACTGACTGTACCACAGGACTGGGATCTTACTTGTCTTTCCATGTGCAAGGTGCTGAGGTGTTCACTGACTGTCAATAGTAAACTCGCCCACGACTACCACCCCGTGCCACCTTGTTACAGCAGCACTATTCAAGTGAATACTGAATTACCAGAAAAACTCCATGAAAAATAATTGCACTGTTTTGGAAAAATAGTAGTGCTTTCATAAGGGGTACTTATCATTGAGAAAGATTTTCTACATATTCTTAGTGCCTTGTGGGTCAGAAAGGAAGCATGTAATGCTTCCTTTTCCCATTATGGTACTGTAAGTGTATGTAAAATTTTCTCCTTCCACGCACAATTCTTGAGAGTTCCAAAGTTTGCTCAACTTGTTTTAAAGGTAGTCTGTCACTATTTTTTATCTGTGAAAGCAGTCTACTGTAGAGACATAGATCCTTATTCAAGCAATGTGCCACTTACTGGGCTGCTTGCTGTAGCTTTGTTAAAATCACTGTTTTATCTGCTGCAGTTCTATCAGTTCTCTGACTGATGAGTTCTGTCTAAGCCCGCCCACACCACTGATTAGCAGCTTTCTGTCTACGCGTATGCATTGTGCATAGGCAGAAAACTGCCAGTCAGTGGTGAGATCAAGGTTAAACAAAGCTCATGAAGGTGGAGGACTACATGGCAGCAGGTTTACTAGTCCTCTAATGACAATATCCTGCTGATAAAACAGTGATTTTATAAAAATTGCAGCCAGTAGTCAAGTGATACATTGCTGGAACCAGAGTCTCTGTCTGTTTCCTTTAGGAGGACCTTTAGGCTAATTGCACATGTTGCAGAATTGCCGCAGAAATCTCCACGACAATTCCGCAAATCCTGCCACGGGTATATCGCATGCGGAGTTGGCATGCATTTTCCCGCCAGCATTGTGCAAGCATAATTAGCTTGCAGAATGCTAGCGTTTTCCAAGGGATCAGTAGCATCGCTTGCAAAACTGATTGACAGGTTGGTCACACTTGTCAAACATAGTGTTTGACAAGTGTAACCAACTTTTTACTATTGACGCTGCCTATACAGCATCAATAGTAAAAAGATCTAATATTAAAAATAATAAAAATAATAAACAAAATGGTTATTCTCACCTTCTGACGGCCCCTGATCTCCTCAGCGGTGCACGCCACGGCTTCCGTTCCCAAGGATACTGTGTGGGAAGGACCTGGGATGACGTCACGGTCACAGCGATGTCAGGTCCTTCGCACACAGCATCCCTGTGACCGGAAGCTGCCGCATGCACCACTGAGAGGCAGGAGGACTCCAGGGGCCATCAGAAGGTGAGTATATCACTATTTTTTATTTTAATTCTTTTTTTTAACAGTGATATGGTGCCCAGTCCGTGGAGGAGAGTCTCCTCTCCTCCACCCTGGGTACCATCCGCACGTGATCCACTTACTTCCCGCATGGTGGACATAGCCGCATGCGGGAAGTAAGCGGATCAATGCATTCCTATGTGTGCGGAATCCCCGCGATTCCGCAAATTAATGAAAAAGCTGCGTTTTTTTCCAGAATGCATTTCCGCTCCGGAAAAAAACGCAGCATGTGCATACAAAATGCGGATTGCATTCTTTTAATAGGATGCTTAATGTGAACATTTTTTTCACGGTTTTATCTAGTTTTTATAGCGAAAAAACGCGAAAAACCGGAACGTGTGCACACAGCCTTAAACTAATAGCTGAATAGCAAACAACGACTTTATTAATCATCTACAAACTGTTATTACTTGTCACTCCAGCTCATAATAGACCAATGCCAATGTATTCAGTGATAACAGAAAATGAATTATAAATATTTCCAGTCCTAACACATCTTTATTATTATGGATTCTCATGAAATAATGGATGAATATGTTGATGTCCGGCATTCTGCAGAATTCATTGCTGTTTTGTGCAACATTTTGAAAACATTTTTTTTTTCTCTTTCAGTCTCCTGTTTTATACAATGAATAACTGACCTACTTAAAGTTTTGTTGTTAAAGTACAAATACCAGTGGCATTCAGACAATGATCCTGTACTAGAGAGGAGCCGCAGCTATTTCTGTACTTTCCTGGACTTCACATATTCCCTATAAACTGCAATATTGTTATGAATACCTTAGATACGCAAAGAGAAACCGAGAAACATGTTGTATAATACTAATAAAAAAGCAATAAACCATGTCTACCAAGAGCAAGCACAGTCTTAAAGGGCCAGTCCAATCAGTAATAGTCTAATTCTGATTAAAAAAATTTAATATACTCTATTCCTATTCCTCACAATGTAGAGACCACCGCTTCCTTTCAGTGAATGAGAACACTGTTGTTTTTGATTTTCATCACATTTAAAGAAGCCCTTCTCCTCCCATCAAAGTTTTTATCCTCTTAGTATTTTGAAGTCATATTATACAGCACTGTGTATTTACAATTGCTCATTTTGCCTTTCTACCCAACAAAATATTTTTTTTTTCGCTGCTCTATGCAGAAAGAGGAAGTCTCTTGTCCCTTCATTTATCTTTCCCCTCTTCAACTGCTACCCAGCTGCTCCCCTTCCCCTCTGTTAGGGACTTTTGCAGTGACTTATGACTCATGCAGTGAAAATTGACCTCCTGTTCCTACCTAGAGCTTTGAAGAATTTGGCTATTTAGTTTTTAATCATGTCATGTCAAAGACTTAATGGAGAAGAGAAGAATTTACTGGATAGAAAGGCAAAATAAGCAATTGTAAGTACACAGTGCTATATAATAAGATTTTAACCAAAAACCAAGAAGAGAAATCTAACCCAGTATTCTTTACGTTCCAAGTAGAAACACAAGCATATAACCAAAAAAACTACCTGAAAATATTACTGATAACACGAAGATTAAAAAGCAAAATATTTTATTATATAATAGAAAGACACCAAACAATCCTCCGGATTTCTGTGTTTTGTTTTGTTTGGTGTCTTTCTATTATGTAATAAAATATTTTGCTTTTTAATCTTCGTGTTATCAGTAATATTTTCAGGTAGTTTTTTGGCTATATAATAAGATGACTGCAAAATGTTAGGATTCAAATTTTGATGTAAGTGCTTCTTTTAACATAGAACTCTGCACGTATGTACAGACATATAATACTGAATTATTTGTACTCTGAATTTATATCAGCTTTGCCAGTATGTTAGCTAAAGCTCCGTTGAGAAATTTCCAATCCTGGAGCATATTTTCTGAGTTGTACTGTTCCCCTGTTATTAACATTTTAAAATAATTGTTTGATCAGCAGGAGATTATCACTAGTGAAGCAGTAAGCCTGCTGATAAGTGGTCCAACCATGCCCCCCACCACTGATTGGCAGCTTTCTACCTATGCACAGTGTACACAGAGAGCTGACGATCAGGGGTGTGTGCAGGGTTATACATGGGGTCTGCTGCATCTTGCTGCACATTTGTAATCTGACTTGATGTTGGTAAAGATGATTCTTTTTCTGGCATGTTTTTTGATTTTATCTCCTTTAGTGAGCTGTTTTTTATTTTAGTGTTAGGACCCTTGACGTGGGTTTTGAGCTTGTATATTTTGGCCAAATATCGACCAATACCCATGTGATGTATTTATCATATACATTATTTTTCATTTTTTTATAACTCATTTTTCCATTTTTGCAGGATGCAGCCAGGGCCTTTATTGTTGGTTGGGTGTACTGTGGCGCCTGTCCTTGTGGGTTGCACTCATATAGTGCTGGACAGCCCGACTGATCTAATAGTGAGTGTGGGCATCATTAATAAGCCGTAAGCCGGACACTGTGCATCACAGGTACCTGTGTGATTGGTGTCACTGTCCTACGTAATCCTCATTTGTCTGCATTTTTTATTAGGCAGCCATCTCCTCTATTAATTGGTAGGTCTATCAGTGGCTGCTTTCATCAGTATTTTGCACCTGTGCTGCCCCCGCCTTTATCATGGGGGTCTGCTGCATCTTGCTTGTGCATTTGTGATCTGACTTGGTGTTGGTAAGGCTGTTTCTTTTGCTGGTTAGTTTTTTTTTATTTATGTCCTTTAGTGAGCGGCGCTGATACAGAGCTCAGCATTCAGAGAACTAGTAGATGAGCAGCAGAATAAATAGTTTTTAACAACAACTAGTAGCAGCCAGCAAATTAAGTGATACATCGCTTGAATCAAGGTCTCTACCTCTACATTATGCAACTTTCAGATAAGGTAGCAAAAACCTGATGAAACATTCTCTTTAAAGAATAAATTGACAACTGGGCATTACTATTAAACTAATTTGCCTTCCCATGTATGACACTGGCTCCACTGATTAAACGGTGTCATTCTATGTAGGGAAACTCCACTATTTTGTAACCATCATTTTACAATCTATTGATGAATATTGAAGAATAATCAATTTATTATCTAACTATACATTAGCCCCCAATTAATGTGGCCACTGCAATTTCTGTTCCTTCCACATAACAGGTTTTCCATCAGGCACGACAATTTATCTCATGTAGAACCACACACGTAGTCTATGCCATTTTTTGCCCATGTGGCTTTTTCTATATTGGTAAAACCATCCGCCCGCTTTTCGTGAGAATAAGGGAGCATTTCAATTCAATCCGGACAGGAAAAGGAGCTCCACGGCTTATTGAGCATGTTAGGAAAGTTCACGCGGACAACACTAATGTGCTGCGTTTTGCGGGAATAGAACAGATTTGTTTACTTCGACGGGCCGGGGATCTTCACAGGTTGCTTCTTATGAGAGAAGGAGAATTGATTCTCCGTATTGAGCCAATGGGTCCTTTGGGCTTAAATGAAAAAATTGATATGGCAGCTTTTTTATGAATGATTTCCTTTGTATTTCTTACTGGTTGTAAATTCTTTTCATTAACCATGTGTTTTCATTGTTATTGCTCTATGTTTGATTATTGTCAATTGTTTTTAATCTGTTTCTATTTTATTGGGTGTTTTGTCACATGTTGGTAGGTGGGTTTTCGTATTGATGATGTCAGGAGATGGGCGGTCCCTTGGATCACGGCAGCTTAAGGGTGCCTGCCCACTTCCTTTCACAATCAGGACCCGTTGAAGTGCAACCGCGCGAAACGGCCGTTGTCCTCCTCTATCCACGTTCTCCCCTTTTTGTTTCCCTGCATATGCCGCAATAAACCGCTGTTGAAAAAGGACCGGTGAGTGCACCATCATTTTTTTCTTTTTTGTTTGGACTATTTGCATACTGATGTATGGAGTGCACCCGTGTGTCTGCACAGGTGGTTTTGGCAGTGTGGCATAGCAGCAGCTTATAGCTGTGGGTATTTTGGATTATTGGGTGTAGCAGTGCCGTGTCATTTCTGCTTTTCTCCTGCAATATTATCTAACTATTATCTATCATCTATCTATTATCTATCTATCTATCTATCTATCTATCCATCCATCCATCCATCCATCCATCCATCCATCCATCCATCCATCCATCCATCTATCTATCTATCTATCTATCTACATTATCTATCTATCTATCTATCTATCTATCTATCTATCTATCTTTTGATATTTATGCAGAATAATTTATCTTATTTTCTTTCTATCATTACTGTAAATGAGATGGGAACAGAAGATGAGGTTTATATTACGATTACAGAAGACTTGGGTACATATCATTAGATTGCATTCCACAGAAACATACACCTCGATGACAGCAGAGAGGGAGAGAAATGACAGTTTATGGACATACTAAACACTAGTGTTGAGCGATACCGTCCGATACTTGAAAGTATCGGTATCGGATAGTATCGGCCGATACCCGAAAAATATCGGATATCGCCGATACCGATATCCGATACCAATACAAGTCAATGGGACATCAAGTATCGGAAGGTATCCTCATGGATCCCAGGGTCTGAAGGAGAGGAAACTCTCCTTCAGGCCCTGGGATCCATATTAAAGTGTAAAATAAAGAATTAAAATAAAAAATATTGTTATATTCACCTCTCCGGCGGCCCCTGGACATCAGCGGGAGGATCCGGCGTCCGGCACGGCTTCTTTCTTCAAAATGCGCGCCTTCAGGACCTGTGGAATGACGTCCCGGCTTCTGATTGGTCGCGTGCCGCCCATGTGACCGCCACGCGACCAATCAGAAGCCGCGACGTCATTCCTCAGGTCCTAGAAGGCGCTCATTCTAGGACTTTAGCTGAGGAATGACGTCGCGGCTTCTGATTGGTCGCGTGGCGGTCACATGGGCGGCACGCGACCAATCAGAAGCCGGGACGTCATTCCACAGGTCCTGAAGGCGCGCATTTTGAAGAAAGAAGCCGTGCCGGACGCCGGATCCTCCCGCTGATGTCCAGGGGCCGCCGGAGAGGTGAATATAACAATATTTTTTATTTTAATTCTTTATTTTACACTTCCGATACCGATACCCGATATCACAAAAATATCGGATCTCGGTATCGGAATTCCGATACCGCAAGTATCGGCCGATACCCGATACTTGCGGTATCGGAATGCTCAACACTACTAAACACACATACAGCGCTACCTGCTTCAAAGAGCATGAGCACAACTGGAAATGAACAGAATACGATGTGAGGTTACTCAGATCTATGGAGAAATTCATCACCAGGCAGTTAATGTAATGACTTCAGCTCTATAAATTATTTCCATTTTCTCTGCTGAGTTCTGTTCCATTCTTGTGAATAACATTCTATGCCTGATTTCACTGCAAGTGTCAAGTCACAGTATAAAATTATTACGTGAGCAAAAATAGCCAAATGCTCTAGGATTTTGCCTGCATTACACAAAAAGTATTGCTAATAATTTGCTGAACTGTGTTCTGGTTATTTTCTAGGAGCTCCCACGCAAAGAAACACCTATAAATCTTTCCCGCCGCAAACTTTTTTCAGTACATATTGCATTTTTACAAGTAACAAATATTTCTGCCACTAAACAGTTATTCCCATCTTAAAAGTGATTACCTATCCATAGCATAGGTGATAACTAATTGATTGGTGGGATGAGTGGTAATTGCTGGGATCCCCACCAATTCTGAGAACGGGACTTTGAAAAACAACCTATCTGAATAGAGTGGTGTCCACACATGGACACTACTGCTCCATTTATTCTTTTAGGACTGATGGAAAAGTTGAAAGCCACCAATCAACACGTTATTACACATTCTATGAGTTGGTGGTAACTAGTGATGGGTAAAACCATGAATGTGCGGGTCTGGAGGGTTCGGACGAACATCTAAAGAAAAGTTTGGTTCAGGTACCAGAACGTTACCCGCACCAGGACCCTATTCAGATGCACATATGTTGTTTGCCATTCTGTCATCTGCATGATGGGGTGGCAAACACGGGCTTTGATTGGTGGTGAGATAATTAACGGCAGTCAGGGAACTGTGGTTCCCATGCTGTAAACCGCTGGTCACGGACGTCTGATGATGAGAGAGTACTACTCTCATCAGTATAAGCCTGCTGTTGCTGATAACAACAAGAGCAGTCACTGCTGATGAGAGTATCCATCAGCTGTCACCTCTGCTATAAATAAATAAAAAAATGTGGAGTCTCTTCTATTTTTGATAGCCAGAGCAGGCAAAACTGACAGCTGTGGGCTGCAACCTGTTATGATGCGGTGGTCTAGGAGCAACATGGAACGAGCTCTGAAGGAAGTGGTAACTGTACTGACCGCAGTCCCTAAGCTCAACACAACACTAGAAGTAGCCGTGGAATGCTCCTAACTCTCCCTAGGCATCTCGTCACAGCCTAAGAGCTAACTACCCCTAAAGACAGAAGCAGGAAAACTATCTTGCCTCAGAGAAAATCCCCAAAGGATAGATTAGCCCACCACAAATAATGACTGTGAGTGGAGAGGGAAAAGACATACACAGAATGAAACCAGGATGAGCACAGGAGGCCAGTCTAGCTAAATAGATAGGACAGGATGGAATACTGTGCGGTCAGTATAAAACACTACAAAAATCCATGCAGAGTTTACAAAAAAAATCTCCACACCTGACTAAAGGTGTGGAGGGTAAATCAACCCTATCTGAACCTCTAGTCTCAGAATTTGCTTGAAAAAAAAACTGCTTGGAGAGGGTTGGTGTTTCCTAATGAGTTCTCTTGGTCAATGTTCTGTGGGAAAAAATGCACATTAGCCTTGTTTTGGAACAAAATTATTTTATTAGTGCAAGTCTAGTTTACATGTTTTTCCCAAAGATCATTGTTAATGACTAGTGATGAGCGAGTATACTCATTGCTCGGGTTTTCCTGAGCACGCTCGGGTGACCTCTGAGTATTTGTTATTGCTCTGAGATATAATTTTCATCACCTCAGTTGCATGATTTACGGCCTCCAGATATGCTGAATACATGCGAGGAATGCCTGTTTGTTAGGGAATTCCCACACGTATTCATCTTATCTGGAAGCCGTAAATCATGCAACTGAGGCAATGAAAACTATATCTCCGAGCAATAACAAATACTTGGAGGTCACCGAGCATGCTCGGGAAAACCCGAGCAACGAGTATACTCGCTCATCACTATTAATGCCATTACATACTGCGATTAAGGGTTGTCCTCACCAAACATTGGATACCAGTGCATGGAGACTCTAGCACCATACACAGTCCAGTGTCTATTCTCTAGCATTTTTCATGGAGTTTAAGGTCTGATCATGTCTAACTTCTTAGTTCACTTGTCAATACTCTGTTAGAGGTATAAGCAACCATTAGTTATGCAATGATTTGCTGAAATTGTACACATTTTATTGGAATTGTTGTAGGCATGTCCCAAATTATCATTTTAGGTTAGAAAATGCACTACCCTAAAAAATACAATAACATGCATGAGGCTTATACCTCTTTACGGTAAAGTGCCCTTAGATCTACCAAGGTCTTTTGGGCTATGTAGCAGTATGTAAAGAACACATTTTGAAGATTGTTGATTTATCTCATAGTGTATGTAGAAAAAATTTATTGGTCTAGTTTCAGTCTCAGTGGAAGGCAAAGTGAAGTATTTGCTTTATATCACTTTCACTGCTTTTAACAGAGTTCACATTGTGAACTGACAAAGCAGAAATCATATACTAAAATTAACACAAAAAAAACCAAGACGTAATTAAACTTTGTGTAAAGAAGGGATTAACAAAATATGCACAGATGGAAAACCCACACATGGCTATAAATGTGCTTCATTATTAATTATCCTGATTGATATGTTTGTATTTTGAAACTACCAGTACTTGTATGGACACTATTTAAATGCATATATCCTGTGATAGAAAAACCGGCACCAACACTACCCTATCATAGAAAACTGGGGACAGTCTTTCAAGCAGAAGAGCTCTCGGTTGATATTGAAAGCAAACAATTATTGTGAAATGTGAGAAAGGAAAAAACTGGCACTCACCATCCCTTAAGATCTTCGTTTATTCATTAAGTTTAAAACATGTATTTGTCCTGATTCAGGACCCGTTGATGCGCAGAGAAGCGCATAACAGCTGTTGTCCTCACTAAATAGTCAACCTGCTGCCATATTTTAAACTTCATGAATAAAAGAAGATTTTAAGGGCTGGTGAGTGCCAGTGTTTTCTTTTCTCACATTCCACAATATTTAAATACATATATCATATGATATATATATAGCCAGCCACAAGTATTGGGCTTCATATGCCTCATTTAGAAAATCACAGTGTTCATAGGGTTGTATTAAGCAACAATCAAGAATGGTTGACTCGACCACAGACTTGACCTATGTAAAGAAAGCATGATATGGAAGAAAGTATCGTCAGGTTTTTTCTTGTTCTTTGATACTTTTTTTAATTAAGCAATTTTTGCTTTTTGTGCTTTTTTAATCTTCATAGAATAGACATATTTTCAGATTTTTGGTAAAAGATTAATTTTACTGGTTTTACAGTAGTATTCTAATAAAGGTTAGTATATTTTTGGATTTCTCTCTTTCTATGTGTATAAAAAATATTAAAAGGTCTTTTACTTTTAAGATTTATGCCATTAGTTTTCTTATGAACACATAGTTCAGTGTTTCTCTTTTTGGCTCTTGATAATTTCCGAATAGTCTACCATTGCATTTTTCAGAAGATATATATTCATCTAACTAGTTGTGTATTATATACTTATATACTTTGTTACACATTTTTTCAGAACTTGTTTGATTAAAAAAAAATAGCATAGGGAAAAAAGATGAACTGGCCAATTAAAACTAACCAATCACATACAGTACATGGTGACTGCCAACTTTGAAATAAGATATCTTTGGTGGTAGATGGGTAGATATTAATGAAGAGTTTGTTGCTACCAATTTTACTAAGTAGTCTTAAAAAGGCAATACATTTCTGAATTTTTCTTGAAGTGGTAAAAAAGACTATTTGAATTATGACAGGAAAAAGAATGACAAGCTACTTTGAAAATAAACCATTAAATATAAATGACTAAAATACGTTGGATCCAAGTGGCTACCAACCTTGAAATGAAAGATATCCTTCATTTTGTTAAAATAAGTTGTACTCTCAAAATGTCACTTTCTACTGTATCCAAATACTAAATCCACTTAGGCCAGAGACATCAGAGGAACATTGTAAATTTATAAGTCACTTCTCCAAGCAAAGTCTTTTCTTCCACCAGTGTTTGAACATTTGATTAGTATAACACATACACAAAAGAGAGTGCAGGCAAAAAAAGATAAAAGCAATAACAAGTATTTATGTTTCTACAGTGGATAGTAAAAAACCATCACATACACATAGAGAAATTACTTAAATGTGCTTCCTATCACCTGATATCTACTATATAATTGTCTAAGGGTACTTCCGTCTGTCTGTCTGACCCAGAAATCCCGCATAGTATGGAGCAGGTACTGGGCACTGACTGGACGGAAGTAGGGAGGGACCAATTCTCGGCCGGACTGTGCCCGTCGCTGATTGGTTGCGGCCCCCAATCAGCGACGGGCACAGTCCGGCCGAGAATTGGTCCCTCCCTACTTCCGTCCAGTCAGTGCCCAGTACCTGCTCCATACTCCCCTCCAGTCAGCGCTGACACAGGGTTAATGGCAGCATTAACGGATCGCGTTATGCCGCGGGTAACCCACTCCGTTAACGCTGCTATTAACCCTGTGTGACCAACTTTTTACTATTGATGATGCCTATGCAGCATCAATAGTAAAAAGATCTAATGTTAAAAATAAAAATAAAACAAAAAACCTGCTATTCTCACCTTCTGTCGTCCGGGTGAGTATATAACTATATTTTATTTTAATTATTTTTTTTTTAGCAGGGATATGGTGCCTACACTGCTATATGCTACATGGGCAGTGTTATATACTGTGTGACTGCTATATACTACATGGCCAGTGTTATATACTCCGTGGGCTGTGTTATATACTGTGTGGGCTGTGTTATATACTGCATGGGCTGTGCTATATATTACATGGGCTGTGTTATATACTGCGTGGGCTGTGTGATATACTATGTGGCCTGTGTAATATACTGCGTGGGCTGTCCTATATATTATGTGGGCTGTGTTATAGTTTGTGTGGCTGCTATATACTACGTGGGCTGTGTTATATACTGCGTGGCTGCTATATACTACGTGGGCAGTGTTATATACTGCATGGGCTGTTATATATTACATGGGCTGTGTTTCATACTATGCGGCTGTGCTATATACTGCGTGTCTGCTATATACTACATGGCTCCTATATACTACGTGGCCTGTGCTATATACTATGTCGCTGCTATATACATACATACTTATGCTAGAATACCCAATGCTTAGAATCCGGCCATGATCTAGCATTTTATAGTCAGAAAATAAGAAAAAATCAGTACTCGCTTACTGATTCCCAACAACTTACTTGTATCTCTGCACAGGTCATGTCCCCCACAAGTCTCCTTTGTTTTTACAGCAGAGGACTCACCAGTGATGTAGAGGAGCGATCAAGAATCCATACATAAGGTTCTTTGTTTCATTTTTTCAAGTACTTTAGTATAGTTTAGTACTGCAAGCAGCGTTCGAGGTCCGTCACTCAAATGATGGCACATCGCT
Source organism: Ranitomeya imitator (assembly GCF_032444005.1). Classification (NCBI taxonomy): domain Eukaryota; kingdom Metazoa; phylum Chordata; class Amphibia; order Anura; family Dendrobatidae; genus Ranitomeya; species Ranitomeya imitator. The sequence goes on from NC_091282.1 coordinate 1,153,126,863, forward strand.
AGCGCACGCCCATTGTGGGCGTGCGCTAGTGATGCGTTCGCCATTGCAAGCAATGGCGACGTTAACAGACTACGTTACACCGCGTTATGCCACGGTGTAACGTAGTCCGTTTAACGGGTTCACCCAACACAGTGTGAACCTAGCCTTAGTAATAAAGACGTTCATTTAAAAACTGCAGTTTGTGATTACTTGTGTTATCTTTGTCTAATATTTAAATTTATTTGGAGATCTGAAACATTTAAATGTGCCAAACATGCAAAAGAGTAGGAAAACAGGAAGGGGCAAACACTTTTTCGTACAACTATTTATATATAATGTCCAAAAAGATGAAGGCAGTATTCCAGTCTCCAATATTAAGTGACTTATTGACCCATGGTGAAATAATCACAATGAAAAGTCTATAACAAGCTCTACACCTCCTTCTGTGTCATAGAAACCGCTTAAACTCCAAGGTGAATGCCACCTTTTAATCTAATGTCCCAGGGTGACACAACACTAATAAATAATAAAAAACGGTACTAGAATGGTTACGGTACGGGATTTGCCAAAAATAGCAAGCACTACCTGTTCTGTATCTGGTGGAGTGCCTTTCTTTTATGAACACCCCTGAAAGGGAAATATAATACTCAGAAGTAAAATTACATGACCTTTATGAATTTAAGCCACATTTCACACAAAACAAATTATAATAAAGATGTAATTACTGTTACACTGTTAGTGACCTTGATATTCAATGACCTTTTAATGAAAGTAATTATATCTTCCTACATTTAAATAATCAATTCACCACACATATGACAGAAGGATAATGCCGAACACGTAAAAATTCTATACTGTTAGAGAAATTTTATGCTAATTTCATGCTGACACAAATCCATAATGTGGAAGCTTTAGATAAAGCTTCTTGACTTTTTGTTTGCGGTTGAGTTAAGTTTCCTCTAAATTTTTCATGGAAAATACCTAAACTTGTCAGAACACTTTCAATAGCTGAAATTAATTTCTTTATGGCACATGAATGTCTAAAATTAATTTTCTCCCTTGAGAATTTAGGTTTTAGTTTATTGAGGTATTTACAATTGCTATTTTTTTCTATCGCCGGTTTTCACAAATTTCTGCCTGCAATAGCGTGTGGCTGTACAGTGCATTTTATACCACATGCTTATTTTTATACTCTAACGTTGCTACATTGGAACAGATTTCTATGAATAAATCTATGAGATTACAAAAATAACCTGCAAACATAAAACAGTGTAGTGCATTTGCTATTGCAAGCACAAACCCAATTTTGGAGAAGGATGCACCAAATTTGAATGCATTTTTGGAGCCACCGGTCATACCTAATTTTACACGTGTTTTTAAAATGCTCTTTGCATTTAACTTAATTGAGGTGTAAATTGATGGGATTTCCTGATCTAGAAAAGGGTTTTGTTTAATTTAGAAAACTTGAGAAATTGCGCAAGACTTTTGGTGGAAAAATCGCTGCACATTGAGCAATCCAAGAGATTACTTGAAATTAGAAAAATATTGTCTAAGGATGCATCAAATGTACAATGTATTATGCTTCACTGTGATACGTTTGGCACCTTTTAAGACTATGTAATCTAATATTATATGTTACAAATATAAATCAGCCCTAATGAGTTGTGCTCCTTTCTTCAATATTTGAAAGTCCATTTATCTTGCACAATATTGTTTCACAATAATTGTGGAGTCTGAGCAGGCTGCCATTTGTTGGGGAAATGATCTTTTGTGCTGCACTAAATATCATCAATCTCAACAGCAGATTGTCAGGATTAGTACTAATAGATCAATGACAGTCTATGCGGACTGAATCATAGAATGTTAGTGTTGGAAGGGACCTCAAGGGTCCTCGTGTCTAACCCCTTGCTCAATGAAGCGCAGGATCCACTAAGCCATCTCATGCAAATTGCCTCTTCTGAGAAAAAGAGGTCTTAAACTCTATAGCGCCACCTGTTGGAAGTAGCGATCCTACAAGTCACAATCAACCCTTTAACAAGTCGTGCAATATGACTTAGGATAAAAGCCAAATCAATATCTCAATTCGCAGACACGGTGTTTCGGGCTGTTGGCCCTTGTCAGTGCGAAGCATGAGAACTGATTTGGCTAGGTGAGAGGCTCTGGACTGGGGTCTAACCCCTTAGACCCCAGTCCAGAGCCTCTAAGCCATCTCAGACAGATGTCTGTCCAGTCTTTGTTTGAAGACTTCCATTGTAGGAGAACTCTCCACCTCTATTCTAGATTATTCAGTGTGCATCTAAAGGTTGGTCTGTGTAAACAGGCTATTAATCAACCGCCATTCACCAAACAAGCAGCTGAACAGTGGTCGTTTAATGCCCAAGGTCAGTCCTAAAGACTCACTCACATGTCAGTTTTTAACATATGAGGGCTAACCTTTTCTATAATGGATAGCACTTGTACTTATGGCAGTCTTTGTACGTGATTTTTTTGAAGACCAAGTTGTCTATGCAAAATCGTGGAAACATGTCGGATATTGAAACGAGTGTCGGATCAAACTTGGCTTTGAAAGTGTATAGGTCAGTGAAAAAAATCAGACAGCACTCAGAAGCCATCCATGTTTCTATTATTCACTGACTGATAGATAAGAAAAAGTGGAGAAAAGTCTTTTACCTCATGAATGAAAAAAACTGATGAAACTCTGCTCAACCTCTGGTGGAACTCTGATGACACTGATGAAAATCTGATAACATTTTGTTGAAAATAACTGTCCATTTTTCATGTAGATAATGAGATCTAAGGTTGATTGTGCATGTTTAAGCTATGGAAATCATAGACAGATACTGCTGCTGCATGGTGTACCTGCACTTGTAACCTGAAACCACAGGGAATAACCATGTGCTGCCGCAACGTGTGCAGACACCCTTTGGTCAAGGCTACGGAACTACTTTGTCAGCAGTGCCAAATATGAGCTGAGACACAACCATTCTACAACTTGATCCTATATCTTTTTATAGCCATTTTTACCAAAATGTCCAACATCACGGAACTGTTGCCCACGTGTTGTTCACCTAACTTCTCCTCGCTGGATGCCTCATCCATGAACACTATTCATAAATGCAGGTTTTCGAAGCTGAAAGCACAATCTCATCCTAACGACAGGGGAACTGAACTACAAACATTTGAGAATCCAGTGAAGTTAATACAAGTTTATCCTTACAAGCATTTCTACTTTGAGACAGCTGCTTCTCTATTTCAAGCCCGTTCCCTGCAGTATTACAGAAAGTCTGGACTTTTTTTTTCTTTTCTTCTAATTAATATTTTCCAACAGTTCATGGTCAGTGAAATACTTTACATACCGCCTTGAAATAAATGGTTGAAAATGAAGTATATAATTAAATACCTGTGATTGATTTTACTGGGAAGTTAATGCACTCAAAATTTCCTTTGACAATACAAATTTGAAACATACTTAAGTTTCTATAAATCCTGCTGAAAGATAATTGACGTTTGCAAACTATCTAATACATTAATTCCATTTGCATCTGGATTGAAATCGAAAATTAAATGGGCAGGCAGTGAGAAATAAATAAATAAACCTGATAGCCGCCGAAGAATAGCGATGGAAACCCTAATTGTTTCTTTTTTGCTTCTCATCTTCAGCCATTAGTGTCGGTGCTTGGTGAGTTAGAGCATGATCCATTACAGCCAGAATGACTTGAGAGAATTAATTTTTATGAATATGATATCTCAGCAGAGAGTGCAACACACAGAAATCACTTTGAGCAAATGGACAGTTTTCCCCTAAGGACAATACACCAATTTCCGTCACAGTAAGAAAATCCAAAGCAATATTTTATTACATGCCCAAGGACCGATGTTACTGACACAGAGTTTAATTGTTTACTTCTCCAACAATATACCCGGTTACATGGCTACGATGTGTCTGCATATGCCACAGAAATGGCAGAGCTGAATATGACATTTAATGTTTAACTGCACTAGTACATGGTTTTTCTGAATGTACAGTCATGTATGTGAACATGAGAACTAATTCGATTGCTGGACATTATATGTCTTGTATACTGAATTTTAAGCAGTTTTTCCCTCTACATTTGAAGCCTCTGCATTTTTTCTTTGAATGCTTTTTCTCCCTCCAGATTCTCTCCTTTTCATATGCTTTTATAGGCTGTGGCAGGCAGGCTTACTTAGGCTACGTTCCCATTAGCATTGTGCGGGGCAGTGTCGGCGACGCAACGCACAGCGCATGCAAAAACGCATGCACAACGCAGCTTTTTGTGACGCATGCATTCATTTTTGCATGATTTTTGGTGCAGAAAAAACTGCATCATGCAGCGTCCTCTGCACCCTGACAGTTGCGCCAAAATGACGCATGCGTCACAAAACGCAAGACAACGCATGTCAATGCGCCCCCCATGTTAAATATAGGGGCGCATGACGCATGCGTCACCGCGGCTGCGCCCGACGCTGCCCCGCACAACGCTAATGTGAGCTGCTTTTGAGGTAGACACAGGCACACGTGGGTTAAAGTCTCTGGGTGGTTTATTGTATCCTAAACCGCAAAATGGCAACAGAAAAAACAGCCTTTCTGGCTCCAAAGGAAAGCTTGCTTGCCTCTCTACAAAACACAGAAAAAAAATGGCTAGACATTTATTTTCCCAGCCACATCCTTGAGACTGAGATTTGGAGAGTGGGCGTCCCACCCATCTATTACTTACTCACCCAAAAACCCGCCTATAACATGGCCGCTTAAATCCTTCAGTACATACCATACTGAAAGGAAACTTATGGGTTTCTAGATCATGGAGGAAAGCAGTCTCTGTTACACATATCTCCTCTCACATATTGTGCCAGTGACCCTGTCACAAGGCATTGTAGACAGAGTTGTTGACCACTTTAAAGAAGCAATTTTTATCCTCTTAATATTTTGCAATCATCATATTATACAGCATAGTGTGCTTACAATTGCTCATTTCGCCTTTCTACCCAAATAATCCTCTTTTCTCTTCTCTTTGCTCTATGTAGAAGTCACTTTGCCCTGCATGAGTTATTCACCTCTTCAACTCCTAACCCAGCTGCTCTGCTCCTTCCCACTGCCTGGGACTTTTGCAGTGACTTATGACTCACGCAGGGAAAATAGACTGCATGTTTCTACATAGAGCTTAGAAGGAATCAGCCAGTCTGTTATTAATCAAGTGATGTCATAGACCTAATGGAAAAGAAAAGAATTATCTGGGAAGAAGGGAAAAATGAGCAATTGTAAGAGTACAGTGCTATATAATATGATGGCGGCAATATATTACAAGGATACAATTTTGATGAGAGTGTTTCTTTAAGGAGTTTTTGAAAGTGAGACAGGAGTCAGAACAAGATTGTTAAGTGGAAAAACAAGCATATTTTTGTTATAAGACATAATACAAAGCTTTTCATTATCTCTAGTACTAGAGAATTATGAAAATAAAGAGTAATTACCGTAATAATACTGTTTAATCTAGGCTGTGTCAGACTAAAGAACCGGAGATGATCTATAAATTGCTGTTAGGTCAGAATCAAACCACTGTATTTTCTCTCATCTGAGAGAATCGGGCTGATTATGCTTCTCTGACTCTAATCAAACTCTAATCACAGTTTGATCAGAGTGTGATCAAAGTGTGATCTGATTTTCTCGAATGTTTAGAATATGGAAAAAAAAGTCTCCATCTTCTCCATTCTGTAAGTTCATGAAAATCAGACTGTACTCAGACTGCAGACCGATATTTTCCACGGACTCATTAACTTGCATGGCAGATTACGAATTGAATATTGAATGCAAATCAAGCCTCGCTGTCCGAGACTCTGTCGAAGGGAAAAATTGAACACGTGCATGGCCTCATAGACTAACATTGGTACGAGTACAATCCAATGTTTTGCCCGATCCCACTCTGACCGAAAATACTGGTGTCTGCACAAGCCCTTAGCCTGTATGATATGCTATGTTACTATCACTACTGACATGTTATATCAGTAATAAGAGTTAATAGATTATTTCTGCATTTACCCCCTGTTTCTTTGAGGAATTCACCCGTTGGCATATGCAGTCTTATAGGGCGAGCAGTACCCCCAAAATAACTGTTCTCCTTTGGTTGTCCTTTGTCTTTTTTATGATACACTGGTTGCCTACTCTCCTAAATGTGAAAGCCTTGTTTGGCTTGTTTTGCACCCGTTGGACGCAGATTCATAGGTTCGCTACCTCCTGTGCATCCTTCTGGAGGATTGCTAATTCGCATATTTTTAAAAAGATGATGAATCCACTTACAGTGATCAAGCATATTGTAATGTCAAAGCCTGGGGGATTTTCATGAATTTTGGATTCCTCCCCTGCTTCTAGGGACTGTGATGAAGTAAACATGGAAAATGACTAACAGCACATTGTGACATTCTGACGAGAGGTGCCAAATCACAAATCTAGCCCTGCCGAAATCATAAACATAAAACATAATTCATAGCTTGATTATATTATTATCGCTGTAATACGTAAATAGTTGCATATTTCTTATGTATGTCAGAATGACATTTCATCCAGGTCCCAGCCTTTTCATGCTCACTCCTCCACTAATAACCAGATTACAGACTAATAAATATAAAAGGCCGAGCAGGAGTTATGGATTTAGCTGTGCAGAGTGCTCCCTGAGCTATTCATCTAACCATCTGAAGAGCTGAATTGATAGTCTGAGAGTTGACTGACTTATTGTCAATATCTACATATTCCTCATAGAGTCCCCAGCGAGGACATCAGACAAGTCATTTAATAGCAGTAAGATGGATTCTACTTTAGTCTTCTGTAATCTCCTTGCATGGGAAAGGTTTTTTCTCATTTTGTACATGAGAATGTATGTGGAATTGACATTTGTTTCTCGTGAAGTGATTCATTATTGTTACTCATGAATATAAAGCAACAAAGGATACAAAGTTGAATCATGAGAGTGAAAAAAAAATAAAGACTGGACCATAGAAGAAACCTTGGAATCCAGCCTTAAGGTACCGTCACACATAACGATATCATTAACGATATCGTTGGTTTTTGTGACTTAGCAACGATATCGTTAAGGAAATTGTTATGTATGACAGCGACCAACGATCAGGCCCCTGCTGGGAGATCGTTGGTCGCTGAGGAAAGTCCAGAACTTTATTTCGTCGCTGGATCTCCCGCTGACATCGCTGGATCAGCGTGTGTGACGCCGATCCAGCGATGTCTTCACTGGTAACCAGGGTAAACATCGAGTTACTAAGCGCAGGGCCGCGCTTAGTAACCCGATGTTTACCCTGGTTACCAGCGTAAACGTTAAAAAAACAAACACTACATACTTACCTTCAGCTGTCTGTCCCTGGCGCTGTGCTTCTCTGCACTCCTGCATCCTGTGTCAGCGCTGGCCAGCCGGAAAGCAGAGCACAGCGGTGACGTCACCGCTCTGCTTTCCGGCTGACCGGCGCTGACAGTGCAGAGGAAAGCAGAGCGCCGGAGGACAGACAGCGGAAGGTAAGTATGTAGTGTTTGTTTTTTTAACATTTACGCTGGTAACCATGGTAAACATCGGGTTACTAAGCGCGGCCCTGCGCTTAGTAACCCGATGTCTGCCCTGGTTACCGGGGACCTCGGGATCGTTGGTCGCTAGATAGCTGTCTGTGTGACAGCTCTCCAGCGACCAAACAGCGACGCTGCAGCGATCGGCATCGTTGTTGGTATCACTGCAGCATCGCTGAGTGTGAAGGTACCTTTAGAAATGCTTTCTGTTTTTGCCTGTGTGTTCTACCTTGCCTGCCACTTTATCTACTTCTGTTGCTCATATAGTGCTGACTTACTCAGTAGAGCTGCAAACAAATTGTCACTGATAAGAGAATTTGCCAAAATTTGAATTCTGCAAATTTTCTAAAACTTGAAGAGAAAAACTAAATTGAATTAAATCCGATCTATTGGATGAAAATAGAATGTACTGCACTTTATTATGCTTTGAAGTCTCTTTGGACCCAGAGTAAAAAAAAGCCTAAAAATAAGAAAAAAAAATTCTTACCTGATCTCACCAGTCCAGCAGCAGAACTTCTTTGCCCGATGCTCACTAGGCCTCACGAGACATCATGATGTTGCATGCAGCCTAGTGAGTGCCGTAGATGCTGAAGAGCTCCATGAAGATGGAGGAAGCTAAAGGTGAAAAATCAGGTTAGGGCCTGGGTGAGATGAATATTATTTTTTTTAACTACCTCCCAGGCCAAAACCAAATCCTGCAACATAATAGCTGACTGGATGCCATTTTTCTGGATTAAATTGAATTGAATCACAAAAAATTTTGTAAGCTCGCTGATCCAATTATTTGTGAAATTAGGATCAAACTTGATTAAAATAGCTTTGAATCAATTCAATCATCTTTAATTGTCATCATTCATATCAGTATATGTTACCCAAGAGGGTTGAGTTTCATAGGACATCAATTCAGCTATTAGCTTGTTTTTGCAAAGTCGAAAGAAACCAGACAAACTGGAGGAAACCAATGCATTGTCTATGTTGATCTGGTTCAAATTCTGGACCTTAGCTGGAAGTTCCGGCCTAGAGTGAAGTGGCCCTGGATTTTCAGCAAATGGCGGCAATAAGAAGAGGCAGTGGGAACCGTACTACGGAGAGAGTGTGCAGCAGAGGTGTCTGGGAGGTTAGTGGTATAGTTAGTTTTTGGTTTTTGTTATTACTATATGGTTACCACCTACAGCTCCAAAAAGTGGTTGTCGAATTTGCATGAAATGAGTTGCAAAAAATTTACATTCTGGAGAACGTATATTATTGTAAAATTCGATTAGATTTAAATTCTCAATCCCACCTGAATAAGCTTGACCAACTCTAGCACTGGCTATTTGTGTGACATGTACACATATATATGTTTGTATAACATCTACAGCCATTACTAAACCACTGAAGCCATCAAACTGTGATAATAATAACAAAACCAAGCATTCTATTAATGTCACGGATCTTAACTCTCAGATGAGCGGAGCATTATGTTTACGGTTGCAGTGAATGAGTCCTTGGGGAGCGACAGTCGTCATTATGGGGTCCACTGGTAGCAATTTATTTCATGTTGGGAAATCCAAACCCTCTTAGTGATGAAGCTGATTGTATGAGCCAAGTAATATGAGCTTGTTCTGCACTTCAGCTAATTGTGAGATTAAAAACATTAAGTAAGACAAATAAGTATACTGGGAATAATCTGCTCAAGTTTTCATCAAAGTATATCTTATATTCATGCTATATTCCCACATAGAATATCAGCTAATGTCCTAGAAAGTTTTCTTATTCATCTAATAGTTGACACAGAGAACTGTCATAACTCATAAAATATTTATTTCTATATACAAGAGTAAAGATAAGTAAATTCACAGAAGCACGGAAACAACTTGGAACGTCACCATCATATCATGGATATCAATAAACTAATGAATTGTGCAGTCTAGTGTACTACCAGTGAAATGCGAGATACAGTTAAGTATGGACAGCTAATTTACACTATGGTTATTTCATTTTTATATGGTTAATTATATGTTAGTTAAAGTACTCTGCCGTGGCACTGTAAATATTCCTGGCTTAGAGTAAAATCCACCAACACGCTAGTCATTAGATGCAGGTAAAACCCGATTATCTGTGCTACCATTTTCATCAAGTCTATTGAGTTCACTGATGTCGAGGTTTTTTGTTTTTTTTGCATGTGATTAATACTGCCACCTACTAGACACAACACTTTCTACCTGCAATTAAACATAACCTATGTACTAGTTCACAAGGCTAGAAAGTCGGAGTCTTGGGTTTGGACTTAGTTTTGGGTACAGTCAGTCAGAGACAGAAGAAATATACTGACTCTGACTTCAGCTTTAGAAAAAGTATCAATTATTAATATTTTATAGTTTTCCAACATTCTTAGGAATCTTGTTAAGTTTAAAAATGTTAATTGTAATCTTTCCCCTGGTTTTGTCTACCCCGTCTGATATCAGCCTGAAGTAGGAACAGAGTCTTTTCTACCACCTGCAGTTTAGATTGGAAACTCTTTTATCTGCTGTAGACAAAGCAGTTCTCTAAATGCTGAGCTCTGTATAACCCCGCCCACACCATGGATTGGCTGCTTTCTGTCTACACTGTGCATAGGCAGAAAACTGCCGATTAATGGCGGTGGGTGTTCAGACTACCTGGCAGCAGGTTTACTAGTCCTCTAGTGACAATCTGATGCTAAAACATTGATAAAACAGTGGTTTCATAAAAACTAAACTAATCAGCCCAGTAAATAACACATTGTTGGAATCAGCGTTTCTACCATAAAGTTATATTGCTCTCAGATTAGGTAGTGAAAATCCTTTAAAAAAAATTAAAATGATACAATGTTACAATTTTACTAATGTAAATTCATTTTTACGAGTTATTGGTCATTAATTAAAGAGCCGTAGTCGAACTTTGGAAATATAGAAGAGCGGGAACTTTTCGTTATTGACTCGGTAACCCTGTTAAACCAACTTACATTTATCTAATGCAATCTGATATTAATGTAATATGGGCCTGATTAAGATTTTTTTGTCCAACTACAATTATTTTATGAGATGTTCAACTAGACAAATAGATGATCCAGTGAAGAATTATATTGTCTTACATACTACAGAGCCACTTAACATTCAATGCGTATGTTCATCTAATGAACTGAGAGATGTTCTCTGTTCACTGTAAAGCAGAAATAGACCTCTACCCTGCCGGCAATTTTTATTGACTGCTCTACAGTGAAAAATAGATCACGATGCAGAGAACTGGTGTGGAGGGAATGACTGAGCATGTGCGACCATCAACATTCAGCTCATTGCACATGCACAATGTACATTCATCCATAGTTACTAAGACGGACAGATTGTTAGAAAGTAGAAATTAGCAATTCTGTTTGTGACAACTTTGATTTGCTTTGAATATTTTTCCTCAAAAATTAAAATCTCTTGAATTTGAAATGTTTCTGATTCTGAAGTCAAAAGGAAAAAATGCTCACCTCTCATTTGTCCGACAGAAAGATGCGCCCTGCAGTTCTTTGTTCTGCACAACTTGTGTGACTCTTCCAGCATCTTCTCTTGGTAGCAATAGACCTAAGACATCACAACACACATCTTCCAAGAACCTTGGCGATGCGCGTTTTGATGTCTGAGGCTTAACCGGTCTCTGAGATAAATTAAGACAACAGAAGAGTAGAAGAGGAAGCGTGATATACCAGACCTATGGCTAAAGTGTTGGAACAATTTGGAGATGAAAGGAATATTTTTTTGCTTCATCCTACATTTTTTATGCTCTTGGGTTACTTGATCAATATATTCATTTTGAATAAATTTGATGCAAATTGAATGTAAATGCTAAATTTTTATCAAACTGCCGAATTCGAAATTCATCAGATTGGCTCATCACTAATAGATTATTAACCTCCTTAAAATAACCTTGTAATCATTACCATTTTAATAAGTTGTAGTTTTATTTAAACAATGTAATTCAAGGTGAAACTTTAATCATTGGATGTTATCAAGTGAAAAAAAGAATGTTTCCAACATATTAAACTTTCAAATAAATATTTCTCTCCCAGCAGAAGACTAATTTATCTCCAAGTGTTCTGTTATGAGGGCTGGCTGCTCTCATTAACGCAGGCACGACTTGAAAAGTGCAGTTAGTATTTTAGGACACAGTAGGATATAAAGATATTATAATCAGGCATATATGTATTCAAAATGTGTCAAAACAGTTTTGCAAACTGCATGATTTTAGCAATCACCACTGAGACAGTTACAAAGCTTCTAAGGCTTCTCGTTTTCAAGGCTACAATACCTACATTATGTCTAAAGGGAAAGTACACATTTTAATAGCTGTGTATGGATTTCCACAGCAATTATTTTAGTCTGTTCATTATTTTAACTACTGTTCCATTTATTTATTTATTTTTTTATTAAATGTTGACCGGTACATCTTCTTTGTCTATGTCAGGGGTCCCCAACTCCAGGCCTCAAGGGCCGCCAACAGTGCAGGTTTTCAGGATTTCTTTAGTATTGCATCTGTGGTAATGTGATCATCTGCACAGGTGATGATTCCAACCCCTGTGCAATACTAAGGAAATCCTGAAAACCTGCACTGTTGGCGGCCCTCGAGGCCTGGAGTTGGGGACCACTGGTCTATGTATTACCCAGAGACTCCAGTACAAAACCCTAACCATGACATACAAAGCCATCCACAACCTGTCTCCTCCATACATCTATGACCTCGTCTCCCGGTGCTTTCCTCCAATCCTCACAAGATCTCCTTCTCTACTCCCCTCTTATCTCCTCTTTCCACAATCGCATACAAGATTTCTCACGCCCATCACCCCTACTCTGGAACCCTTTACCACAACACATCAGACCCTCGCCTACCATCGAAACCTTCAAAAAGAACCTGAAGACCTACCTCTTTCGGCAAGGCTACCTCTTCGACCAAACCACTGCACAACCAGCTCTATCCTCACCTACTGTATCCTCACCCATCCCTAGTAGATTGTGAGCCCTCGCGGGCAGGGTACTCTCTCCTCCTGTACCAGTTGTGACTTGTATTGTTCAAGATTATTGCACCTGTTTTTATTATGTATACCCCTCCTCACATGTAAAGCACCATGGAATAAATGGCGCTATAATAATAAATAATAATAATAATATTGTTGACAAGGGAAATGAGAGACATTTTTTCATGTATCTAAGAAAAGCTGAATATTATTGAAGTATTGACTCACGTAGGATACTGTTCTGGGTTTGTATGATATAAAAACCGAAGGTTACTGCTGAGTTCTTTCAATGATACATATAATGTATGATACACATAAGCTTTCAATGTACAGGAGGCTGCACAGTTGGGACCCAGGTCCTGCTCTGCCCTCTATTTAGAGGTCTGCTGACACATAGTGAACCACAAACATTAGGTCCTATCCCGATTGTGTACACCTTGTCGCGGTGGGATGGCTTTTATGATTTTCAGATTAAAACAGTGTTATGTACCCTATTTTATTAACATGTACTATTCATATTCATTTCCTTATTACAGGGTATTCGCTCATTATAGTTCTATCTTAGGTTCTATATGTTAAATTGCCCCAATGTGAATGCACACCTATGCATTGCACTTATACCAATATGTGCTCTGGCTCATACTTTTTGGTTTTATATAATACTGACAAGCTTGATTAAAAATGAAAATTAATGTAAAAGCATTTAGGCACCATTAAAAAAAAGCCCTCAATTTTTATTTAAAACAGCATGAGATAAAGTAAAAGGTTGCCTCATTATCATCATAGCAACTATTTTGCATGTGTACTCCAAGGATTTATTGATCTGATAGAGGGGGATCCTGTCCCTTTCTATTTTCTCAAGCAGAGAGCACCGAATACAGAACAGCTCTAATTTCAATAGATCCTAGTTTTTGCATTCTGTGTCCTATGTATTTATATTTTGTCCTAACTTGTTTTAAAATTAAAACAAACTGTCTGTGAGGACTGGCGGAACGCACCGAGTTAATATGGATTGGTGAATTCGCAGCCTGGGGACCACCATTCAGGAGACAACCTGCTGCTGAAAATGACGGCACTATATGGCGGTATAAGTGAACTCAGTAACTTCACTGAGTCACACAGAAAAGAACACGCTGTGCTCTGTTAGCATTACAGGGAGCACAGCTAACTGCTGAGCTGATGGCAGTCAGTGGTCACACACACAGAGAAGCACACAAATACTCCTCACCGGAGGTGCCGGTATTCTAGGGGATTATTTCAGCCAGGTCCCTGAATACAACCATACAAACTTCTCACTGGAGGTGCCGGTATTCTACGGGCTTATTTCAGCCTGGTCCCTGAATACAATCATACAGGCGTGACCACAATTAGCAAGCTCATAACATGAAGTGATATTAGTGCATGGCCGTGCGGCCATGCAAACATTTTATAGCTGCAGCAGCTTCAGGACCTTCCTAGAGGACCAATGGAAGCTGGTACAATACCAGAGCAACTTCAGGACCTTCCTAGATGATCAATGGGAGCTGCAGCAGTACCTGAGCATGTGACCCTGACCTCCAATGAGAGGTCATATGGAGCGCCCCCAGACACAGGGCCACAAGTCACTCGGTACCGGTCCCTTCTCCTTCGGTTCTGCAGTTGTCACGGTGGCTGGACCCAGTCGTGACCCTGCTAAGGGGCGTCCAATGAAGGTGGTAGTACAGTCTGTCAGGGATTCGTGACGCCACCTGTGGTGTTCGGTCAGGGTGACCAACGCTGCTGTGGGGTCCGCTGGGGTGATGGAATGGCAGCTGGATGGTGTACCTTCCCACAGGTGAAGTATGTCCCCAGGTCTTCCCAGTAAGGTGGATGGTGATGGTGTGAGATGCGGGCAATAACGAGGACACAAGGTTGCAGTCTCTTTACCTTTCTACTGAAGGCTTCAATATACTCAGCCAGAGCACGTTCAAGCGGGCTATCAGAGACCGGCCGGCCCGATGGGCACATCCAGAGTTTCCCTCGCAGATGGAAATCATTGCCTACCAATAGCGCCTGTGTGTTGTAGTCCTACCCTGCTGAGCATTCAGAATAGTCCTCACAACTGCTGTTCTCATTCGTTCGTTTTCTACAGCTTTCTCTCTCGTTCTTTGGTTCCAGATGTTGCTAGTTTCTAACGTCCCCCAGATATGTTATGGCTAGGACGCCACCCGTTTGATGGGAAGGCTTGGAGGTCTTCCGGGACCCTAGAGATGCCCCTCTCCCAATGTTGCCCCCTATGTCTTCGTAGGTGTAGAAGGTAGACAGCCAACCTATGATCAACTGTCCAGCGGAATTTGAAGTCAGGCCTGAAGTCAGTTACTCCTACGGTGATCGGGCCACCGACTACGCGCCTCAGTAAGATGTTGCCTTCCTCTCTCGGCACGACTCTTACTGGCTCTCCTTTGTGCTGATCTCATTTACACTGTTCCACAATATTCTTCCCTTCTTGTCTCTTTCTTAGGATACCGCCGCAAGGTGTTAAGGCACGGTTCCGTTACGTTCTGTTCGCTAGGCACCTGCCAGGTTCCCACGCCTGACAGGGACCCCCCTGTGTCTTCTCCCTGCAACATCCCCTGCCACGGGATGTTGCCTGGTTCCAACCCAGTCAGCTTCTGACTAACTTCCTCCCCAGCCCCTAGTTTTACCAGTGTGAAGAGTGGCCCAATAAATAAAGCCTTTTTATCCCCTAGTGGACGGAGTGTGAAGTGTAATGTGTTCTGGTGATACCTGGTCAGGAGAACTCTTTAGTGCCATCAGACGTACTGCTGCTCCCCTTAGTGGCAGATACTATACTGCAACGACCAGGTCTCTGGGGCGCTGCACATACCTTGGGCATGCTCAGAAGGGAAAAAGCAGGACTTAGTCTCAGAGACATCTGCTCGCCACTGACCAGTACTGGCTACAGTGGCTGAGCCTGGGAAGGCAGCAAAAACCATCCGCACAGTATCAGGCTAAGCCAGATGCTGGGACCGACCGTGATCCCGGTCAGACGCCTCTCAATCAGCCAAACCAGATCTCCACTTTGCACTGACGAGGGGCAGTACCCCGAAACACAGTGTCTGCAAATTGAATTTCTGGTTTCGCTATTATCCTAAGTCATGTGACAAGGCTCGTTTCAGAGTCGACATTGACTGTTAGGATTGCTACTTCCAATAGGTGGCACTAGAGTTCTAGTCCTCTTCCTCTCTGAAGAGACAATTTGCATATCCACTAGATTGAAAGGAATGAACTAGGAGACAAAAGAGTGCAATAGAGTCTTATCCTATCCAAGGATGCAAAAGAGTGAAAAAAAGCGAGAACAGTCACCTGGTATGGTTGCAATTCAGCAACATGTGATAAATATGTATTACAGCTGCTGCAGGACACCGGTCACATTAGGACCCAGGGAAAATGAAGAGCAGAAAGGAGGAGTCATGCTGCTGATAAAAACTTGATGGCCAGTTAAGTCAAAAGGAGTTTTATTGGGTTACAGGTCAACGCGATTCAAGGTCAAACACGAGATCTTCATGAGGACAAAAACTCCAAAAACAAATAAGAGGTTTTTGTCCTGATGAAGATCTCTGTTGTGCTAAGAAATACTGTTTGCCTGTAAAATGTGCATAGGATTTATTATTCTTTAATCTACTAATAATGGTTCTTACTACAAGTTAGATGTGTCGATCCAAATAATGTGGTGCATAACTCAACCAGCCATGAAATAAGAACCTTTTAGTGACTCGATCAGATGTCCACTTTTTATAGACATGTTCTACCCACGTTTGGAGCTATCTCTGGGACTGTTGATATGTCCTTTCTCTTTTGGGTCATTGATCAAACTCACCTATTCATATTAATGGGTCATTTAACAAAAAAAATGCAGATACATTAGATATTCTTTCTGTCATTTTGTCTCTAATGGGTAGGATATCTATTTCTTTTGAAAATAAGGAAACCAAATACCATACCAATGCTAACAATGGATGCAATAACCAGACAAAAATTATATCAAGCACAGTGATGTAAAACTAGGTTTTTTTTCAAGCAAAAAAATAAAAAAAAATAGTGTGATCTGAAAGAAGCCTTACTTAAAGGGAATTTGTCAGCAGATTTTTGCTACATAATCTAATACCAGCATAAAGTGAGGATTAACCCCTTCCCGACCTTTGACGCATACGCTGCGTCATGAAAGTCGGTGCCATTCCGACCCATGACGCAGCATATGCGTCATGGAAAGATCGCGTCCCTGCAGATCGGGTGAAAGGGTTAACTCCCATTTCACCCGATCTGCAGGGACAGGGGGAGTGGTAGTTTAGCCCAGGGGGGGTGGCTTCACCCCCTCGTGGCTACGATCGCTCTGATTGGCTGTTGAAAGTGAAACTGCCAATCAGAGCGATTTGTAATATTTCACCTAAAAAAATGGTGAAATATTACAATCCAGCCATGGCCGATGCTGCAATATCATCGGCCATGGCTGGACACACTAATGTGCACCCACTCCACTCCTCCGATCGCCCCCCCAGCCCCCCGATCTGCGGTCTGCTCCCCTCGGTCCTGTGCTCCGCTCCCCCGTCCTCCTGCCCGCTCCCCCCGTGCTCCAATCAAACCCCCCCGCACTCCGATCCCCCCCCGCACAGCGATCCCCCCCGCACAGTGATTCCCCCCCCTGCACAGCGATTCCCCCCCCGTGCTCCGATCCACCCGCCCGCACAGCGATCCCCCACTCCGTGCTCCAATCCACCCCCCTGTGTTCCGGTCCACTCCCCCCCCCGTGCTCCGACGCCCCCCCCGTGCCCTGATCTCCCCCCCCTTATACTTACCTGGCCTCCCGGGGACCGTCCGTCTTCTTTCCTGGGCGCCGCCATCTTCCAAAATGGCGGGCGCATGTGCAGTGCGCCCGCCGAATCTGCCAGCCGGCAGATTCGTTCCAGAGTGAATTTTGATCACTGAGATAGGTTATATCTCAGTGATCAAAATAAAAAGTAAATGACCCCCCCCCCTTTGTCACCCCCATAGGTAGGGACAATAAAAAAAATATATATATATTTTTTTCCACTAAGGTTGGGGTAAGAACTAGGGTTAGGGTTAGGGTTAGGGTTAGGGGTAGGGTTAGGGGTAGGGTTAGGGGTAGGGTTAGGGGTAGGGTTAGGGTTAGGGGTAGGGTTAGGGGTAGGGTTAGGGGTAGGGGTAGGGTTAGGGGTAGGGTTAGGGTTTCGGTATGTGCACACGTATTCTGTTCCTCTGCGTATTTTTCCGCTGCGGATTTGACAAATCCGCAGTGCTGAACCGCTGCGGATTTACCATGTTTTTTCTGCGCATTTCAATGCGGTTTTACAACAGCGATTTTCTATTTGAGCAGTTGTAAAACCGCTGCGGAATCCGCAGAAAGAAATGACATGCTGCGGAATGTAAACCGCTGCGTTTCCGTGCAGTTTTTCCGCAGCATGTGTACAGCGATTTTTGTTTCCCATAGGTTTGCATTGAACTGTAAACTCATGGGAAACTGCTGCGGATCCGCAGCGTTTTCCGCAGCGTGTGCACATACCTTTAGAATTAGGCTATGTGCACACGGTGCGGATTGGCCGCTGCGGATCCGCAGCAGAGTTCCATCAGGTTTACAGTACCATGTAAACATATTGAAAGCCAAATCCGCTGTGCCCATGGTGCGGAAAATACCGCGCGGGAACGCTGCGTTGTATTTTCCGCAGCATGTCAATTCTTTGTGCGGATTCCGCAGCGTTTTACACCTGTTCCTCAATAGGAATACGCAGGTGAAATCCGGACAAAAAACACTGGAAATCCGCGGTAAATCCGCAGGTAAAACGCAGTGCCTTTTACCCGCGGATTTTTCAAAAATGGTGCTGAAAAATCTCATACGAATCCGCAACGTTGGCACATAGCCTTAGGGCTAGGGTTGGGTTGGAATTAGGGTTGTGGTTAGGGTTAGGGGTGTGTTGGGGTTACGGGTGTGTTGGGGTTAGGGTTGTGATTAGGGTTACGGCTACAGTTGGGATAAGGGTTAGGGGTGTGTTGGAGTTAGAATTGAGGGGTTTCCACTGTTTAGGCACATCAGGGGGTCTCCAAACGCAACATGGCGCCACCATTAATTCCAGCCAATCTTGTATTCAAAAAGTCAAATGGTGCTCCCTCACTTCCGAGCCCCGACGTGCACCCAAACAGTGGTTTACCCCCACATATGGGGTACCAGCATACTCAGGACAAACTGCGCAACAATTACTGGGGTCCAATTTCTCCTGTTACCCTTGTGAAAATAAAGAAATGCTTGCTAAAACATCATTTTTGAGGAAAGAAAAATGATTTTTTATTTTCACAGCTCTGCGTTGTAAACGTCTGTGAAGCACTTGGGGGTTCAAAGTGCTCACCACATATCTAGATAAGTTCCTTGGGGGGTCTAGTTTCTAAAATGGGGTCACTTGTGGGGGATTTCTACTGTTTAGGCACACCAGGGGCTCTGCAAACGCAATGTGACGCCCGCAGACCATTCCATCAAAGTCTGCATTTCAAAAGTCACTACTTCCCTTCTGAGCCCCGACGTGTGCCCAAACAGTGGTTTACCCCCACACATGGGGTATCAGCGAACTCAGGAGAAACTGGACAACAACTTTTGGGGTCCAATTTCTCCTGTAACCCTTGGGAAAATAAAAAATTCTGGGCTAAATAATTATTTTTGAGGAAAGAAAACGTATTTATTATTTTCACGGCTCTGCATTATAAACTTCTATGAAGCACTTGGGGGTTCAAAGTGCTCACCACACATCTAGATAAGTTCATTTCGGGGTCTAGTTTCCAAAATGGGGTCACTTGTGGGGGGTTTCTACTGTTTAGGCACATCAGGGGCTCTGCAAACGCAACGTGACGCCCGCAGAGCATTCCATCAAAGTCTGCATTTCAAAACGTCACTACTTCAATTCCGAGCCCCAGCATGTGCCCAAACAGTAGTTTACCCCCACATATGGGGTATCACCGTACTCAGGAGAAACTGGACAACAAATATTGGTGTCAAATTTCTCCTGGTGCCCTTGGGAAAATTAAAAAATTCTGGGCTAAATAATTATTTTTGAGGAAAGAAAACGTATTTATTATTTTCACGGCTCTGCATTATACACTTCTATGAAGCACTTGGGGGTTCAAAGTGCTCACCACACATCTAGATAAGTTCCTTTCGGGGTCTAGTTTCCAAAATGGGGTCACTTGTGGGGGGTTTCTACTGTTAAGCCACATCAGGGGCTCTGCAAACGCAACGTGACGCCCACAGAGCATTCCATCAAAGTCTGCATTTCAAAACGTCACTACTTCACTTCCGAGCCTCGGCAAGTGCCCAAACAGTGGTTTAGCCCCACATATGGGGTATCAGCGTACTCAGGAGAAACTGGACAACAACTTTTGGGATCCAATTTCTCCTGTTACCATTGGGAAAATAAAAAATTCTGGGCTAAATAATTATTTTTGAGGAAAGAAAACGTATTTACTATTTTCACGGCTCTGCATTATAAACTTCTATGAAGCACTTGGGGGTTCAAAGTGCTCACCACACATCTAGATAAGTTCCTTTCGGGGTCTAGTTTCCAAAATGGGGTCACTTGTGGGGGGTTTCTACTGTTAAGCCACATCAGGGGCTCTGCAAACGCAACGTGACGCCCACAGAGCATTCCATCAAAGTCTGCATTTCAAAATGTCACTACTTCACTTCCGAGCCCCGGCATGTGCCCAAACAGTGGTTTACCCCCACATATAGGGTTTCAGCGTACTCAGGAGAAACTGGACAACAACTTTTGGGGTCAAATTTCTCCTGTTACCCTTTGTAAAATAAAAAATTGCAGGCTAAAAATCATTTTTGAGAAAATAATTTTTTTTTTCATTTTCATGACTCTGCGTTATAAACTTCTGTGAAGCACTTGGGGGTTCAAAGTCCTCACCACACATCTAGATTAGTTCCTTTGGGGGTCTAGTTTCCAAAATGGGGTCATTTCTGGGGGATCTCCAATGTTTAGGCACACAGGGGCTCTCCAAACGTGACATGGTGTCCGCTAATGATTGGAGCTAATTTTCCATTTAAAAAGCCAAATGGCGTGCCATCCCTTCCGAGCCCTGCCGTGCGCCCAAACAGTGGTTTACCCCCACATATGGGGTATCAGCATACTCAGGACAAACTGGACAACAATATTTGGGGTCCAATTTCTCCTATTATCCTTGGCAAAATAGGAAATTCCAGGCTAAAAAATCATTTTTGAGGAAAGAAAAATTATTTTTTATTTTCATGGCTCTGCGTTATAAACTTCTGTGAAGCACCTGGGGGTTTAAAGTGCTCAATATGCATCTAGATAAGTTCCTTGGGGGGTCTAGTTTCCAAAATGGGGTCACTTGTGGGGGAGCTCCAATGTTTAGGCACGGCACACGGGGGCTCTCCAAACGCGACATGGTGTCCGCTAACAATTGGAGCTAATTTTCCATTCAAAAAGTCAAATGGCGCGCCTTCCCTTCCAAGCCCTGCCGTGTGCCCAAACAGTGGTTTACCCCCACATATGAGGTATCGGCGTACTCGGGATAAATTGCCCAACAAATTTTATGATCCATTTTATCCTACTACCCATGTGAAAATGAAAAAATTGAGGCGAAAAGTATTTTTTTGTGAAAAAAAAGTACTTTTTCATTTTTACAGATCAATTTGTGAAGCACTTGAGGGTTTAAAGTGCTCACTAGGCATCTAAATAAGTTCATTGGGGGGTCTAGTTTCCAAAATGGGGTCACTTGTGGGGGAGCGCCAATGTTTAGGCACACAGGAGCTCTCCAAACGCGACATGGTGTCCGCTAACGATGGAAATAATTTTTCATTCAAAAAGTCAAATGGCGCTCCTTCCCTTCCGAGCCTTACCATGTGCCCAAACAGTGGTTTACCCCCACATATGAGGTATCGGCGTACTCAGGAGAAATTGCCCAACACATTTTAGGATCCATTTTATCCTGTTGCCCATGAGAAAATGAAAAAATTGAGGCTAAAAGAATTTTTTTGTGGAAAAAAAGTACTTTTTCATTTTTACGGATCAATTTGTGAAGCACCTGGGGTTTCAAAGTGCTCACTATGCATCTAGATAAGTTCCTTGGTCCGTCTAGTTTCCAAAATGGGGTCACTTGTGGGGAAGCTCCAATTTTTAGGCACACGGGGGCTCTCCAAACGTGACATGGTGTCCGCTAAAGACTGGAGCCAATTTTTGATTCAAAAAGTCAAATGGCGCTCCTTCCCTTCCAAGCCCTGCCGTGTGCCCAAACAGTGGTTTACCCCCACATATGAGGTATCAGCGTACTCAGGACAAATTGCACAACAACTTTCGTGGTTCAGTTTCTCCTTTTACCATTGGGAAAATAAAAAAATTGTTGCTAAAAGATAATTTTTGTGACTAAAAAGTTAAATGTTCATTTTTTCCTTCCATGTTGCTTCTGCTGCTGTGAAGCACCTGAAGGGTTAATAAACTTCTTAAATGTGGTTTTGAGTACCTTGAGGGATGCAGTTTTTAGAATGGTGTCACTTTTGGGTATTTTCAGCCATATAGACCCCTCAAACTGACTTCAAATGTGAGGTGATCCCTAAAAAAAATGATTTTGTAAATTTCGTTGTAAAAATGACAAATCGCTGGTCAAATTTTAACCCTTATAACTTCCTAACAAAAAAAAATGTTGTTTCCAAAATTGTGCTGATGTAAAGTAAACATGTGGGAAATGTTATTTATTAACTATTTTGTGTCACATATCTCTCTGGTTTAACAGAATAAAAATTCAAAATGTGAAAATTGCGAAATTTTCAAAATTTTCGCCAAATTTCCATTTTTATCACAAATAAACGCAGAATTTATTGACCTAAATTTACCACTAACATGAAGCCCAATATGTCACGAAAAAACAATCTCAGAACCGCTAGGATCCGTTGAAGCGTTCCTGAGTTATTACCTCATAAAGGGACACTGGTCAGAATTGCAAAAAACGGCAAGGTCTTTAAGGTCAAAATAGGCTGGGTCATGAAGGGGTTAAAAAAGTGAATTCAGTGGTGTGTCACTTATCAAGCTGTGTGCTGTCGTTTACTTACAACAAAGGTTTTATCACTAGGACATTATCATTGCT
Organism: Ranitomeya imitator; assembly: GCF_032444005.1. Classification (NCBI taxonomy): domain Eukaryota; kingdom Metazoa; phylum Chordata; class Amphibia; order Anura; family Dendrobatidae; genus Ranitomeya; species Ranitomeya imitator. Next base: position 1,153,149,545 of record NC_091282.1, read on the forward strand.
GGGCCTAGCTGCCTCATTCTAAATTGTACAGCCACGCCCCTTCCTCTGATAAGCAGTAAGCTGTCAATAGACAATGTGCATGGAAATGCTGATGTGGGTAAGGTTAGTTTTCACAGCTCTGCTTCATGCTACAGCTAAGAACTATGACTTTGTCACAACTGCAGCACCCAGTAAAGTAAGTGATGCATAGCAGGAATCAGTGTCTCTGCCCCTACATGAAGCTGCTGTCATATGAATTAGCAAAAACCTGCTGACAGATTCCCTTTAACGTTTATTCACAAAAGAAAAAAGACAGTAAAACCGAGAAATAAATTTTATGCCATTCCAATTATTTGGGTACACCAGCGTAAATATTTCACCATTGTGGAACGATAAAGCCTTTTTATATTTTTATACGCCTGTGCGTATAGCTCTAAATTCTTTAAAAATGGTCTCTGAATTATCAGATATGAGCTTTATCAAAGATACTTTGGAGTGACATAAAGATTCTAATGTACTTGTTATTGGAACTGACGGGAAGGGAATTTATACAATAGGTTCAGCACCACTTGTTACTATTGACCGAAAGATTTTCGTATCTGTAACTGAGAATGTCTTGGAGTTTCCTCAGGGGTCTTGTACTTTATGGAATAGTGATCTGATGCCAACTAAGAATCTGATGCAACAAAAGTAATACATTTATCATTTATTTACTCTTCTCATGCAACGTGTACGTTTCTAGCGCATTATCCTGCCTTACCACCTCCACTGAGATGTAACAGGCAGGTTCAGAGGTCCTGTTACCTAGAGCCGCAGAATAGCTGAGAGATCAGCCTCCGGTGTTCAACTGCTCCTTTGCCTGCTGCTCTAAATAGACAGAGCAATTATTTCATGATTTAAAGGTATCGCAGTCCTGGGGGGAAATCCTATAAGTACAACACCCTCTAATGTCAGCTTCCCTGAAGTGATAACCACCAATAATACCCAAAGAAAATACAAAATCCATTTACATTGCTCTGTTTTCCTTCTAGCAAATAAATCTACAGTAGGTAAGAACTGAAATGTTCTTTATAGGAAAGATAGAAGTTTTTAACAACATACTGTTGGAGATTATTAAACCTAATTTCTAAAATGGAGTCCATTAGTGAACAAGATGATCTTATACTCTACTGTCCTGCTCCGCCATAAGTGACCAACCGTTCCTTCTTTATATCCTGTACATTGCTCCAGTCTAGCAGCTAAATACCTTCCCCTCTGTCCTTGTTTTCTACCATGGTCCTGGTGCTTTTTACTGCTGCCCACCATTGAGGTTTTGGGGTATCGAGATCTCTCAGATGACATTGGCCCTGGAGACAAAATTAAAGCATTTACTTCTCACTTGAAGACTGAGATCCATCCTTTTTATGCTATTCTTTTTACTTATTATATTAACTTGGTTCCTGAGTCTAATCTTAAAGGGACACTGTCACCTGAATTTGGAGGGAACAATCTTCAGCCATGGAGGCGGGGTTTTTGGGTGTTTGATTCACCCTTTCCTTACCCGCTGGCTGCATGCTGGCTGCAATATTGGATTGAAGTTCATTCTCTGTCCTCCGTAGTACACGCCTGCTCAAGGCAATCTTGCCTTGCACAGGCGTGTCCTATGGAGGACAGAATGAACTTCAATCCAATATTGCAGCCAGCGGGTAAGGAAAGGGTGAATCAAACACCCAAAAACCCCGCCTCCATGGCTGAAGATTGTTCCCTCCAAATTCAGGTGACAGTGTCCCTTTAACCATAACCCTGTCTTCGAGATTGTTCTTTGTTTTACTTTTTTCTTGACTTCAATGGTTCTACTTTCATATTGACTCTTGACCGCTTTCCTGTCCTACAGTTTCATTCTCTGTTTTGTCTTTTCGTCTGTTATTTTTATGGATGATACTTGTCTACTTTTCTGACTTCTCAATAGATCACCTAGACCTGGGTATGTAACTAGGACAAAAGTAAGTGGAGATATAGTAGACTCAAGCACCACAGTCTAGTCATCATCATAACAATCGTGACTAAGAGGATTTATTTCAAAGGTGAGAAACATACACATAGACACAGAATCCATTCATGTAACCAATCATATGAACAGTACAGACATGAAGAACCAGCATCCCAATATAATATAATGTTCTTTTAGCTTTCTAATCTGTTTAAAGTCTATAAAACCTTTGATATGAAAAAATAATTTTTAGATATGTTAATGGTCACCATTAGCAGTCTTTATTCCTTTATTTTTTTTCAGGCCTCCTTTTATGTGGTTTTCAGCATAATCCTTCAGATTTTTCTCCTCTCCAAGTAATATAGGCTAGATGTGAGGTCTGTGTGCAACTAGGATGATGCTGTCTTATTTGCTTCCATGTATAAGCTCATGTCCAATATTGCCCTTATTTCCCCTTCATTTGCTTTCCTCCCTTTCCATAACCTCTTTACTCTGCCCTCTTTGAGGCTGTACATGTTTTCTCCCCTCTAGAGATGAGCGAATTTGTTAGTTTTAGTCCACGAATCTAATTTTGACATATTCCTGCCATATTCAAACACTATTCGTGCTGAATACATGTTTAATGTTCGATTCCGAAAATGTCTACTCCCTTTGACTCTAATGACGTTTGGCTGTGTTCGACGATTATTGCAAAAACAATATTCGACGCTAATCATATTCGGAACCGAATCCGAACAAATTTTCTCATCTCTAAGGCTACTTTCACACTGGCGTTTTTTGCCATACGTCGCAATACGTCATTTAGGGGAAAAAACGCATCCTGCAAAGTTGTTTGCAGGATGCGTTTTTGCCCCATAGAGTAACATTACCGACGCATTACGACGTATTGACACATGTCGCAACCGTCGTGCGACGGTTGCGCCATGTTGTGGCGGACCGCCGGGAGCAAAAAACGTCAAATATAACGTTTTTTGCTGCCGACGGACCGCTTTTTCCGACCGCGCATGCGTGGCTGGAACTCCGCCCCCACCTCCCCGCACCTCACAATGGGGCAGCGGATGCGCCGGAGAAATGCATCCGCTGCACCAGTTGTGCGGCACATCAAACGCTAGCGTCGGAATATCGGCCCGATGCAATGCGACGGGCCGAATCCGACGCTAGTGTGAAAGTAGCCTAACTCCCCTCTTCACACTGTGCAGTGTATGTATAACACACTCCCTTTCCAGGCTGTTACATCTAACACTGAAAGAAGGGAAGGAAGCGAGTAGGGAATCTTATTTATCACTCAGCTAGGTAGTTTTTTTACAGAAGCAATTTTAATGAAAACTGTTTGAAAAGTTTCTTAACTTTTCACTTGGGATGCAAATGAATATTTTAAAATATCTGCCTTTATTTTGGAGGAGGGGGCTAAGTCGTCATGTTTGCCAGAAGAATTACCATCACTACAAAGCAGAATGACCTATGAATTTCTTCCGTAAAAAAACTCTAGAATAGCTTTTTTCATGAACTTATACATAATATTTCACCCACAGTTGTGCAGTGTCCAATGAGAGCTATTTCACATGCCGGCTGAAGTTGACATTACTTTTGATTATATGTAAGGGTACGTTCACATTAGCGTCTTGCGGGGCTGCGTCGGGCCCCTATATTTAACATGGGGGCGTATGGACATGCGTTGTCTTGCGTTTTGTGATGCATGCGTCTTATTTGGCGCAAGCGTCAGGGCGCAGAGGACGCAGTAAGTTGCATTTTTTTTGCATCCAAAGTCATGCCTAAAAAGGACGCATGCGTCACAAAACAATGCGTTTTGCATGCGTTTTTGTTTGCGTTGTGCGTTGCGTCTCCGACGCTGCCCCGCACAACGCAAATGTGAACGTAGCCTAATTGTGGAATTGCTATAATACAGTCATGGCAACTTGAATATCTGCAAAAGGAGAATCAAGAAAGACATTGAATGAGTAATTTAAATCCTTCGTGTTCCAGACAGGGCCTTTATAAATCAGTAAGAATTCTATGGATTGACTATGTACCCTATTGTACATATACTGTAATGTTTTTCTTTTTGCTTTTATTATACGCTAGTTTTACAGTGTTTCAGATCTGATTCTATACTAACAGCATGTTTTACAGCGATATCATTTTAAAAATAACTGCTGCATTGTTCTGACATACAAATGCCGAAAACATACGCGTCTCAGTTACCTTATTATTTGGCTATGATGGTAATTGCATACTAAATATAGTTTATGTGAGGTCTGATCAAGCTTGCTGATATGTATTCAGCATAGCAATTAGCACTTGCATTTCTCAGAGTTTAGTTGTGAAAATTATTTGCTTGCCTGAATGTTCATCAAGCCAATTAAGAGAACGAGACACACGTCACTATCAGATTCTGACAGTGAAAACAGCTCCTTGTGCATAGGAAGGAAGCACGGGCTTAAGATGTGGATGAGAAGCTATTTGCTTGTGTGTTAATTGTGTCTCAGGCTTTTTGCATGTCTTTTTAGGAATTAAGAAATCCTTTTACGAGGAATCAATAGGGCACAAATTAAAAAGAGGGGAACGTTATACAGGTTCCAGAGGGACATTATAATAAAGAAATAATATAGTATCATGTTATTTTAATCATCACAATTATGTCATCTTCTGTGCATCTGCTTGTCATTAGGTGAGGGTATTAGAATGATCGGTCTTTCAGATCCTCGCATGATCACAGCGGGATCGTCTATTTCAGGAGACAATTCGGCTGATCTAGTTGGGCAGTGACCTGAACATTTGGTGATTGTGTAAATGAAGTGAAGCTTGTGTCAATCTAATGGTTAGTGGGTGTAAGACAGAAAGACCCCAAAGATACTAAGAGAAGTAGATAGAGAAAGATGTAAAGCAACACACCATTATTATGCCAAAAATATAGTCGCCAATATGTTTTTCCATGCTAACTAGGGATGAGTGACTGTACTCGATACTCAAGTTTTCCGAGCATGCTCGGGTGGTCTCCGAGTATCTTGGGCGTGCTCGTAGATTATGTTTGAGTCCCTGCAGCTGCATGATTTGCAGCTGCTAGACAACCTGAACACATGCAGGGATTGCCTGTTTGTTAGGGAATCCCCACATGTATTCAGGCTGTCTAGAAGCCGCAAATCATGCAGCTGCGGGGACTCAAACATAATCTACGAGCACGCCCAAGATACTTGGAGACCACCCAAGCATGCACGGAAAACTCGAGTAGTGAGTACACTTTCTCATCACTAATGCTAACCCTACTATATTGTCTGGACATAACTGCAAGAGAAGTATGCTGCCTTCCAGGTGCGATGATCAAGGATGTGACCGATAGGATACCAAAGCTCTTCAGCTCCAAGGACGTCCACCCATTTCTTCTGATACATGTTGGCACCAATGACACGGCAAGGAAGGACCTACCGACAATCTGCAAGGACTTTGAAGAGTTGGGGAAGAAAGTAAAGGAACTGGATGCACAGGTAGTTTTTTCTTCTATCCTTCCAGTAGACGGGCATGGCACCAGGAGATGGAACAGGATCCTTGATGCAAACAACTGGCTAAGACGATGGTGCAGACAACAAGGATTTGGATTCCTGGACCACGGTGTGAATTACTGGTATGATGGACTCCTCGCCAGAGACGGACTACACCTCAACAAACCTGGGAAACACACATTCGCCAGAAGACTCGCTACACTCATCAGGAGGGCGTTAAACTAGAAGAAGAGGGGACGGGAAGAAAAACATTAGACTCGAACAAAGACGACCCAGGAAAACATACTCAGAAGGGAGGTAAGAACATTTCTAAAACAATCCACAGTGAGGAGATTGGAACAAAACAAAATCCTCTAAACTGCATGCTCGCAAACGCCAGAAGCCTGACAAACAAGATGGAAGAACTAGAAGCAGAAATATCTACAGGTAACTTTGACATAGTGGGAATAACCGAGACATGGTTAGATGAAAGCTATGACTGGGCAGTTAACTTACAGGGTTACAGTCTGTTTAGAAAGGATCGTAAAAATCGGAGAGGAGGAGGGGTTTGTCTCTATGTAAAGTCTTGTCTAAAGTCCACTTTAAGGGAGGATATTAGCGAAGGGAATGAGGATGTCGAGTCCATATGGGTTGAAATTCATGGAGGGAAAAATGGTAACAAAATTCTCATTGGGGTCTGTTACAAACCCCCAAATATAACAGAAAGCATGGAAAGTCTACTTCTAAAGCAGATAGATGAAGCTGCAACCCATAATGAGGTCCTGGTTATGGGGGACTTTAACTACCCGGATATTAACTGGGAAACAGAAACCTGTGAAACCCATAAAGGCAACAGGTTTCTGCTAATAACCAAGAAAAATTATCTTTCACAATTGGTGCAGAATCCAACCAGAGGATCAGCACTTTTAGACCTAATACTATCTAATAGACCTGACAGAATAACAAATCTGCAGGTGGTTGGGCATTTAGGAAATAGCGACCACAATATTGTGCAGTTTCACCTGTCTTTCACTAGGGGGACTTGTCAGGGAGTCACAAAAACATTGAACTTTAGGAAGGCAAAGTTTGAACAGCTTAGAGATGCCCTTAATCTGGTAGACTGGGACAATATCCTCAGAAATGAGAATACAGATAATAAATGGGAAATGTTTAAGAACATCCTAAATAGGCAGTGTAAGCGGTTTATACCTTGTGGGAATAAAAGGACTAGAAATAGGAAAAACCCAATGTGGCTAAACAAAGAAGTAAGACAGGCAATTAACAGTAAAAAGAAAGCATTTGCACTACTAAAGCAGGATGGCACCATTGAAGCTCTAAAAAACTATAGGGAGAAAAATACTTTATCTAAAAAACTAATTAAAGCTGCCAAAAAGGAAACAGAGAAGCACATTGCTAAGGAGAGTAAAACTAATCCCAAACTGTTCTTCAACTATATCAATAGTAAAAGAATAAAAACTGAAAATGTAGGCCCCTTAAAAAATAGTGAGGAAAGAATGGTTGTAGATGACGAGGAAAAAGCTAACATATTAAACACCTTCTTCTCCACGGTATTCACGGTGGAAAATGAAATGCTAGGTGAAATCCCAAGAAACAATGAAAACCCTATATTAAGGGTCACCAATCTAACCCAAGAAGAGGTGCGAAACCGGCTAAATAAGATTAAAATAGATAAATCTCCGGGTCCGGATGGCATACACCCACGAGTACTAAGAGAACTAAGTAATGTAATAGATAAACCATTATTTCTTATTTTTAGTGACTCTATAGCGACAGGGTCTGTTCCGCAGGACTGGCGCATAGCAAATGTGGTGCCAATATTCAAAAAGGGCTCTAAAAGTGAACCTGGAAATTATAGGCCAGTAAGTCTAACCTCTATTGTTGGTAAAATATTTGAAGGGTTTCTGAGGGATGTTATTCTGGATTATCTCAATGAGAATAACTGTTTAACTCCATATCAGCATGGGTTTATGAGAAATCGCTCCTGTCAAACCAATCTAATCAGTTTTTATGAAGAGGTAAGCTATAGACTGGACCACGGTGAGTCATTGGACGTGGTATATCTCGATTTTTCCAAAGCGTTTGATACCGTGCCGCACAAGAGGTTGGTACACAAAATGAGAATGCTTGGTCTGGGGGAAAATGTGTGTAAATGGGTTAGTAACTGGCTTAGTGATAGAAAGCAGAGGGTGGTTATAAATGGTATAGTCTCTAACTGGGTCGCTGTGACCAGTGGGGTACCGCAGGGGTCAGTATTGGGACCTGTTCTCTTCAACATATTCATTAATGATCTGGTAGAAGGTTTACACAGTAAAATATCGATATTTGCAGATGATACAAAACTATGTAAAGCAGTTAATACAAGAGAAGATAGTATTCTGCTACAGATGGATCTGGATAAGTTGGAAACTTGGGCTGAAAGGTGGCAGATGAGGTTTAACAATGATAAATGTAAGGTTATACACATGGGAAGAGGGAATCAATATCACCATTACACACTGAACGGGAAACCACTGGGTAAATCTGACAGGGAGAAGGACTTGGGGATCCTAGTTAATGATAAACTTACCTGGAGCAGCCAGTGCCAGGCAGCAGCTGCCAAGGCAAACAGGATCATGGGGTGCATTAAAAGAGGTCTGGATACACATGATGAGAGCATTATACTGCCTCTGTACAAATCCCTAGTTAGACCGCACATGGAGTACTGTGTCCAGTTTTGGGCACCGGTGCTCAGGAAGGATATAATGGAACTAGAGAGAGTACAAAGGAGGGCAACAAAATTAATAAAGGGGATGGGAGAACTACAATACCCAGATAGATTAGCGAAATTAGGATTATTTAGTCTAGAAAAAAGACGACTGAGGGGCGATCTAATAACCATGTATAAGTATATAAGGGGACAATACAAATATCTCGCTGAGGATCTGTTTATACCAAGGAAGGTGACGGGCACAAGGGGGCATTCTTTGCGTCTGGAGGAGAGAAGGTTTTTCCACCAACATAGAAGAGGATTCTTTACTGTTAGGGCAGTGAGAATCTGGAATTGCTTGCCTGAGGAGGTGGTGATGGCGAACTCAGTCGAGGGGTTCAAGAGAGGCCTGGATGTCTTCCTGGAGCAGAACAATATTGTATCATACAATTATTAGGTTCTGTAGAAGGACGTAGATCTGGGTATTTATTATGATGGAATATAGGCTGAACTGGATGGACAAATGTCTTTTTTCGGCCTTACTAACTATGTTACTATGTTACTATGTTACTATGTTACTATGTTACTATGTCTTGTCATCAACCCTGGCATTTATATCTACACGGCAAGCAGTAACCTCATTAATTTACCACAAGTATAGGATGCAGCTATAAGTGAAAATATTGCATGCCCTTTTATCCACTAATTGACCGACAAAATTTAATTTAAAAGATGTATTAAATGATCACTACATAAATTAATAGTACATGTAAATAAAATCAATTTTGTAATACATTATTATCAAAGAAGAAAGAAGTGGGAAACGAGTTTCCCAGATATTTTGACAAATATTAAAAACAGTTGCAGCTATACAATACCTCAGTGAATAAAGACTCCATCTGAAACATGTTTGCCCCCTTCAGTGCAGTGTTGCATAGCTGCCACTGATTTTAATTTTTTTTTATAATAAATGTTTTTGAATATTATTAGAATATCTGGGAAGCTGGATTCCCCCTTCTTTATTCTCATTGTTCCTCTTTGCACCACAAGCTCCTGTGTCTCCGAATGTTCTATTGCAAGGATGCAAGTCCTCAAGGGCCACCAACAGTGCGATATGCAGAGGTCAAGGCCATATCTAAGTCCACAAGTTTGAGAGGGCATAAATATTTCATTTTTCCTAAACTAGTGCTATAAACAAATTATCATAGTTGGTGGACCACTGAAAAATTTTGCATGGGGACTATAGGGTTAACATTACTGATCTGGTATCGCAAGTACCTTGTACTGTACATATCACATTTGTAACCTAAAAAAATGTCTCTCCTAAATAAGATGGATTATTGCACATACATTAGTGTGAATACGTAAACAGTATATATAGTTTGTGTACAATACTATATGCAAACGTGTATACATCTCATTTGCGACAAATATATACACGTACACACATATATATATCAAAAATTCCTATTGTATTGCCTTTTTCTCCATGTCACTGTCAGCTGCTGTATGCACAGTATTGTTCTACCAGTAGGTCATAACCTGGCAGCCGGCAAAGCAAAAATGCCTTCAGGCCTGAATGACATGATGTAATGAGGGCATGTCAAGTTTCATTCTCAGCAGAAACTCAACCTGGAACACACTATCAGCTTAGATACAAATTAAGTAAGTTTTGTAATAGAGAAAAATATTTTAAAAAATGACACCCCTGGCATTTAGACATAATAATATACTTTTTTGACTAATGACTGATTTATTGTAATGTGCTGCTGCAGTGCAGTATAGAGAAACCTCCACCAGGGGGTGCTGGATAAGGAAAGGAGGTTGTACACACAGCGCAGCAACACTGAACAACAACACAGGTGTCACAGGTAAAGAAAGAGACGTGAGACAAGCCAAGGTCATACACGGAGATAGCAGCGCGGTACAGAAGGGGCGAGCAGAGAATAGTTGGGGACAAGCAAGACGTCAGAGCCTACCGGGAACGTGGTAACCAAGACATGAGTTGTAAGACGGAGTCATAAACGGGTGCAGGCAGTCAGAGGCAAAGAGGAACACTAGTACAGGGATCCAGGTCAGGTGCTCAAACCGTGAGGCATAAACTATAGCTGACACTGGCCCACAGGCTGCAGAGGACTTAAATAGCTCAGTCAGCTTCAAAGTGAGGCAGAGGGGATTAACTCCCACATGACCAGTCCAGAGATAAAACAGCTGAACATAAACTCAGAACTGGATTATGACATTTATCTTTTTTTTTCTATAAATACAAGTTTGACACCCATTATTTGCATTGTAGTATTGTCCTAAATGACAAGTTACTGATATATAAATTATTCTTCAAAATCATTAACAGCAAAATAAGGACACATTTAGTTATCTTAGAGTTATCATAAAAAATTACATCAATTTTTTTTACATGCTGTGATAACCAGTCCAGGACTGGGCCCATTTTGTCCTTACCTGACCAGTCACAGTTTCAGGTTGTTTCGTACATGCAGTTTTAAGTCCTCTAAAAAATGTACTTGAGGCCTAAATTTTATGTCATAGTTATAGTTTTTATGATATCGGGGAAAAATATATATAACAAAAATGACAACAAAAGACCACTAAAATACATTTTACATTGTATTTCCCTTTCCCTAACATTTTTTATATATTGGACCTGTGTTTTGCTTTTCATGGAGGTGGGTTCAGAAACCAAAATTTGGACTTGCAGGGGCTTTCTTTTTTCAATTTTAATTTGACCTGCCAATTCATAAAAAGACCCTTGAAGGGCACTTAAACATTTAAATGCTTACTTCTTCTGTCTAATTTCCTTTGTAACTGGGGTTGGGATATAAGTCCCAGTTAGGGTATGTTTCCACGTGCAGTAAACGCTGCGTCTTTGACGCTGCATAGAGACGCAGCGTCAAACACGCAGCATCCAGATGTTACAGCATAGTGGAGGGGATTGAATGAAATCCTGTCTCCACTATGCGTGGTAACACGCACCCGGTGGCCGTGCTACTCCGGATATGTGGCGCGTCTTTTTAGATCGCAGCATGTCCGTTTCCCTTGGGGCGACGCTGTGTCGCCACAAGGTATAACACAGGGCCCTATGTGTGGGGTGCGATGATCCCGGATGTGTGCTATGAACACATCCAGCATCATCGCGTCCCAGAAGTGGGCAGAGCTTAGCGCGGAGCGGGTTTGCAGCTCCGACTAAACCGCCGGCCATCCTGAAGGTGGACACGTACCCTTACAGGGTAAATTTAGCTTCCCGACTGGAAGACACCAGAGCTGATTTTGGTCTGCTAAGACCCAGCAGTTGTGACTGCCTCTTGGCATCGATCTTTGGTTTAGGAGGAGAATGTATACTTGTATATACAAGGATCAAGAAGGCAAGGATAGTAACAAACCATATCTGCCTTCTTTATTGGAAGTTTGGCTGCCCTTGTCCCTGATAGCCCTCTCCTTGCTTGATGTTTTAACATTTTAAAACAAATTCTGGAAGATTTACTTATCTCAAATTTGGAGCATGAAAGATCTGTCTTTTCGTAAGTCCTGTATCTCTGTGGGTATCACATGATTACAACAGATTTTTATTCAATGGAAATAATTAAACTAAGCTTATAGTACTGTAAGCAGAGATCTGAAATATTGTATACATTTTATAATTTTCATCATTAAAAAAATTCTATTGTTGTAACTTGAATACCCCCCTAAGTACCACCAACATGTGATTATTTATTGATATCTCAGATAGAGAACACCTGTGACAGTTCCTGATGCACTGACAATATCTGATCAGCTGTGGGTATTTGAGGACTGATGTTGAGAAACACTGCCTTAGGTAATGACCGGCAGAAATAGAAAAAGTGACAACTGCTGTCTGAAAAAAAGCTACGACCGGATGTCATTTCTTTTCCCAACATACCAGTAAGAATAAATAAACCTTATTTAGCCTTGGCAGAAAATTCCACCATGTTTGAAAAGTTTGTATTTGGCTTCTTGCCTCAAAGAAACCTGATCTTAAATTCCTGCGACAACAAAAATGCTTGGTATTTCTTTTTTTAATATAAATATTTTACACAGAAAGTCAAGTCTAAATATGCCAGGCATGTGCTTATCCCAGGCACTTGGAAGACCGCAATGCTAGCACAATTTACTGCATGGTGAATGTGCATTAGTGAATGCAGAAATTCCGTGAAATTGCATAAAAAATTAAATTAAAATTTCAATTTATAAAGACATATTTAAAGTTGTCCAATTTAAAAATACAGGCAAGGGACCAGTAAAAAATAATGAAAATATGTGTATAAACATTAGTGTTGAGCGATACCGTCCGATACTTGAAAGTATCGGTATCGGATAGTATCGGCCGATACCCGAAAAATATCGGATATCGCCGATACCGATATCCGATACCAATACAAGTCAATGGGACATCAAGTATCGGAATGTATCCTCATGGATCCCAGGGTCTGAAGGAGAGGAAACTCTCCTTCAGGCCCTGGGATCCATATTAAAGTGTAAAATAAAGAATTAAAATAAAAAATATTGTTATATTCACCTCTCCGGCGGCCCCTGGACATCAGCGGGAGGATCCGGCGTCCGGCACGGCTTCTTTCTTCAAAATGCGCGCCTTCAGGACCTGTGGAATGACGTCCCGGCTTCTGATTGGTCGCGTGCCGCCCATGTGACCGCCACGCGACCAATCAGAAGCCGCGACGTCATTCCTCAGGTCCTAGAAGGCGCTCATTCTAGGACTTTAGCTGAGGAATGACGTCGCGGCTTCTGATTGGTCGCGTGGCGGTCACATGGGCGGCACGCGACCAATCAGAAGCCGGGACGTCATTCCACAGGTCCTGAAGGCGCGCATTTTGAAGAAAGAAGCCGTGCCGGACGCCGGATCCTCCCGCTGATGTCCAGGGGCCGCCGGAGAGGTGAATATAACAATATTTTTTATTTTAATTCTTTATTTTACACTTCCGATACCGATACCCGATATCACAAAAATATCGGATCTCGGTATCGGAATTCCGATACCGCAAGTATCGGCCGATACCCGATACTTGCGGTATCGGAATGCTCAACACTAATAAACATGCTCAAATCTTTATGGCTCCAGTGCAGGCCTAGACAGGAACTTATATGACCTCATTGAGGTCCATAATTGTCTCCAGCAGGCATCGATTCCCAACATAGAGCTCCACACTGGACTGAAGCCACAGGAATTAGAGAAGAGAAGTACATTTTCATTTTTTTTATCCATCTCTCATTTCTGTGAAATTGGATAATTCCTTTAAGATATAAAGTGTAGCATTTTAATAAAAATTTAATATCTACTCTGCCAAATAAAATACAATTAAGATACTGTAAATGAAATGGATGATAATTGGGAAATGGGAATTTCATAGTTGCAACTTTTACCGACCCATTTCCTATTGGAGAGCCTTCAGAAATAATTGAAGATTCCTGCTGTTTGAGTCAATTGATATCAAATTAGTTTAAAGAAATCACTAAAAGTCTTTTATAGTTACACAAGCATGAACTTGTGGCATTTAGAGTGGACATCTTTGAAAAATAGCAACATTTTGGGCATAAGGCTGCTTCTTAATTAATCCATAACCATCAGTGTATGCAGACAGACAGAATAGGGCCGCTGAGAAAGAACAGTATGCTGGCCCAGGGGTGGATACATACTCAAAAGGGCCCTTTGTGTAAGATCAGTATATGGGCCCAAGAGCGGACACAGGCAGAAGAGGGCCCCTGTGTAAGATCAGTATATGGGCCCAAGAGCGGACACAGACAGAAGAGGGCCCCTGTGTAAGATCAGTATATGGGCCCAGGAGCAGACACAGGCAGAAGAGGGCCCCTGTGTAACATCAGTATATGAGCCCAGGAGTGGACACAGATAGTAGAGGGCTCCTGTGTAAGATCAGTATATGGGCCCAGGAGTGGACAGACAGAAGAGGGCCCCTGTGTAACATCAGTATATGGGCCCAGGAGTGGACACAGACAGAAGAGGGCCCCTGTGTAAGATCAGTATATGGGCCCAGGAGCAGACACAGGCAGAAGAGGGCCCCTGTGTAACATCAGTATATGAGCCCAGGAGTGGACACAGATAGTAGAGGGCTCCTGTGTAAGATCAGTATATGGGCCCAGGAGTGGACACAGACAGTAGAGGGCTCCTGTGGAGGATCAGTATATGGGCCCAAGAGCGGACACAGACAGAAGAGGGCCCCTGTGTAAGATCAGTATATGGGCACAGGAGTGAACACAGACAGAAGAGGGCCCCTGCGTAAGATCAGTATATGGGCCAGGAGTGGACACAGACAGTAGAGGGCTCCTGTGGAGGATCAGTATATGGGCCCAAGAGCGGACACAGACAGTAGAGGGCCCCTGCGTAAGATCAGTATATGGGCCCAGGAGTGGACACAGATAGTAGAGGGCCCCTGCGTAAGATCAGTATATGGGCCCAGGAGTGGACACAGGCAGAAGAGGGCCCCTGTGTAAGATCAGTATATGGGCCCAAGAGCGGACACAGACAGAAGAGGGCCCCTGTGTAAGATCAGTATATGGGCACAGGAGTGAACACAGACAGAAGAGGGCCCCTGCGTAAGATCAGTATATGGGCCAGGAGTGGACACAGACAGTAGAGGGCTCCTGTGTAAGATCAGTATATGGGCACAGGAGTTGACACAGACAGAAGAGGGCTCCTGTGTAAGATCAGTATATGGGCCCCAAGAGCGGACACAGAAAGAAGAGGGCCCCTGCGTAAGATCAGTATATGGGCCCAGGAGTGAACACAGACAGAAGAGGGCTCCTGTGTAAGATCAGTATATGGGCCCTGGAGCGGACACAGACAGAAGGGGGCCCCTGTGTAAGATCAGTGTATGGGCACAGGAGTGGATACATACACAAGAGGGCCCCTGTGTAAGATCAGTATTTGGGTCCAGGAGCGGACACATACAGAGGAGGGCCCCTGTGTAAGATCAGTACATGGGCCCAGGAGTGGACACAGACAGAAGAGGGCCCCTGTGTAATATCAGTATATGGGCACAGGAGTGGACACAGACAGAAGAGGGCCCATGTGTAAGATCAGTACATGGGCCCAGGAGTGGACACAGACAGAAGAGGGCCCCTGTGTAATATCAGTATATGGGCACAGGAGTTGACACAGGCAGAAGAGGGCCCCTGTGTAAGATCAATATATGGGCCCAGGAGCGGACACATACAGAGGAGGGCCCTTGTGTAAAATCAGTATATGGGCCCAGGAGCGGACACAGACAGAAGAGGGCCCCTGTGTAAGATCAGTATATGGGCCCAGGAGCAGACACAGACAGAATAGGGCCCCTGTGTAAGATCAGTATATGGGCCCAGGAGTGAATACATACACAAGAGGGCCCTTTGTGTAAGATCAGAATATGGGCCCAGTAATGGACACAGACAGTAGAACGCATCTGTGTAAGATCAGTATATGGGCCCAGGAGTGGACACAGACAGAAGAGGGCCCCTGTGTAAGATCAGTATATGGGCACAGGAGTGGATACAGACAGAAGAGGGCCCCTGTGTAAGATCAGTATATGGGCCCAGGAGTGGACACAGACAGAAGAGGGCCCCTGTGTAAGATCAGTATATGGGCCCTGGAGCGGACACAGACAGAAGAGGGCCCCTGTGTAAGATCAGTATATGGGTCCAGGAGTGGACACAGACAGAAGAGGGCTCCTGTGTAAGATCAGTATATGGGCACAGGAGTGGACACAGACAGAAGAGGGCTCCTGTGTAAGATCAGTATATGGGCACAGGAGTGGACACAGACAGAAGAGGGCCCCTGTGTAAGATCAGTATATGGGCCAAGGAGTGGATACAGACAGAAGAGGGCCCCTGTGTAAGATCAGTATATGGGCCCAGGAGTGGACACAGACAGAGGAGGGCCCCTGTGTAAGATCAGTATATGGGCCCAGGAGCTGACACAGGCAGAAGAGGGCCCCTGTGTAAGATCAGAATATGGGCCCAGGAGCGGACACAGACAGAAGAGGGCCCCTGTGTAAGATCAGTATATGGGCCAAGGAGTGGATACAGACAGAAGAGGGCCCCTGTGTAAGATCAGTATATGGGCACAGGAGCGGACACAGACAGAAGAGGGCCCCTGTGTAAGATCAGTATATGGGCCCTGGAGCGGACACAGACAGAAGGGGGCCCCTGTGTAAGATCAGTGTATGGGCCCAGGAGTGAATACATACACAAGAGGGCCCTTTGTGTAAGATCAGAATATGGGCCCAGTAATGGACACAGACAGTAGAACGCATCTGTGTAAGATCAGTATATGGGCCCAGGAGTGGACACAGACAGAAGAGGGCCCCTGTGTAAGATCAGTATATGGGCACAGGAGTGGATACAGACAGAAGAGGGCCCCTGTGTAAGATCAGTATATGGGCCCAGGAGTGAATACATACACAAGAGGGCCCTTTGTGTAAGATCAGAATATGGGCCCAGTAATGGACACAGACAGTAGAACGCATCTGTGTAAGATCAGTATATGGGCCCAGGAGTGGACACAGACAGAAGAGGGCCCCTGTGTAAGATCAGTATATGGGCACAGGAGTGGATACAGACAGAAGAGGGCCCCTGTGTAAGATCAGTATATGGGCCCAGGAGTGGACACAGACAGAAGAGGGCCCCTGTGTAAGATCAGTATATGGGCCCTGGAGCGGACACAGACAGAAGAGGGCCCCTGTGTAAGATCAGTATATGGGTCCAGGTGTGGACACAGACAGAAGAGGGCTCCTGTGTAAGATCAGTATATGGGCACAGGAGTGGACACAGACAGAAGAGGGCTCCTGTGTAAGATCAGTATATGGGCACAGGAGTGGATACAGACAGAAGAGGGCCCCTGTGTAAGATCAGTATATGGGCCCAGGAGTGGACACAGACAGAGGAGGGCCCCTGTGTAAGATCAGTATATGGGCCAAGGAGTGGATACAGACAGAAGAGGGCCCCTGTGTAAGATCAGTATATGGGCCCAGGAGTGGACACAGACAGAGGAGGGCCCCTGTGTAAGATCAGTATATGGGCCCAGGAGCTGACACAGGCAGAAGAGGGCCCCTGTGTAAGATCAGAATATGGGCCCAGGAGCGGACACAGACAGAAGAGGGCCCCTGTGTAAGATCAGTATATGGGCCAAGGAGTGGATACAGACAGAAGAGGGCCCCTGTGTAAGATCAGTATATGGGCACAGGAGCGGACACAGACAGAAGAGGGCCCCTGTGTAAGATCAGTATATGGGCCCTGGAGCGGACACAGACAGAAGGGGGCCCCTGTGTAAGATCAGTGTATGGGCACAGGAGTGGATACATACACAAGAGGGCCCCTGTGTAAGATCAGTATTTGGGTCCAGGAGCGGACACATACAGAGGAGGGCCCCTGTGTAAGATCAGTACATGGGCCCAGGAGTGGACACAGACAGAAGAGGGCCCCTGTGTAATATCAGTATATGGGCACAGGAGTGGACACAGACAGAAGAGGGCCCATGTGTAAGATCAGTACATGGGCCCAGGAGTGGACACAGACAGAAGAGGGCCCCTGTGTAATATCAGTATATGGGCACAGGAGTTGACACAGGCAGAAGAGGGCCCCTGTGTAAGATCAATATATGGGCCCAGGAGCGGACACATACAGAGGAGGGCCCTTGTGTAAAATCAGTATATGGGCCCAGGAGCGGACACAGACAGAAGAGGGCCCCTGTGTAAGATCAGTATATGGGCCCAGGAGCAGACACAGACAGAAGAGGGCCCCTGTGTAAGATCAGTATATGGGCCAAGGAGTGGATACAGACAGAAGAGGGCCCCTGTGTAAGATCAGTATATGGGCACAGGAGCGGACACAGACAGAAGAGGGCCCCTGTGTAAGATCAGTATATGGGCCCTGGAGCGGACACAGACAGAAGGGGGCCCCTGTGTAAGATCAGTGTATGGGCACAGGAGTGGATACATACACAAGAGGGCCCCTGTGTAAGATCAGTATTTGGGTCCAGGAGCGGACACATACAGAGGAGGGCCCCTGTGTAAGATCAGTACATGGGCCCAGGAGTGGACACAGACAGAAGAGGGCCCCTGTGCAATATCAGTATATGGGCACAGGAGTGGACACAGACAGAAGAGGGCCCATGTGTAAGATCAGTACATGGGCCCAGGAGTGGACACAGACAGAAGAGGGCCCCTGTGTAATATCAGTATATGGGCACAGGAGTTGACACAGGCAGAAGAGGGCCCCTGTGTAAGATCAATATATGGGCCCAGGAGCGGACACATACAGAGGAGGGCCCTTGTGTAAAATCAGTATATGGGCCCAGGAGCGGACACAGACAGAAGAGGGCCCCTGTGTAAGATCAGTATATGGGCCCAGGAGCAGACACAGACAGAATAGGGCCCCTGTGTAAGATCAGTATATGGGCCCAGGAGTGAATACATACACAAGAGGGCCCTTTGTGTAAGATCAGAATATGGGCCCAGTAATGGACACAGACAGTAGAACGCATCTGTGTAAGATCAGTATATGGGCCCAGGAGCGGACACAGACAAAAGAGGGGCCCTGTGTAAGATCAGTATATGGGCCCAGGAGTGGACACAGACAGAAGAAGACCCTTGTGTAAGATCAGAATATGGGCCCAGGAGTGGGCACAGAGAGAAGAGGGCCCCTGTGTAAGATCAGGATATGGGCCCAGGAGTGGACACAGACAGTTGAGGGCCCCTGTGTATGATCAGTATATGAGCCCAGGAGTGAACACAGACAGAAGAGGGCCCTTATGTAAGCTCAGTGTATGGGCCCAGGAGTGGACACAGACAGAAGAGGACCCCTGTGTAGGATCAGTATATGGGCCCAGGAGCGGACACAGACAGAAGAGGGCCCCTGTGTAAGATCAGTATATGGGCCCAGGAGCAGACACAGACAGAATAGGGCCCCTGTGTAAGATCAGTATATGGGCCCAGGAGTGAATACATACACAAGAGGGCCCTTTGTGTAAGATCAGAATATGGGCCCAGTAATGGACACAGACAGTAGAACGCATCTGTGTAAGATCAGTATATGGGCCCAGGAGTGGACACAGACAGAAGAGGGCCCCTGTGTAAGATCAGTATATGGGCACAGGAGTGGATACAGACAGAAGAGGGCCCCTGTGTAAGATCAGTATATGGGCCCAGGAGTGAATACATACACAAGAGGGCCCTTTGTGTAAGATCAGAATATGGGCCCAGTAATGGACACAGACAGTAGAACGCATCTGTGTAAGATCAGTATATGGGCCCAGGAGTGGACACAGACAGAAGAGGGCCCCTGTGTAAGATCAGTATATGGGCACAGGAGTGGATACAGACAGAAGAGGGCCCCTGTGTAAGATCAGTATATGGGCCCAGGAGTGGACACAGACAGAAGAGGGCCCCTGTGTAAGATCAGTATATGGGCCCTGGAGCGGACACAGACAGAAGAGGGCCCCTGTGTAAGATCAGTATATGGGTCCAGGTGTGGACACAGACAGAAAAGGGCTCCTGTGTAAGATCAGTATATGGGCACAGGAGTGGACACAGACAGAAGAGGGCTCCTGTGTAAGATCAGTATATGGGCACAGGAGTGGACACAGACAGAAGAGGGCCCCTGTGTAAGATCAGTATATGGGCCAAGGAGTGGATACAGACAGAAGAGGGCCCCTGTGTAAGATCAGTATATGGGCCCAGGAGTGGACACAGACAGAGGAGGGCCCCTGTGTAAGATCAGTATATGGGCCCAGGAGCTGACACAGGCAGAAGAGGGCCCCTGTGTAAGATCAGAATATGGGCCCAGGAGCGGACACAGACAGAAGAGGGCCCCTGTGTAAGATCAGTATATGGGCCAAGGAGTGGATACAGACAGAAGAGGGCCCCTGTGTAAGATCAGTATATGGGCACAGGAGCGGACACAGACAGAAGAGGGCCCCTGTGTAAGATCAGTATATGGGCCCTGGAGCGGACACAGACAGAAGGGGGCCCCTGTGTAAGATCAGTGTATGGGCACAGGAGTGGATACATACACAAGAGGGCCCCTGTGTAAGATCAGTATTTGGGTCCAGGAGCGGACACATACAGAGGAGGGCCCCTGTGTAAGATCAGTACATGGGCCCAGGAGTGGACACAGACAGAAGAGGGCCCCTGTGTAATATCAGTATATGGGCACAGGAGTGGACACAGACAGAAGAGGGCCCATGTGTAAGATCAGTACATGGGCCCAGGAGTGGACACAGACAGAAGAGGGCCCCTGTGTAATATCAGTATATGGGCACAGGAGTTGACACAGGCAGAAGAGGGCCCCTGTGTAAGATCAATATATGGGCCCAGGAGCGGACACATACAGAGGAGGGCCCTTGTGTAAAATCAGTATATGGGCCCAGGAGCGGACACAGACAGAAGAGGGCCCCTGTGTAAGATCAGTATATGGGCCCAGGAGCAGACACAGACAGAATAGGGCCCCTGTGTAAGATCAGTATATGGGCCCAGGAGTGAATACATACACAAGAGGGCCCTTTGTGTAAGATCAGAATATGGGCCCAGTAATGGACACAGACAGTAGAACGCATCTGTGTAAGATCAGTATATGGGCCCAGGAGCGGACACAGACAAAAGAGGGGCCCTGTGTAAGATCAGTATATGGGCCCAGGAGTGGACACAGACAGAAGAAGACCCTTGTGTAAGATCAGAATATGGGCCCAGGAGTGGGCACAGAGAGAAGAGGGCCCCTGTGTAAGATCAGGATATGGGCCCAGGAGTGGACACAGACAGTTGAGGGCCCCTGTGTATGATCAGTATATGAGCCCAGGAGTGAACACAGACAGAAGAGGGCCCTTATGTAAGCTCAGTGTATGGGCCCAGGAGTGGACACAGACAGAAGAGGACCCCTGTGTAGGATCAGTATATGGGCCCAGGAGTGGACACAGACAGAAGAGAACATCTGTGTAACATCAGTATATGGGCCCAGGAGGGGACACAGACAGAAGAGGGCCCCTATGTAAGCTCAGTGTATGGGCCCAGGAGTGGACACAGACAGTTGAGGGCCCCTGTGTAAGATCAGGATATGGGCCCAGGAGTGGACACAGACAGAAGAGGGCCCCTATGTAAGCTCAGTGTATGGGCCCAGGAGTGGACACAGACAGAAGAGGATCCCTGTGTAGGATCAGTATATGGGCCCAGGAGTGGACACAGACAGAAGAGGGCCCCTGTGTAAGATCAGTATATGGGCTCAGGAGTGGACACAGACAGGAGAGGACCCTGTGTAAGATCAGTATATCGGTCCAGGAGTGGACACAGAGAGAATAGGGACCCTGTGTAAAGCCAGTATATGGGCCCTGGAGTGGACACAGACAGAAGAGGGCTCCTGTGTAAGATCAGTATATGGGCCCAGGAGTGGACACAGGCAGAAGAGGGCCCCTGTGTAAGATCAATATATGGGCCCAGGAGCGGACACATACAGAGGAGGGCCCTTGTGTAAAATCAGTATATGGGCCCAGGAGCGGACACAGACAGAAGAGGGCCCCTGTGTAAGATCAGTATATGGGCCCAGGAGCAGACACAGACAGAATAGGGCCCCTGTGTAAGATCAGTATATGGGCCCAGGAGTGAATACATACACAAGAGGGCCCTTTGTGTAAGATCAGAATATGGGCCCAGTAATGGACACAGACAGTAGAACGCATCTGTGTAAGATCAGTATATGGGCCCAGGAGCGGACACAGACAAAAGAGGGGCCCTGTGTAAGATCAGTATATGGGCCCAGGAGTGGACACAGACAGAAGAAGACCCTTGTGTAAGATCAGAATATGGGCCCAGGAGTGGGCACAGAGAGAAGAGGGCCCCTGTGTAAGATCAGGATATGGGCCCAGGAGTGGACACAGACAGAAGATGACCCCTATGTAAGCTCAGTGTATGGGCCCAGGAGTGGACACAGACAGTTGAGGGTCCCTGTGTATGATCAGTATATGAGCCCAGGAGTGGACACAGACAGAAGAGGGCCCTTATGTAAGCTCAGTGTATGGGCCCAGGAGTGGACACAGACAGAAGAGGACCCCTGTGTAGGATCAGTATATGGGCCCAGGAGTGGACACAGACAGAAGAGAACATCTGTGTAACATCAGTATATGGGCCCAGGAGGCGACACAGACAGAAGAGGGCCCCTATGTAAGCTCAGTGTATGGGCCCAGGAGTGGACACAGACAGTTGAGGGCCCCTGTGTAAGATCAGGATATGGGCCCAGGAGTGGACACAGACAGAAGAGGGCCCCTTTGTAAGCTCAGTGTATGGGCCCAGGAGTGGACACAGACAGAAGAGGATCCCTGTGTAGGATCAGTATATGGGCCCAGGAGTGGACACAGACAGAAGAGGGCCCCTGTGTAAGATCAGTATATGGGCTCAGGAGTGGACACAGACAGGAGAGGACCCTGTGTAAGATCAGTATATCGGTCCAGGAGTGGACACAGAGAGAAGAGGGACCCTGTGTAAAGCCAGTATATGGGCCCAGGAATGGACACAGACAGGAGAGGGCCCCTGTGTAAGATCAGTATATGGGCCCAGGAGTTGACACAGATAGAAGAAGACACCTGTGTAAAATTTGTATATGGGCCCAGGAGTGGACACAGACAGAAGAGGGCCCCTGTGTAAAGCCAGTATATGGGCCCAGGAGAGGACACAGACAGAAGAGGGCCCCTGTGTATAATCAGTTTATGGGCCCAGGATTGGACACAGACAGGAGAGAACCGTTGTGTAAGATCAGTATATGGGCCCAGGAGGGAACACAGACAGAAAAGGGCCCCTGTGTAAGATCAGTATATGGGCCCAGGAGTGGACACAGACAGAAGAGGGACCCTGTTTAACATCAGTATATGGGCCCAGGAGTGGACACAGACAGAAGAGGGCCCCTGTTTAACATCAGTATATGGGCCCAGGAGTGGACACAGACAGAAGAGGGCCCCTATGTATTCTCAGTGTATGGGCCCAGGAGTGGGTGGACACAGAAAGTTGAGGGTCCCTGTGTATGATAAGTATATGGGCCCAAGAGCAGACACAGACAGAAGTGAAGCCTTGTGTAGGATCAGTATATGGGCCCAGGATTGGATACAGACAGAAGAGGGCCCCTGTTTAAGATCAGTATATGGGCCCAGGAGTGGACACAGACAAAAGAGGGCCCCTGTGTAATGTCAGTATATGGGCAGAGTAACTTGGTTGTGTAGCAATTTAATGGAAAGTAAGTTGCAAAAATTTATTGGAGAAAGCCAAAATAAACCCAACTATTTTGATTATGAATAATTGCATATAAGAAAAAGACATTAAAATTATATTTTGAACTATAAATTATTTAACAGAAAATAAACTCAAAAGGGTTCCTTTGCCCATTGGGAATCACAAGATGGTTGCCAAATTGCATCGTATGTGCAGTCCAGCACCAGCTTAAAAAAAAAAAAAAAAAACATACAATAAGTCTATGCATGTTTTTGTTTTTCTTTTGGTGAAATTCAATTAAAAGGAAAGAATATATTGGTAAACACAGGTTGCACTGATTATGTCAGAACCCATGCACAAAGTGCTCCAAGCTGTTGAGTAAATGTGCATTGTTAAAGAATTGCTTGGAAACATCTTAGTAGCAAAACAGAGATTAAAAAAAAGAAAAAAAAATCATCTTTTTAATTTTCTCCAATGCTCTTTAATGTGGTGGTGGGTAGCAGTTTTATTTTTATACTCCTGGACAAGATATGACCTATATCTGTTGTATTTTCGCAGTTTTTTAAAGCATATTTTATAACTAGAAGAATATTATAACTTTGAAAATTTGTATTCCCTTATTTATTATGATAGAGAAATGCTGTAAAAGAAGAAGACTGAAATCACGTGAACAATACAAAAGCAGAATATTGATTTCAATAGGAACTGTGTAATTTTTATTTTCTCCATTGATGGCACTATAGGAAAATTAGAAACTTGATGTTAGATTATTTCACAGATTGCAGTTTAACTTTTTGGCACTTTTATAAAAATGAGAGTCCGAAATGAAGTTTGATTAATAATGGAAACTCCAAACTACTCACATGCTATTGCCAAATTTGACCCTAGTCAATGCCATCAATTTGGAAAAAGTGTTTTGAAAAATTACAACCTGTAAAAACAAATAATAAAATTCCACTTGAAGAAACCCAATAACCCTAATTCTGTATTGAAAAATGAATTGTATTGCCATTCCGCAGGCAGAGTTGATCTGACTGAATCTAATCCATTCTTATTAGACTTTACCCATCATTTAAATACTGCAGTAAATCCATAGACATTTATAGATGACCGATTTTGAGTACGTCAATTTTATATTGATCAGAAAAAAAATGCAGAAAGTTTTAGGAATCACAATATGTTTTTCCACCTCTCAAATTCATAACTTTTTTTTTCTTTTCATCTTATTTAAGCTTAGGAGTAAAGAGACGAATAATCAGATATTTCATCTTTCTTGAATAATGCACTAAAAGGAATAACATAGAGTTCTATTCAGTGGAGGTTAATAAAACTGTCTGAATTCATCGAGATATGACAGGAAGTGATTGTAATTTCACAGGACTACATTGGAAAAGTCAGTCTGCTAAAA
The DNA here is from genome assembly GCF_032444005.1 of Ranitomeya imitator. Lineage (NCBI taxonomy): Eukaryota > Metazoa > Chordata > Amphibia > Anura > Dendrobatidae > Ranitomeya > Ranitomeya imitator. The sequence continues at coordinate 1,153,174,308 of NC_091282.1, forward strand.
ACTTATTAGAAAGTCGATGGAAAGCAAACACTGATTTAATGCCAAATATACTTCCGACTAAACTAATTTACTTATGTTTAAAAAGTTGGATTGAGTTTGGAGAGTGGTGCTTGATTTTTAATCAGGTTTTAATGAAATTTAATATAGATTAATTCTAATTTATGAATTTCTAATGTTGAAAACATCAACATCACAGAGTGAGATGAAAGTATGATGTTTCTGTGTACAGTATAGCTAATGTTTGTGCCGAGTACATTGTACACAAGTGCTTAAATAGTCACTTCAATTTTTTCATAAATAAATAGTATTAGTGAAAATAAGTTTGTCAATTATGTTATCTAAGAAATTATTCTTTCTCCATTTAAAGTACCGTCACACTCAGCAACTTTACAACGAGAACGACAACGATCCGTGACGTTGCAGCGTCCTGGATAGCGATCTCGTTGTGTTTGACACACAGCAGCGATCTGGATCCCGCTGTGCCATCGCTGGTCGGAGCTGGAAGTCCAGAACTTTATTTGGTCGTCAGGTCGGCGTGTATCGTCATGTTTGACATCAAAAGCAACGATGCCTACAATGTTTTACATGGAGCTAACAACCAGCTACAACGATAAGTGAGTCGCCGTTTCGTCACTGGATCGCTCCTGCATCGTTCTGGAGTTGCTGTGTTTGACGTCTCTTCAGCGACCTAAACAGCAACGCTGCAGCGATCGGCTCGTTGCCTATATCGCTGCAGCGTCGCTGAGTGTGACGGTACCTTTACCTGTCTTTTTTTGTCTCCTGCACTGATCGTTCACTCTGAAAAGTGGCTTGAAAATGCCAATAGATCTTATAAAAGACTGTGGAGTGCAGGAGGGAGAATGTTGAACAAAAAATGCAGAGGCCTCTAATGCAGAGGGAAAAACTGCTAAAAGTGCAGTATACTGGTTATGTAATATCCCACATTAGTGCATTCCTGTTATACAAACCTGAAAGTAGAGTTACACCTTTATGCTTCATGCTCTTAGCAAAGTCATAAGCGCATAGCTTTTATGATGGTGAAAAGAATAGAGATGAGAGAATTTGTTTCCTGGATTGCGCTGGCCGATCAGTTGATCGGCGCCACAGCTGCATGCATCACGGCTGTGTGACAGTCATTACACATGCATGGTGAGTAGAACAGAAAAAAAAAAGAAAAAGAAAAAAATTGAACGGCACTGTCCAAAACTTGATAGTTCAGAAGCCGGTATGTATGATAAATCTTAGTTTGAAACAGCCATAACCAGAAAGATCACAGGTGCAACTCCATTGTCACAATTGTATTCTATGAAATGAAAAGAGAAACAAGCGGAATGCACTCAGCAATCTTCTGCAGACCCGTTGAAGCGCAAGCACTGCGCGAAACGGCCGTCGTCTCCTCCTGCTCGCCTGAGCTCCACTCCTCTTCCCCCGGCCATGAAGTTTTATTTATGAAGACTTAATAAAGCTGCCATTTTTTGAAGATTGGTGAGTGCATTCCGCTTCTTTCTCTTTTCATTTCATGACATGCATGGAGAGCCCAACAAACAGGCTATCCATGCATATGACGTGACTGCGACACATGAAGCTGCGGCGCCGATCAGCTGAATGGCCAGTGCAATCCAGGAAGCCGGGCTCCCTCTGCAGCTTATTCGACCAGCACTATAACATGCTGAATAAGAGGGAACTCGATCAAATTCGCTCATATTTAAAATAGAAGCCCAACAGCTTCATACTATGAAGCCTTAGATGACCTGTAAGCCAATAGATGATGCACTTGAATAGCAATGTATTACATAGGTATTTTTCCCTAAATAGTGCAGGCTACCTTCATAATATAGTGTCAGATGAAAATTGCACCAATCATTTCAAAAAAGATTGTTCTCCCTAACCAACATTTGTGGGATGTGATTTTCCTCTCTTGATGATTTCACAATTATCTGTCATTAGAGGTATATGCTATATTTGTCAGTTTTGGGCCACCCAGTGGTTGTGATGTGCATTACAAAGTGTAAAGGTTGTTTCTATGCTAGATTTCTTAATAATTGGCTTGACTGAACATTCCCAATAGATTTGATCAGTGGTGAATAAATTTGCTCGAATCTCAATAATGAAAAGCTTGTAATTTTTCAGAAAATACAAGAGGGTGAAAGAAAAGAGAGAATCTTGCTGACTATAAGAGCTCACACTCTGTTAGGGGTCGAGTTCCCGCTTCTGCACAGGGGGAATCTCGAGCCACTTCCGCTGCGGTCTCCCATTCTTGTCCAGCCGCAGTGGAGCCTGCTCAGCAAGGACGTCGGTCCCAGCGTCTTGCTCATTCTCACTCTGTTCTGAGAGTTAGTGCTGCTTCTCCAGTCTCTGCCTTTAAAGTCAGTGCTGGTCAGCAGCGAGCGGACTTCTCTGGGACTAAGTCCTTGTCTGCATGTACTGAGCATGCCCAGTGTAAGGTCTCCCGTTGGAGATCGAGGGTCATGTGCTCAGGCTCTGCAGCACATTCCATTGGTCCTCTTGGCAGGTCCTAGAAGGGCAAAAGTGCTGTGGCCACTTCCTGTGCTGCTGCTATATAAACTGCACATGACCGCACGGCCATGCGCTAGTATTGTTTTACAATTGCTTATGTGTGTATGTTGTGAGTGCAAGTCGTCCTTGGAAACCCCTACCCTATTGAATGTCTGTTCGCGGAAGGTGTATGGCTGCTACCTAGCGCCCGACTTAGCCTACAGCACTAACACACATCACAGCGTCCTGTAGCTGTGCCTGCCAGTACGGCGCCGTGCGCCTGCCTTGCGCTTTCCATACCCGAGTCTGGGTGGTTAGTGGCGTCCGTTAGTGCGGCATCGCTCGCACTCTTGTGCACATAGATTGCTTAAGGTTCTCTACACACCCAGTTGCGGTGTTACGCCAGCAAGGGTCTAATCGGGCTCCAATCCCTTCTGGGGTTAAGTCCGCTGACCACTTGCTCGCGCACTAGTGCGGTACTGCGGTCCTGTGAATTAACAGGATCGCTTTCTTCACGCTGGGTGAGGTTTAACCCACGCGTGTATACTTTAGTGTACCGCCATATTGTCTGCTAATTGCTAGCAGCAGGTTCTCACCTGCACGGTGGACCCCGGACTGCGAACGCACCTTTATCATCTGTCTTGGTGCGTTCCGCCAGTCCTAACAGAATACTAGCGCCAGGGTCTGGCTAGTAAAATGGCGGACGATCAGCGTTTACAGCGGTACATCCAGCAGCTGGAGGGAAGGTTGGCGGCTTTTGAGCGTTCAACCTCAGCTGTGGATGTTACTGCTGTCGCTGTTCAGGCTGCAAGTGTGGCTGCAGCTACCTTGTCCACTGCCGCTCCTGTACCGACGCTATCTCGCCTCCCGCTACCAGAGAAATTTTCTGGTGACAGTAAGTCCTGTAGGGGTTTCGTGAGTCAGTGCTCAATACATCTCGAGCTTCTGGCCTCTCGTTTCCCTACAGAGCGGGCTAAGGTGGGCTTTATAATTTCCTTATTGTCGGACAGGGCGTTGCAGTGGGCTACGCCGCTGTGGGAGCGTGGCGATCATGTGGTGCAGAGTGCTCCGTTATTCCTGAGCACTCTGAAACAGGTCTTTCTAGGACCTCGTGTCACCCATGACACGGCGCTCCAACTGTTGGCACTGACTCAGGGCTCGTCCTTGGTCAGCCTTTTTGCCGTCCATTTCCGCACTCTGGCATCTGAGCTGGAGTGGTCGGATAAAGCCCTTATCCCTATATTTTGGAGGGGGCTGGCTGACCACGTTAAGGACGCTCTGGCCACTAGGGAGATTCCCGCCACACTGGAGGAGTTAATAGCAGTATCTACTCGCATTGACCGCCGTTTTCACGAGCGGAGGTTAGAGCGAGCCCAGTGTAGGCAGAGGTTTCGGCTGGCTCCCACCTTCGCCAAACCTTTGGAATCTCCAGTTCAGGCTCCTGAGTTCCAGGAACCTAAGGTGGTGACACGAGCGGGATCTAAGTCCCAGACTGCTCGTGCACTCCAGGGTTGCCAGGTTTGCCAACAGTCAGGACATCTTGCCACCAGATGTCATCAGCGGTCGAGGAAACGTCAGCGTCTAGTGGTAGTAGGTGGAGGTGCACTAGACACTGCGACGTTTGCCTCCAAATTGTCCTTTAAGGGGACAATTACCTTTGGCTCATCCTCCCACTCGGTAGACCTCTGCGTGGATTCTGGGGCGGAGGGCAATTTTATGTCTTCTGCCTTCGCCCAACTTCACGCAATACCCCTGGTTATGCTATCCCAACCAGTAACGGTACGAGTGGTGAATGGGTCGACACTCCCCGCACAGATAACACATCAGACCATCCCTGTTACTCTGTCCCTGTCGCCATCCCATCAGGAGATTATTTCTCTACTCGTCATTCCTGAGGGTATTGATGAGGTCCTGTTGGGGATACCTTGGCTACGGTACCACTCTCCTCACATCGAGTGGTCCTCAGGCAGAATTCTGGGATGGGGTGAATCATGTGGGGGTAGGTGTCACCGAGAGTGCGTTCAGGTTGCTACTACTGAGGTACCCGCAGATCTATCCTCTCTCCCCAAGCAATATTGGTCTTATGCAGACGTGTTCTCCAAGAAGGCGGCGGAGACCCTTCCGCCCCATCGCCCCTATGACTGTCCTATCGATCTCTTGCCTGGTGCTGAGCCTCCCCGGGGTCGAGTCTATCCATTATCTCTCCCAGAAACGGAGGCAATGTCTCAGTACATACAAGAGAATCTGGCAAGAGGGTTCATTAGGAAGTCAGTGTCACCTGCTGGGGCAGGGTTCTTCTTCGTGCAGAAGAAGAATGGAGAACTACGTCCATGCATAGACTACAGGGGTCTTAATGCTATCACAGTTAAGAACAAGTACCCTTTGCCGTTGATATCTGAGCTTTTCGATAGGCTTCGGGGAGCTAGAGTGTTTACGAAACTAGATCTGCGGGGTGCTTACAACCTGATTCGCATCCGTGAGGGGGACGAGTGGAAAACGGCATTTAACACCAGAGATGGGCACTATGAGTATCTGGTGATGCCCTTCGGGCTCTGTAATGCACCTGCCGTTTTTCAAGACTTTGTCAACGACATCTTCCGGGATATGCTTTCCACCTCGGTTGTAGTCTATCTGGATGATATTCTCATCTTTTCTCCAGATATTGACTCCCACCGGAGAGATGTTGGCAGAGTCTTCGACCTCCTACGGGCAAACTCTCTTTACGCAAAGTTGGAGAAGTGTGTGTTTGAGCAGGAGTCCTTACCTTTCCTGGGCTATATCATCTCCGCCCAGGGATTGGCTATGGATCCTGCCAAACTACAGGCTGTGATGGACTGGCAAGAGCCCCATTCTCTTAAAGCGGTGCAGCGCTTTATGGGGTTCATAAACTATTACCGCCAGTTCATTCCCTACTTCTCAACTCTGGTGGCTCCCTTGGTAGCCCTCACCAAGAAGGGAGCGAATCCCAAATTGTGGTCGGAAGAGGTCTCCAAGGCCTTCACTTCTATTAAGTCCCACTTTGCTAGCGCTCCCATCTTACATCGTCCCGATGTGGATAAGCCATTCCTACTGGAGGTGGATGCCTCGTCCGTTGGTGCTGGAGCAGTCCTCTACCAAAAGGATGCTCAAGGTCGGAAGCATCCATGCTTCTTCTTCTCCAAGACCTTCACGCCAGCGGAGAGGAACTACTCCATCGGGGACAGGGAGTTGCTAGCAATGAAGTTGGCCTTTTCGGAGTGGAGACACCTTCTGGAAGGTGCGCGGTTTCCCTTCCAAGTTTACACGGACCACAAAAATTTGGTCTATTTGCAGACAGCCCAGCGGCTAAATTCTCGCCAGGCCAGATGGTCCCTGTTCTTCTCCCGGTTCCACTTTTCCCTTCATTATCTCGCCGGGGAGAAGAATATCCGTGCTGACGCTCTCTCTCGCTCCCTTATGTCAACTGAGGAGGAGGAAGAGGAGCCTCGGCTTATTGTCCCTTCCGAGAGCCTGAGAACCGTGGCGCCGGTATCACTAGAGTCTGTGCCTCCGGGCAAGACTTTTGTGCCCATTAATTTGCGACCGGAGGTTCTCTCTTGGGCTCATTCGTCCAGGGTGGGTGGACACTTTGGGACAAAGAGGACATCTGAGCTACTGGCGAGGACGTACTGGTGGCCGCATATAGTCCGGGATGTCAGGGATTATGTTCTGGCGTGTGTCTCCTGCGCCAAAAATAAATCTCCGCGTCAAAGGCCAGCTGGTTTGCTCTATCCCTTGCCGGTGGCAGATAGGCCCTGGGAGATGGTCGGGATGGACTTTGTTGTGGGTTTGCCCAAGTCTCGCGGCTGTACCATCATTTGGGTCATCACCGATCATTTCTCAAAAATGGTGCATTTGGTGCCGCTGCCGCGGTTACCTTCTGCACGGGCCTTGGCAGCGTTGTTCATCAGACATATCTTCCGCCTACATGGTATGCCAGACAAAATTGTCAGTGACCGGGGTCCCCAGTTTGCGTCTCGGTTCTGGAGAGAGCTCTGTCGTCTTCTCAGTATTGAGTTGAATCTCTCTTCCGCTTATCATCCCGAGACGAATGGGTTGGTAGAGAGGGCCAACCAGACCTTGGTCACATACCTGCGACATTTTGTTTCAGCCAGGCAGGATGACTGGGCATCCTTGCTATCATGGGCAGAGTTTGCACTGAACAACGCCGTTGCCGACTCCACTGGACAAACCCCATTCCTCCTCAACTATGGTCAGCATCCACGGGTACCTGTGCCTATGCCCGTGTCTTCCGCCGACTCCAGGGTGGCAGACTGGGCTGTGGAGGCACGGGATATTTGGGACCGCACTCAGGATGCCATTCGGGCCTCTAAGGAGAGAATGAGGTCCTCCGCTGATGCTCATCGGCGCCCCGCCCCGACCTTTGCTCCTGGCGACTTGGTGTGGCTCTCCGCCCGTAACATCAGGCTGCGAGTTGAGTCCACTAAATTTGCTCCTCGCTACTTGGGTCCATTCAAGGTCCTCGAGCAGGTTAATCCTGTGGTCTATCGTTTGGCCCTTCCGCCACGCCTGGGTATCACCGACACCTTTCATGTGTCCCTCTTGAAACCCGTGTATATGTCCCGCTTTTCCGAGTCATCTGCTGGGACATCGGGTTCGTCTACGGACGATTATGAGGTGAACGCTATTTTGGGGTGCAAGGTGGTGCGTGGTAAAAAATTTTATTTGGTGGACTGGAAGGGTTATGGCCCCGAGGACAGGTCCTGGGAGCCTGTTGAGCACATTCGGGCCCCGCAGCTCATTGCTGCCTTCGAACGTAGCGAGGCCCAAGGAGGGGGGGGCCCTAGGAGGGGGGGTAATGTTAGGGGTCGAGTTCCCGCTTCTGCACAGGGGGAATCTCGAGCCACTTCCGCTGCGGTCTCCCATTCTTGTCCAGCTGCAGTGGAGCCTGCTCAGCAAGGACGTCGGTCCCAGCGTCTTGCTCATTCTCACTCTGTTCTGAGAGTTAGTGCTGCTTCTCCAGTCTCTGCCTTTAAAGTCAGTGCTGGTCAGCAGCGAGCGGACTTCTCTGGGACTAAGTCCTTGTCTGCATGTACTGAGCATGCCCAGTGTAAGGTCTCCCGTTGGAGATCGAGGGTCATGTGCTCAGGCTCTGCAGCACATTCCATTGGTCCTCTTGGCAGGTCCTAGAAGGGCAAAAGTGCTGTGGCCACTTCCTGTGCTGCTGCAATATAAACTGCGCATGACCGCACGGCCATGCGCTAGTATTGTTTTACAATTGCTTATGTGTGTATGTTGTGAGTGCAAGTCGTCCTTGGAAACCCCTACCCTATTGAATGTCTGTTCGCGGAAGGTGTATGGCTGCTACCTAGCGCCCGACTTAGCCTACAGCACTAACACACATCACAGCGTCCTGTAGCTGTGCCTGCCAGTACGGCGCCGTGCGCCTGCCTTGCGCTTTCCATACCCGAGTCTGGGTGGTTAGTGGCGTCCGTTAGTGCGGCATCGCTCGCACTCTTGTGCACATAGATTGCTTAAGGTTCTCTACACACCCAGTTGCGGTGTTACGCCAGCAAGGGTCTAATCGGGCTCCAATCCCTTCTGGGGTTAAGTCCGCTGACCACTTGCTCGCGCACTAGTGCGGTACTGCGGTCCTGTGAATTAACAGGATCGCTTTCTTCACGCTGGGTGAGGTTTAACCCACGCGTGTATACTTTAGTGTACCGCCATATTGTCTGCTAATTGCTAGCAGCAGGTTCTCACCTGCACGGTGGACCCCGGACTGCGAACGCACCTTTATCATCTGTCTTGGTGCGTTCCGCCAGTCCTAACACACTCTATAGGAAAAAGAGCGAAGACCCAGCTGATAAGAGCTCACACTCTTTAGTAGAAAGAGCGAGGACCCCACTGATAAGAGCTTACACTCTACAGGAGAGAGACACTTAACCAGTAAGGCTGGGTTCACACTTGCATACGGGGGCTTTGAAGACGGCTGCATACTTCCTCCATGAAGCTCTGCCCACTTCTGCACTTTTGCTGTTTAGGTCTGCCTACTTTTGCATGTGTCCTGTATACCTATCTTTAACATTGGGTATGCAGGACATGCGGATGTATGTGGATGCACCTGCCTGTAGTGATTTGAGATGTGTGGCGACCACACGAAAATGCTAAATTTTGCGTTTCCATGCGGTTGCCACATACCTGTCATGCTGTGACTGTCCTGGTGTGACACGACCTGGGAGGTGGTCGGTCACAAAACGGTGAAACACACAAGGGTACACCGGGGACACTTTAACAATGGTGGGTCCTGTTGGTAGGGAATGGGGAATGGGAATGGGCCCCTACTGCACTCACCTGAGGCTGTGCCCTGATCTTGCTACTGTCTCTATACGGGTTCTTGCAACCAGTAGCCGAACAGGATACCTAGTCCCTCACTTGCCCTGCTCTAATCCCTATGTAGGGAACTGGCAGGTGAGAGCACTGGTCCCACCGCAGCACTAAAACAACATCTGGGAAAGTTACAAACAACAAACGGACAAAGAAACAATTATACCACACTTAGCTTTCTCTGCTGCAATGCACCACATAGCAGATTAAGGCACCAGGAATAAGTGTTCAGCTGTAGAACAACAGCGCTCAGCAAGCTCCTATTCCAGCAAGGTTGGTATCCAAAGGACCTGTATAACTAACAGTCAGCTGATGCACCAGGTGACCTTTTAAAGGAAGGTGGGAGTGGTCATCACCCACAACAGCAGAACAAGCTGCAATGCAATTACACTAGCGGCCACCAGGGAAAAACTGCAAAACTGCATTAACCCCCGATGACCTGAAAGGAAAAAAGGTTTTAATCTGAAGGAAACCAGATCTGCCACAGATCCAAACATGGATCGTGACAATACCTCAAATCACCACATTCGGACGCATCCGCATACAATGCATGTCCCTGCGTACCCAATGTTAAAGATAGGTACGCAGGATGTATGCAAAGAAAGCAGAGTATAGGCGGGGCATAGGTGGGGTTTCAGGGAGGTAGAAGGGAGGAAGTACGCTGCTATCCACAGCCCTCCCATACGCAAATGTGAACCTAGCTCAACTCTGGAGATAGAGAACGTCTCAGGTACTGACCCCCACTGTACAAGGTATGATAATCTGTAAGATGTGATAACTGCAGGGCATTATGAAGAAGCACATGTCACTAAGCAAAAAGACATTAGCCTACTGTCTGATGCTTCCGCAGTGTGGGAAATTGTGCTGGGGCAAGAAATTTTTTATGATCCATTAATTGAATCTCAAAGTGTTTGAATTCTCCCTAAAATGCAAATTTCAGAAAATGTATCCCAAGCTCAATCCTCCGCAGATCTATCTCCGTACACAATATGTAAATGTGCATTACATTGCCTTTGAAGTCAGATTTAAAGTTATAAATATCTTGGTGTCCAGTAACGTTTCAGTCACATTTCTGACTACTATGACCCCTTTGTTATTAAAATAAATCTTCATTTATGGATCTGGCAGAATTTTATTATTTTTTTTAGATACAAAAATATTCCAAAGAATAATAAATAAAATTATATTGTTTCATTTTCTGTGGGAAGTGAAATATTTATTTAAAATACTGATCTAACATTATTAGTTTTATACGATAAGGAGAAGCTAATTATAGAAAAGAGAGAGATAACATTTTCTCTTACATTTATTGCATTATTATAATTGCATTTTTATAAATCAGTTTATAATGTTTCTGACTTCATTGAAAAGATTTATCTATGACTTTGTCATGGAAAATAGGATATTATGAAATAAGTTATGTCTTATAAATGTGTCATTGACAAAATTGGTCATTATATTTTTCTGCGTAAGTCAAGTTCTCAATTGATTAAAAAAAAAAGAGAATGTAAAGCATTCACACCTCTGTGTTCTCACTTGTTCATTTTCCCCCAAGAACAAGTGTTACTGAGACATCCATCTTAATTTTATTACACTTCAGTTTCTCGGTGGATATTATGAGGATGTGTTGAGTTAAATATGCCCTGCTTCGAAGCTACGAAAAATCTATCAACATCTCAAAGATGAGCAGATTTGGTAAAACAGAAAATATTTTGAACATGCTCACACATTCAATATTGCATCATTTTAAATTTGTAATAAGATACCGCGAAATTTGTAAGAAGACACAACAGATAATAAAAATGATAAAAGACAATAATGTCTAACAGGTCTAAATTTATGTAAAATTAAATCTCCATCTTTTAATATCAAGCTGTTTTGAAGTTCAAAGTTCGGTATGTTGATCCATCTTTCAGTAGGTGTAACACTAAATAACGTCTCATAAAGTAGTCAGTAAATTGCATGGACAGTGATGTGGTGCTTGAGGGTTTGACCTAAAACTACACCAGTCCTAATAGTAGACAAAGAAAACCAAATCAAACATTTTGTCATTTTTTAAAAATTAAAATTATTCAACATTTCATGTCTTTGATTTGCAAAAGTATGTGAACCTTTGCTTTTAGTATCTAATATGAAGCAATAACTATATCTAAACATTTCAGGTAATGTTGATGTTCAGGTAAATGTTGAGCAGTGGTTGCAATCCCGCCATACACACCATTGTTGTTCAGTGTCCTCCTCATGGTGTACTCATGAACATTAACATTAGCTAATGCACTGTACGAGAGGCGTTTAGCAGTTACTTTGGGTTCCACTGTGACCTCGTAGAAGATTATACATCTTGCTCTTGGGATGATCTTTTTTGGTCAACCACTCCTTGTAAGATTAATAATGGCCTTGAATTTCCTCCAATTGTACAAAATCTTTCTATTTGTGGATTGGTGGAATGCAAATTCTATAGAAATGGTTTTGTAACCTTTTTGAGCCTGATGAGCATAGACAACTCTTTTTCTAAAGCCTTCAGAAATCTATTTTGATTGTGCAATGATACAAATCTATATCCAACCCTTGGCAAAAATTATGGAATCACCAGCCTTGGAGGATGTTCATTCAGTTGTTTAATTTTGTAGAAAAAAAGCAGATCGCTGACATGGCACAAAACTAAAAAGTAGTTTCAAATGGCAACTTTCTGGCTTTTAGAAACACTAAAAGAAATCAAGAACAAAAAAGGTTGCAGTCAGTAATGGTTACTTCTTTTAACCAAGCATAGGGAAAAAAATTATGGAATCACTCAATTCTGAGGAAAAGCTTATTGAATAACCCTGTAAATTTTCATATCCAAAAATAACACCTGCATCGAATTAGATCTGCTCGCTAGTCTGCATCTAGAAATGAGTGATCACACCTTGGAGAGCTGTTGCACTAAGTGTTATGGCTGGCAATCAGGCAACACAGCGTGCAGTAATCAGCGCACACACAGAGATCTGGCAACAACCAAAAACAACAGGACGAGCTCTGAGACGTGGAATCTCTGTAGACTGCAGTACCTGATCTATCCTCACACAACTATAAGCAGCAGTGGATTGCGCCTAACAACTACCTATGCAACTCGGCACTGCCTGAGGAGCTGACTAGCCTGAAGATAGAAATACAAGCCTGACTTACCTCAGAGAAATACCCCAAAGGAATAGGCAGCCCCCCACATATAATGACTGTTAGCAAGATGAAAAGACAAACGTAGGAATGAAATAGATTCAGCAAAGTGAGGCCCGATATTCTAGACAGAGCGAGGATAGCAAAGAGAACTATGCAGTCTACAAAAAACCCTAAAACGAAAACCACGCAAAGGGGCAAAAGACCCACCGTGCCGAACTAACAGCACGGCGGTGCACCCCTCTGCTTCTCAGAGCTTCCAGCAAAAGACAATAGCAAGCTGGACAGAAAAAAACAGAAAACAAACTAGAAGCACTTATCTAGCAGAGCAGCAGGCCCAAGGAAAGATGCAGTAGCTCAGATCCAACACTGGAACATTGACAAGGAGCAAGGAAGACAGACTCAGGTGGAGCTAAATAGCAAGGCAGCCAACGAGCTCACCAAAACACCTGAGGGAGGAAGCCCAGAGACTGCAATACCACTTGTGACCACAGAAGTGAACTCAGCCACAGAATTCACAACAGTACCCCCCCCTTGAGGAGGGGTCACCGAACCCTCACCAGAACCCCCAGGCCGACCAGGATGAGCCACATGAAAGGCACGAACAAGATCTGGGGCATGGACATCAGAGGCAAAAACCCAGGAATTATCTTCCTGAGCATAACCCTTCCATTTGACCAGATACTGGAGTTTCCGTCTAGAGACACGAGAATCCAAAATCTTCTCCACAATATACTCCAATTCCCCCTCCACCAAAACAGGGGCAGGAGGCTCCACAGATGGAACCATAGGTGCCACGTATCTCCTCAACAACGACCTATGGAATACATTATGTATGGAAAAGGAGTCTGGGAGGGTCAGACGAAAAGACACCGGATTGAGAATCTCAGAAATCCTATACGGACCAATAAAACGAGGTTTAAATTTAGGAGAGGAAACCTTCATAGGAATATGACGAGAAGATAACCAAACCAAATCCCCAACACGAAGTCGGGGTCCCACACGGCGTCTGCGATTAGCGAAAAGCTGAGCCTTCTCCTGGGACAAGGTCAAATTGTCCACTACCTGAGTCCAGATCTGCTGCAACCTGTCCACCACAGAATCCACACCAGGACAGTCCGAAGACTCAACCTGTCCTGAAGAGAAACGAGGATGGAACCCAGAATTGCAGAAAAATGGAGAGACCAAGGTAGCCGAGCTGGCCCGATTATTAAGGGCGAACTCAGCCAACGGCAAAAATGACACCCAATCATCCTGGTCAGCGGAAACAAAACATCTCAGATATGTTTCCAAGGTCTGATTGGTTCGTTCGGTCTGGCCATTAGTCTGAGGATGGAAGGCCGAGGAGAAAGATAGGTCAATGCCCATCCTACCACAAAAGGCTCGCCAGAACCTCGAGACAAACTGGGAACCTCTGTCAGAAACAATATTCTCAGGAATGCCATGTAAACGAACCACATGCTGGAAGAACAAAGGCACCAAATCAGAGGAGGAAGGCAATTTAACCAAGGGCACCAGATGGACCATTTTAGAAAAGCGATCACAGACCACCCAAATGACCGACATTTTTTGAGAAACGGGAAGGTCAGAAATGAAATCCATCGAAATATGTGTCCAAGGCCTCTTCGGGACCGGCAAGGGCAAAAGCAACCCACTGGCACGTGAACAGCAGGGCTTAGCCCTAGCACAAATTCCACAGGACTGCACAAAAGCACGCACATCCCGTGACAGAGATGGCCACCAGAAGGATCTAGCAACCAACTCCCTGGTACCAAAGATTCCTGGATGACCGGCCAGCACCGAACAATGAAGTTCAGAGATAACTTTACTAGTCCACCTATCAGGGACGAACAGTTTCTCGGCCGGACAACGATCAGGTTTATTAGCCTGAAATTTCTGCAACACTCTCCGCAAATCAGGGGAGATGGCAGACACAATGACTCCTTCCTTGAGGATACTCGCCGGCTCAGATAACCCCGGAGAGTCGGGCACAAAACTCCTAGACAGAGCATCCGCCTTCACATTTTTAGAGCCCGGAAGGTATGAAATCACAAAATCAAAACGAGCAAAAAATAACGACCAACGGGCCTGTCTAGGATTCAAGCGCTTGGCAGACTCGAGATAAGTCAAGTTCTTATGATCAGTCAATACCACCACGCGTTGCTTAGCACCCTCAAGCCAATGACGCCACTCCTCGAATGCCCACTTCATGGCCAGCAACTCTCGGTTGCCCACATCATAATTACGCTCAGCAGCAGAAAATTTCCTGGAAAAGAAAGCACATGGTTTGAACACTGAGCAACCAGAACCTCTCTGTGACAAAACCGCCCCTGCACCAATCTCAGAAGCATCAACCTCGACCTGGAACGGAAGAGAAACATCAGGTTGACACAACACAGGGGCACAGCAAAAACGACGCTTCAACTCCTGAAAAGCTTCCACGGCAGCAGAAGACCAATTAACCAAATCAGCACCCTTCTTGGTCAAATCGGTCAATGGTCTGGCAATGCTAGAAAAATTACAGATGAAGTGACGATAAAAATTAGCAAAGCCCAGGAATTTCTGCAGATTTTTTAGAGATGTCGGCTGAGTCCAATCCTGGATGGCCTGAACCTTAACCGGATCCATCTCGATAGTAGAAGGGGAAAAGATGAACCCCAAAAATGAAACTTTCTGCACACCGAAGAGACACTTTGATCCCTTCACGAACAAGGAATTAGCACGCAGTACCTGGAAAACCATTCTGACTTGCTTCACATGAGACTCCCAATCATCTGAGAAGATCAAAATGTCATCCAAGTAAACAATCAAGAATTTATCCAGATACTCACGGAAAATGTCATGCATAAAAGACTGAAAAACAGATGGAGCATTGGCAAGTCCGAACGGCATCACCAGATACTCAAAATGACCCTCGGGCGTATTAAATGCCGTTTTCCATTCATCTCCCTGCCTGATTCTCACCAGATTATACGCACCACGAAGATCAATCTTAGTAAACCAACTAGCCCCCTTAATCCGAGCAAACAAGTCAGAAATCAATGGCAAGGGATACTGAAACTTAACAGTGATCTTATTAAGAAGGCGGTAATCAATACACGGTCTTAGCGAACCATCCTTCTTGGCTACAAAAAAGAACCCTGCTCCCAATGGTGACGACGATGGGCGAATATGTCCCTTCTCCAGGGACTCCTTCACATAACTGCGCATAGCGGTGTGTTCAGGTACGGACAAATTAAATAAACGACCCTTAGGGAATTTACTACCAGGAATCAAATCGATAGCACAATCACAATTCCTATGCGGAGGTAGGGCATCAGACTTGGACTCTTCAAATACATCCTGAAAGTCCGACAAGAACTCTGGGATGTCAGAAGGAATGGATGACGAAATAAACAAAAATGGAACATCACCATGTACTCCCTGACAACCCCAGCTGGTTACCGACATAGAGTTCCAATCCAATACTGGATTATGGGTTTGTAGCCATGGCAACCCCAACACGACCACATCATGCAAATTATGCAGTACCAGAAAGCGAATAACTTCCTGATGTGCAGGAGCCATGCACATGGTCAGCTGGGCCCAGTACTGAGGCTTATTCTTGGCCAAAGGTGTAGCATCAATTCCTCTCAACGGAATAGGACACCGCAAAGGCTCCAAGAAAAATCCACAACGTTTAGCATAATCCAAATCCATCAGATTCAGGGCAGCGCCTGAATCCACAAACGCCATGACAGAATACGATGACAAAGAGCACATTAAGGTAATGGACAAAAGGAATTTGGACTGTACAGTACCAATAACGGCAGAGCTATCGAACCGCCTAGTGCGTTTAGGACAATTAGAAATAGCATGAGTAGAATCACCACAATAGAAACACAGTCTGTTCAGACGTCTGTGTTCTTGCCGTTCTACTTTAGTCATAGTCCTGTCGCACTGCATAGGCTCAGGTTTACTCTCAGGCAGTACCGCCAGATGGTGCACAGATTTACGCTCGCGCAAGCGACGACCGATCTGAATGGCCAAGGACATAGACTCATTCAAACCAGCAGGCATAGGAAATCCCACCATTACATCCTTAAGAGCTTCAGAGAGACCCTTTCTGAACAAAGCCGCTAGTGCAGATTCATTCCACAGAGTGAGTACTGACCATTTCCTAAATTTCTGACAATATACTTCTACATCATCCTGACCCTGGCATAAAGCCAGCAGATTTTTCTCAGCCTGATCCACTGAATTAGGCTCATCGTAAAGCAATCCGAGCGCCAGGAAAAATGCATCAACATTACTCAATGCAGGATCTCCTGGTGCAAGAGAAAACGCCCAGTCCTGTGGGTCGCCGCGCAAAAAAGAAATAATAATCAAAACCTGTTGAATAGGATTACCAGAAGAATGAGGTTTCAAGGCCAAAAATAGCTTACAATTATTTCTGAAGCTCAGGAACTTAGTTCTGTCACCAAAAAACAAATCAGGAATCGGAATTCTTGGTTCTAGCATCGATTTCTGATCAATAGTATCTTGAATCTTTTGTACATTTACAACGAGATTATCCATTGAGGAGCACAGAGCCTGAATATCCATGTCCACAGCTGTGTCCTGAAGCACTCTAATGTCTAGGGGAAAAAAAAGACTGAAGACAGAGCTAAGAAAAAAAAATGATGTCAGGATTTCTTTTTTCCCTCTATTGGGAATCATTGGTGAGGCTCCTTGTACTGTTATGGCTGGCAATCAGGCAACACAGCGTGCAGTAATCAGCGCACACACAGAGATCTGGCAACAACCAAAAACAACAGGACGAGCTCTGAGACGTGGAATCTCTGTAGACTGCAGTACCTGATCTATCCTCACACAACTATAAGCAGCAGTGGATTGCGCCTAACAACTACCTATGCAACTCGGCACTGCCTGAGGAGCTGACTAGCCTGAAGATAGAAATACAAGCCTGACTTACCTCAGAGAAATACCCCAAAGGAATAGGCAGCCCCCCACATATAATGACTGTTAGCAAGATGAAAAGACAAACGTAGGAATGAAATAGATTCAGCAAAGTGAGGCCCGATATTCTAGACAGAGCGAGGATAGCAAAGAGAACTATGCAGTCTACAAAAAACCCTAAAACGAAAACCACGCAAAGGGGCAAAAGACCCACCGTGCCGAACTAACAGCACGGCGGTGCACCCCTCTGCTTCTCAGAGCTTCCAGCAAAAGACAATAGCAAGCTGGACAGAAAAAAACAGAAAACAAACTAGAAGCACTTATCTAGCAGAGCAGCAGGCCCAAGGAAAGATGCAGTAGCTCAGATCCAACACTGGAACATTGACAAGGAGCAAGGAAGACAGACTCAGGTGGAGCTAAATAGCAAGGCAGCCAACGAGCTCACCAAAACACCTGAGGGAGGAAGCCCAGAGACTGCAATACCACTTGTGACCACAGAAGTGAACTCAGCCACAGAATTCACAACAACTAAGTGGACTGACATGAATCATGGCTCCAACAAGAGAGATGTCAAATGAAACAAAGGAGAGGATTATCAAACTCTTAAAAGAGGGTACATCATCATGCAATGTTGCAAAAGATGTTGTTTGTTCAGAGTCAGCTGTGTCTAAAATCTGGACTAAATACAAACAACATGGGAAGGTTGATGTCTTCCTTGGTCTACCATTATGTTTGCCTTTAACAAAGTGTCAAGGCCGGAAACTTAAAGCAATATATCTCCAAAACAGGAAATGCACAACAAAACAAATGAGGAACGAACGGGTGGAAACTGGAGTCAACGTCTGTGACCGAACTGTAAGAAACCGCCAAAAGGAAATGGGATTTACATACAGAGAAGCTAAACAAAAGCCTTCATTAACACCTAAAAAGAAAAAAAACAAGGTTAAAATGGGGTAAGGAAAAGCAATCGTGGACTGTTAATGACTGAATGAAAGTCAAATTCAGTATGAATTGCGAATCTGCATTGGGCAAGGTGATGA
This sequence comes from Ranitomeya imitator, assembly GCF_032444005.1. NCBI lineage: Eukaryota > Metazoa > Chordata > Amphibia > Anura > Dendrobatidae > Ranitomeya > Ranitomeya imitator. The sequence goes on from NC_091282.1 coordinate 1,153,192,301, forward strand.
TGCTGGAACTTTTGTTTGGTGTCGAGATTTATAAAGATGACTGCCTGAAGAGAACTGTTATAAAAGCCAGAGGTGGTGATGTTTAAGAGTATTTTTTGTTTTTCATGATTCCATATTTTTTTCCTCAGATATGAGTAATTCCATAATTTTTTCCCTATGCTTGGTTAAAAAACTAACCAATACTGACTACCACATTTTTTGTTCTTGATTTCTTTTAAGCATGTCGAGGTGAGAAGACTTAAAGCCGCAATGCTCCTCTGGGAAATATGCAAATTGTCTCTTCAGAGAGGAAGAGGACTAGAACTCTAGTGCTACCTATTGGAAGTAGCAATCCTAACAGTCAATGTCGACTCTTTAACGAGCCTTGTCACATGACTTAGAATAATAGCCAAACCAGAATCTCAATTTTGCAGACACTGTGTTTTGGTGTACTGCCCCTTTTCAGTGCAAAGTGGAGATCTGGTTTGGCTGATTGAGAGGCGTCAGACCAGGATCCAAGAAGTATCGTTTCTCCTTGCAGAGAGTGACATGATAAGCATGTCGAGGTGAGGAGACTTAAAGCCGCAATGCTCCTCTGGGAAATATGCAAATTGTCTCTTCAGAGATTCAGAGATTTCAATCAATGGGATGTCAGGCTTAAGTGGGCAGTTTCTTTTATTTAATGATAAGAGATCTATCAAAGTCTCATCTTCCCAACACATGTACAACCCCTGGCAAAAATTATGGAATCGCCGGCCTTGGAGGATGTTCATTCAGTTGTTTAATTTTGTAGAAAAAAAGCAGATCACAGACATGGCACAAAACTAAAGACCTTTCAAATGGCAACTTTCTGGCTTTAAGAAACACTAAAAGAAATCATGCAAATTGTATCTTCATAGAGGAAGAGGACTAGAGCTCTTATCATGTTACTCTCTGCAAGGAGAAACGATACTTCTTGGATCCTGGTCAGACGCCTCTCAATCAGCCAAACCAGATCTCCACTTTGCACTGACGAGGGGCAGTACCCCGAAACTCAGTGTCTGCAAATTGAGATTCTGGTTTGGCTATTATTCTAAGTCATGTGACAAGGCTCGTTAAAGAGTTGACATTGACTGTTAGGATTGCTACTTCCAATAGGTGGCACTAGAGTTCTAGTCCTCTTCCTCTCTGAAGAGACAATTTGCATGATTTCTTTTAGTGTTTCTTAAAGCCAGAAAGTCATTTAAAATGACTTTAGTTTCGTGCCATGTCTATGATCTGTTTTTTTGCTACAAAATTAAACAACTGAATGAACATCCTCCAAGGCCGGTGATTCCATAATTTTTGCCAGGGGTTGTACATGTGTTGGGAAGATGAGACTTTGATAGATCTCCTATCGTTAAATAAAAGAAACTGCCCACTTAAGCCTGACATCCCATTGATTGAAACAGCAGACACTATTTTCACCTTCACCTTCAAAATATGTTCTAATCTTAAAGGTTCACATATTTTTGGCTCTCACAAACATGTGATATTAGACCATTTTCTTGATTTTAAAAGTTGCAGTCTAATATTTTGACTCATTTGTTTGATTTGCTTCTCTTAATCAATTTTTCGGACTTGTTGGAAAATCTAACGTAGTTTTTGGTCACATTGATGTTAAGAAAATGAAAAAAAATCTTAAAAATTCACAAATTTTTAAGCATCACTGTAAGTATATGTAAGGCTATTCAGTTACATTGCTTCATTTCTTTGTCATAAATAAAGTCCCGCCTCTGAGAATAGACAGTCTTAGAGACGCAAAACTTTTTTTATTTGATTGTCTAAATAAAAGAAAAAAAAGATACGATAATGCTCCAACTAAAATGGAATATATTTATGAAAAATGATGACAAAAAATAATAATTATTATTGTTAGCAAAATCTAGTAAAACAAAATAAAATTAAATAATTTACCTTTTTTGCTGGTTGAATGTCTTTAAGACACTAGTAAAAGAGTAACTGAACTTTTAAAAAACTTGATCTGTGCCATCGTTCAATAGTTTTCATTATGAAGTTCAGATTTTGAGAAGAACGGATAGTTGGAAATCTGATTTTATTGGCTTAGCTAAATTTTCTAAAAAAAAATTGATTTGTATTTTACTAATCTGCAGGCAAATCATTATTGTGGAAAGCTTCTACCTGCTTGATAAACATGTCTAGCACTCTTTGTTTTTGTAATGAGAAAGTGAGAAAGAGATGTTTTGCGTCACTGTAATCGGTACAAGCCACTTACCCAGTGAATCTGGAGATGAAATCCAAATATGCTTTACAAATTTCTAGTTCTTTACCCTTCTGTGAAACCCTGGGTTCTCTTGATTTCAGATAACCCAGGTATGATAATCCTCTAGAGCAGTGTTCCCCAACTCTGGCCCTCAAGGGCCACCAACAGATCATGTTTTCAGGATTTCCTTAGTATTACACAGATGATGGGATTCTTGATCCTCCAGCTGGTGCAAGTATCACCTGTGTAATACTAAGGAAATCCTGAAAACATGACCTGTTGGTGGTTGTTAAGGACCGGAGTTGGGGAACGCTCCTCGAGATAAACTGGAATTGACCATGCGATGTCATAGCTATAACATTATGGGAAAGCTGAAACGGTGGCGCAAAACTTCATTAGCCTTCTCTTCAGTAATGTAGGAAATTGTGCGGATCCCCACAAATTGAATTACAAAGTGTTAGAATTCAAAGCCCTAGAAAGTCCATTAGCAAATACACTGCTCTGCTCATGCTCTTATAATTAACTGAGTAGTTCTTTTCCTTCCTTTAGGTAATCAATGGGGGTCTCAGAACCCAACACCCACTGATGAAATCTTCTATCACATATCAGAAGTTTCCCACAAGTTTTGGAACCCTTTAACATAAACATATTTCTCATTTATATCTTTCAGTTTTGAGAAAATAATGTTGGAATAATCTTAATAAAAAATATTTATAATTTAAAAATGCTATATTCCCTGATCTAAATATATACATATTTATAGAATATTTTACATAATACCTAGCATATATTTAGAAAAAAGATTGTTTACTATATCCTTCTGCATTTGTGAGAAAAAAAAACCCACAATAGCATTAACCACTAATAACCTGTCATTTCATAAGACAAGCATTACACCAGTTTTCAATTCAACTAATTGCTTTTAATTCTAATTAGCAATGTGTTGTGGTGGATGAACTTGTCTGTGCTGCCTCCTATTTATCATAGCAGACTTGTAGATGGAATGCAAGACCATCATTATTAATTAGTGGCTGAAAACTGGTAACATAAGAAATAGAAGTATACCACAATGTTTTTACTTTTATACCTTCAAACTCAAATTAAATGAAATGTAAACAGAGCAATACTAGGACCTGTCTTTTACTTTTGTTAAGTGCAGTAATATATCACTGTATGCCATGTTTATAAAATGCTCCTACTATATGCATTCCTTAAAGTGACCGTATTTAAAAAAAATCATTATATGACAATTTTTCATCTAATCTTTGTATTATTGATAACCAATAAGATACTGGTAAATATATTGCTTTACAATATAGAATGACACCTCATTTCCATGACACAACCATGTTCAAAAAGCTGTAAGGCGGCTTATGGAGGGCTTGTGACTATGTACTAGGCACACCAAGTGTTGTTCAGAGGTTTATTTATGCACTGTTAGCTCTATGTGCAATTCACAAGTTGTATGGAGCCATAGTTAAGCCTTAAGGCTAGTTTCTCGAGTGCAATGCGAGAAACTCGCGCCTCAATACCCGGCACTCGGGACCGGAGTGTGCAGCTGCATGTACACAGTTATTAATTTTTTAAGGTTGAAGGAAGACTTTAAGTCCATCTAGTTCAACCCATAGCCTAACCTAACATGTATTTCTATGCAGCTGAATGCTCCGATCCCGAGTGTTGGCGGCAGTGCCGGGTATTGAGGCGAGAGACTTGCGCGAGTTTCTCGCATTGCACTTGCAAGTGCCTTAAAGAAAATCTATCAGCAAATTTTTATTATGTAATCTGAAAACAGCAGGAGATGAAGGCTGAAATACAGATTTCAGGGATTTGTCACTTTTTTAACTATGTGCTGATATTTACTTACAATTCAGGTGTTATCACTATGATATTATTATTGCTGGGACTAGCTGCATCTTGACAAGTCTTCCGGCCATGCTCCCTCCTGTGATATGCAGCTCATTGTCAATAGACAATGTACACAGAAAGCTGTGGTGTAGGCAGGGTTAGCTTTCTGGGCTGTAATCTACTTCAAAGAACGCTGATTGTGTTATAACTACTGCATTCACTAAACTAAGTGATATATCCCTGGAATCAGAGTCACTTTTCCTACATTATGCTGCTCTTAGATGAGGTAATAAAAACCTGGTGACATTTTCCCTTTAAGAAGCTACTTATGTTTATATTGTGTAGTATTAGAATAGTGCGTTAGAATACTACAGCCAATCACTGGTCAGTAAAGTGAGTGAATGTAGTAATCATGAAATCTTACAAAAATGATGGCCCTCAACACACATGACCTCCAATGATTGGCTACAAATATGGGAATGTAAATAAGCCCTTTCTGTCCTTCTACATAGCAGCAGCAAAAAAGGCAAACACAGTTCTGGGATATATTAAGAGAAGCATAGAGTCTAGATCACGCCAAGTCATTATTGCCCCTACTCCTCCTTGGTCAGACCTCATCTGGAATACTGTGTCCAGTTCAAGGATGAGCTACCAGGATAGTGAGCGGACTGCAATGTATGTCCTACGAGGAACGGTTAAAGGATCTGGGAGAGGCTTAAAGGAAACTTGATAGCTGTCTACAAATATCTGAAGGAGTGTCACACTGTAGAGGGATGATTTAGTGATTCCAGCATTGAGCAGGAGGTTGGACACGATGACTCTGGAGGTCCCTTCCAACTCTACCATTCTATGATCCTAATAGCCAACTGTTTGTTTTTTTTCATTTAAAAAAATCATTAGTATTTACTTACTGGATCAGTTTCAAATCCCACCTTGTGTCTTCTAGCATATTAACTATTCTATTCTCCCCTTTACTCTTCCTACCAATGTCTTGTTGCCCCATCCCTATCTATTCCACCTGCCTCCTTGTTTCTTATAGTACATTAGCACTATTATTGTCCTGCTCGCTTTCGCCTGCCTAATTTGTTTGCAATAATTGTCTCACTTGCATTTTTCTTGCCTACTTGATTCTTACAGCACATCATTAGTGTCAATTCAGGCATAAATTGAATAAAAATAATATGTGAAAGCATACTCCCATTCCAGCGTTCCATGTAGCTCCAAGACAGGCTGTTTCCATGGTCATCATTGGCCCTGGAGGCAGTGTCTGCCCTGTTCTGAAGTCACAGCACTGCTACAGCCTGTAATTTTCTGCAGTGGTTATTTGACTAGTAAAGTGAGTCATCCGAGAAACATTTAATGATAGACTGTTTGACCTGACTTTGCAGCTGATTACATGCATGTAGAGTCTCTTGCATTTGGGGTGATTCAAAATTAATCTATTGGATCTTATTAACGACTAGATGGTGGCCCGATTCTAACGCATCGGGTATTCTAGAATATGCATGTCCACGTAGTATATTGCACAGCCCACGTAGTATATTGCCCAGCAACGTAGTATATTGCCCAACCATGTAGTATATTGCCCAGTCACGTAGTATATTGTCCAGCCACGTAGTATATTGCCTAGTGACGTAGTATATTGCCCAACCACGTAGCATATTGCCCAGCCACGTAGTATATTGCCCAACCATGTACAGTAGTATATTGCCCAGTGACGTAGTATATTGCCCAGCCACGTAGTATATTGCCCAGTTACGTAGTATATTGCCCAGTGATGTAGTATATTGCGCAGCCACGTAGTATATTGCCCAGTGACGTAGTATATTGCCCAGCCACGTAGTATATTGCCCAGTTACGTAGTATATTGCTCAGTGACGTAGTATATTGCGCAGCCACGTAGTATATTGCCCAGTTACATAGCATATTGCCCAGTGACGTAGTATATTGCCCAGCCACATTTGTCACAGGTTAAAAAATAAAAAATAAACATATACTCACCTTTCCGAGGGCCCCTTGTAGTCCACGGCAGCTTTAAAACAGGGTTGGTATGAGTGCAGGACCTTTGATGACGTCACGGTCACATGACCATGACGTCATGGCAGGTCCTTCTCGCACAGGCGCGCAGGGACTCTGATGACGTCGCAGTCATGGCAGGTCTTTCTCCCTTACCATCTTTGCCACCGGAACCTGCAACGGAAGATGGCGACCGGCGCGAGCGGCTCAGCGGACTAGAGAGGGTGAGTATAGCAGGTTATTTTTTATTATTATTTTTAACATTACATTTTTTACTATTGATGCTGCATAGGCAGCGTCAATAGTAAAAAGTTGGGGACACACAGGGTTAATAGCGGCGGTAACGGAGTGCGTTAGCCGTAGCATAATGCGGTCCGTTACCGCCGGCATTAACCCTGTGTTAGCGGTGACCAGAGGGGAGTATGCGGGCGCCAGGCACTGACTTCGGGGACTAAGGAGCAGCCATTTTCTTCCAGATTGTGCCCGTCGCTGATTGGTCGCAGCAGCCATGACAGGCAGCTGGTGAGACCAATCAGCGAATGAATATCCGTGACAAACCGAAGGACAGACGGAAGTGACCCTTAGACAATTATATAGTAGTTAAATCTCCTGGGTGTGCAATGATTGATAATTTCTATTTTTCTAAATGATCTTAGGAGTTAAAGTTTAATAATAGCTTTGCCAGCAGTACTGTAGACCCCAAAACGCTATGACTCTTGGCTTAAGATAATACAAAGAGTTCCTGATTATTCACTGTGACTTCACTAAGTTCTGTGAGCAATAAGACAGTATATTGAAAAGGGATGGCTGGGACAAAAAACTGCTTTGTGATTAATTGATGTATATATCAGGATGATATATGCCTCTCATCATTTTAATTTATGTTAGCTTCTTACTTTTTTCAGCATTTTAGTGACTTGTTTATCGCCCTGCAGTAATACAGACAAGAAGAGTATAATTTTCTATGTTGAGTTAATCTGTGTCATAGTTTGGTTCCATACACTGCGGGCTTTAGATATGAAGATGTCTGGAAGTTGCTGTAATTTTGAGAAGCACTGCAGTAAGATTCTAATTACAGACTGTGGGATATCCGCACTCTCGTTAATAAAGCGAAATTAATGCAGCTATAATGTCAGGCTTTTCAACTTGGAAGGGTGATGAATGATCTGGAATTTGTTTATCAAAAGTAAACAAGTGCCATTTGTGGTAATGTTCTGACTGAGTCAAGGGTATGAGATAAAAAGCCTGAAATAGTTCTCCACTGTGCTCCAATGTACCGTACAAGGGAAGAACAGTACAAATAGATTTGGATAAGAATGACTGCAGGATGCTTTTACAGTGATGCATTTAATTATGTAAATTAAAAAGTTTTGACCTAAAGTAAATCTGTCAGCAGGATTTCACACACCACACTATTTATTTGCAGTTGTAGCTCTTTCAAAGTCAAGTCCAGCAATACCTTTTTCTGGCCTGTCTGTTCCTCCATTCCTGAGAAATAATTTATTAAAGCGATATGGTCTCGCCGGTACTTACCTACACGCAACCTCCGATCCTCTCAAGATCTCCTTCTCTATTTCCCTCTTATCTCTTCATCCCGCAACCGCATACAAGACTTCTCCCGTGCTTCCCCCATACTTTGGAACTCTCTACCCCAACACATCAGACTCTCGCCTACCACAGAAGCCTTCAAAAGAAACCTGAAGACTCACCTCTTCCAACAAACCTACTACCTGCAGTGATCCTCAGTCTACTAAACCGCCACACGACCAGCTCTACCCTCTTCTAGTGTATCCTCACCCATCCCCTGTAGGCTGTGAGCCCTCACAGGCAAGGTCCTCTCTCCTTCTGTACTTGGGTGTGCCTTGTATTGTTCAAATTTATTGTACTTGTCTATGTATGTCCTTTTTCACATGTAAAGTGCCATGGAATAAATGGTGCTATAAAAATGAATAATAATAATAATATGCAAATGAGGCGGTAGATCTGAAGCCTCTGTCACACAAGCTCTATTACCCGCCCAGCACTGCCTCTTTCTGATTGGTTGATTGGTTAATGGCTGAAAAGCCTGAAATCACACAGAATAGAGTCTTTCAGTCAAGCAGGAGAATAGACACTGGGTTGGGAATAGAGCTGGAGTGATATAGACTTAAAATCTACAATAGCTTTTTGGCCTCATTTACATATGTATTTAAAGACTGATTTCTCAGTAATGGAGGAACAAACTAGCCATATACAGGTAATGCAAATCTCATGTATGCAGTCATGTGATGTCACAATTCAGTCTACATTTCAAAAACCTGACCTGCACATCCAAACATAGACTCAGTGTGAACAGGTGCTGAACCTAGAGTCGCCAACTCGTATATAGCTAAGTAAATAAGGCAGTACACTGCCTTAGTCTAAGAAGAGGTTTCACATGCACCCATTCAGATGGAGACGTTTATTCTCAGCGAGGTAAGGCAAGCGTAGGACCTGGTATAAGAGAGATGCTGTAAAGAGGCTACCAGGTACACATAAAATTGGCCATTTTTATGCGCTAAAAGCTCTCATTGTTCATATTTCTAGTGCTGTAATGCAGTTCAAATTTTGTGTTTTCAAGTTTGCATGTTTTAGCGCTGCAGTGTGCTGCCTTATTTACTTAGCTATATACGAGTTGGCGACTCTAGGTTCAGCACCTGTTCACACTGAGTCTATGTTTGGATGTGCAGGTCAGGTTTTTGAAATGTATTCTCTAGCCTTCTGATCGTGCACTCCGCCTCCTAGCTTCAGGTGTTTTAATTACAGCAGGTCCAATACCCCTCCACAGAGAGAGAGAATTTTAGTCTAAGAAGAGGTTTCACATGCACCCATTCAGATGGAGACGTTTATTCTCAGCGAGGTAAGGCAAGCGTAGGACCTGGTATAAGAGAGATGCCGTAAAGGGGCTAACAGGTACACATAAAATTGGCCATTTTTATACGCTAAAAGCTCTCATTTTTCATATTTCTAGTGCAGTAATGCAGTTCAAATTTCGTGTTTTCAAGTTTGCATGTTTTAGCGCTGCAGTGTGCTGCCTTATTTACAATTCAGTCTACAGTCACATAGAGAGATAGATTGAGAGATTTTTGTTCTAAGTCTGGACAACTTCTATAAGGTTTGATTTAGGGTTTGAATTATTTGGAAGTTTGTTCTGAAATCTGAATTATTTTAGGGGTCTGGTCTTAGATATAATTAACTTACGGATTTGGTGTGGGGTCTGAACTTTTTTAGTGAGTTGGTTAGGAGTCTATATTTTTTTTTTTTATTACTATGTCTGAATTAATCATGCGAGTTGGTGTTTGTAATTAACATTAACATTACTGTGTGGTGTCTGAATTAACTTTGAAGTCTTGAGTCTAAATGAATTGTGGATCCTGTAATATTATATTTGAATTGGTTTGGGTATTTTTCTTTCTTTTAACATAATAATAGGTAGAGGTTACTTATAAGTTGATGGTTGGTAGACTGCAAGTTGTGGCTGTTCATTTGTAGATCATTATGACATGCTGGGACTTACGATCTAACAACAGTTGAAAAGCTTCAACTTGAAGCTTACTAACATTATTTGTAAAAAATATTGGGACACCAATATATTATACCCAGAGGAGATTTTTTGACATCCTTTATTAAATCCAAAGGTATTACAACTCAGATGCCCCCCTTTGCAGTCCTAACAGCTTACAGTCTTCTGGGAAGGTTTCCTATTAATCTTTCGACTGTGTGGGAATATTTACACATTCATCCAGAAGAACAATTATGAGTTAAACTCTCACATCGGCTAAGAGGGCCTAGCTCACAATAGCTGTTTTAGTTTTCTTCAAATTTGTTCAATTGTTTTGAGGTCAGGAGTCTGTTTGACTAGTAATGTTCTTCCACACTCCACTCCTCAACCATGCCTTTATGGACCTTGCTTTGGACATTGGGGCAAAGTCATGTAAGAATAGAAAAAGGTCTTCCCCCAACTGTCCCCACAAATGTATAATCATACAATTCTTGGTGCGCTTAAATATTAATAATTCCCTTCACTGGATCAAAGATGCCTATGACAATCATTGAAAAGTTGAATGTAAAAATCAACTAACAGGAAATTCAAATGAATGCTCGGGAATATATGCGTATAGGAATATATGCGTATTTAACTGTAAAGATATGACACACAGAGCAAAGTGTAGCACAACTTGTTCTTCTATTTTTATTCCAATAAAAGCATGCATGTAGGACTTCTGAGAAAAATTTAACGTATCTTAAAATGGGCAATCAACTAAATTGAGCTTAAAACAAAACAGAAGAATTTGATGTGAGCTTTATGTTCAACAAAAAATGATTAAATGTCTTATTTCTTCACAAAAGCAGAATAAACATATTTCCACGCAAACTTCATTAAAATGAAATCTTCAGGCTAACACTTGACAGCTTTCCGACTGATCATTATGGTGTTTAGTGGAGGTTTAGCAGAGCACAGCTTGACATTATTCTCACACTATACTGGTTGACTGTGATAAATTTAAAATATACGGTATCACATGGACTCATTTGCCAACATTAGCTCTGCCTCATATTTAAAACTTAGTGCAGGCAATCATAATGCTCTTGATAAGATTAAAGCATATTACATATGGTACTGTATGAGTTTACCAAATTATACCCGTTACTAATAATGAGACTCTTTGCCTCTGGCATTTTCATTAAGAGCTGAAGGCAAAATACAATGAAAATATTTGAACTTGACAGATGCGCATATGTAATATCAAAAGGTGGTATAGCATAGTATAAATAGTAGAGTATAATATAAAGCATTATAACTAGAGATAAATAAATCATTAGAAATTTAAATTTGTCAACATTTTTTTTTCCATAAATAAATAAATTTTTCCAAAAATTTTTCCAAAATGTTTCCTCCACATAGGAGGAAAACAAAATTGTCACAAATTGTAGGTACGGTACTCTGCATTGCCCTGAAAAAACATGTATAATATTCTGACATCTCCAACTCCTTTCAAGCTCTTTAAAGCAAGCACATTTTTAGTAGTGTAAATGTTAAGTCCAAATATAAAGTTGTAGGTAAACTAATGGTAACTATTCTTCTCTGCTGTTTTGTCACACACACTATTTATACAGTGAATGAAAAGTTTTTTTGTCTTTTTCCCACCGTTTGTACTCCTAAGCTGTGAGCTATGACATCCTCTCACTAAATAGATTGCCCCAGAAAATGGCTGCTGCATTCCCTGCCTTGACTTTTATACAGGCTATGTTAGGCTGATAGGATGCACACTATGTTATATGCTACACTATGTGATGTGATTACTGCAAGGCACTATTGAGAAGCTTACGCCAGAGGGCTTCTCTGACTGATGCAATCTTCTGCATTGTATAAAATAGCAGCAGACATATTTGGTGATGTGTGCTAGTTGAATGCCAAATAGTTAGAATTTGACAGGTCACGTGAATAAATTTCACTCAGTCTAAGGTCAAATGACTATTTTTTCTCCATCCGAGAAAAAACATTCCGGGAATGCTCATCAGACTCTGATCAGAGTGGGATTTGATTTTTCTCGGAGGCGATGAAAAAAAAGTTTTTTCTCCTTACCTATTATATCATTCATGTGCAGTCTCATTTTTTCACAAACCCATAAACTGTAATAGGTGAGTGCCATCCAATTTTCGGAGGCAAATCGTGGATACTGCAATCTTTTTTCCACGGACCACTTGGTCTGAGGAAAAAATCAGACATGTCCACAGCCCCACAGATTATCATGAGTATGACTGCTGTCCATCAAAACCATGGATAGCTCTTGTCCAATTTGTATAGTCATGTGCATGCGCCCTAACCAACAGGCTCATAAAATCAATTTAGGGGGATTTATTCTGTTGAAAATTTCCCCTTAAAGGGTTGTTCACATCATCTTCTGCTGGACTGCACAGCTCTACAGCCACCGGGTTTTCTGCTTTTGTGGTACTCCTGCTTGAGTAACAGATTGAATAAACAGCAAGGTAGCACATTGGAAACACAGTATGAATAGACCATATTTAGTTCTGCATCCCCACTGCCATAAAAGAGCAATATGCAAACCTCAAATGTTTCAGACCTGCATTAAATAATAGAATGACGATATTGAAAATCACCTAATGTTGATCAGGAATGACCCATTTTATTTTGAAAATGTTCTTCTGCAGTGATAACGAATATAGTAAGAAATATCGACATACTCCTACAATAAATAAAAAATAAAAAACATATATATAAGTAGTTTTGCGACCAATATAAATTTATTTAACCTTCTGCCGTAAGGGACTGCTAATAATTCTAAACCAGGGGTCCCCAACTCCAGTCCTCAAGGCCCACCAACATGTCATGTTTTCAGGATTTCCTTAGTTTTGCCCAGGTAATAATTGCATCACCTGTGCAATGCAAAGGAAATCCTATATATATATAGTGACAATATAAAGTATTTTCAAAGTTAATATATATATATATCTGTGCAGCAACACATATAATATTTTTACCATACAATGTATACAAATCAAAGTGCACTAGTGCTGAACAAATATAATGCACATATGTCCTATTAGGAATAAATACAGCCAGAAGAGTCTATTAAGGTGCCAAAAATAGATAAATAAATATATAAAAAAAGAAAAAAAGATTTTCTAATATATCAATGAAAAATCCACTAACGTGCAATAATATGTGCAATGTTGCAAAATCTATGTGAAACACAAGGTAAAAAAACCTGAGAAAAAGTGCTGAAGTGCAAAAGTGCTAAAAAATATTCTATTGAGGGGCAACCTATATAAGACACTCTGAGAGCCTGAACAATGTCATGGTGCTACAAGCACAGTAAATGTTATCTATAAAGAAACCAGTTGTATCAGACACTGCTAGAGACCTATAAGGTGTAGCACAATCACTGTGAATTTTTCCTATAAAGAAACCATCTATATACGGCACTCCTGGGGACTTATAAAGTGTTAAAGTGCTCAGTACAGTAAAACTGCAAGCGCCTAGCAGAAAATGTAATCACAAATATATAAAGTTACTCATACCTGAATGCTCCTTATTCCCTACGTATGTTTCGGTGTTTAGCCTTCTTCCGGGGGGCGTATACAATTTAGCCCAGGGCGTGCGTATTTAAACTAAAGGTAACCAATCAAATGCTGGACATTGCATGCTGGGCGATCTAATACAGCGCATGCGCGGACGCCCAGCCGCCGAACACATCCGCCCAGCGTCACCAAGACAACGTGCACCAGGCCGATCACCCCGCCCACATAACGTAGCAGGGGGATCACCAAGAGCGCGCTGCCAAGGGAACAGACGCCAGAACGAATGCGGCCAGCGGCAGGGAAGACCGCGCAAGCGCACAATCTCCCGCACACAAGTCCTGCATAAAGAGGGGTGGGGAAGAACTATCCTGGGTTTGTGCGTACCACTATCACTATGGATACTAACAAAAAGTGGCGCACACTAATAAAGCCTATGAAGCAAATGAACTCAATATATAAACATCAAAAATGACGTATATAATTATAAAAGGGGAAATATATGAATAATAAATAATATATATAATATGTGAGGTGCCGCAATAAATAATTATATAATAAATACAAAATAAATAACAATGAATAAAAAAATGAAATGAAATAAGAAATACATATATATATAAATACACATATTGTTGTGCACCCATATACACATAACAAAATGTGGCATGATATTGTGAATTGATGATATTGTGCAATAATAAATATGCCAAAATTAATAATAAATAATAAAACTATATTGAAAATAAATAATCTACAAGTGAAAAAATAAATAAATAATACCTATAATTTAAAAAAAATAAAAATAAAATATATATATATAAATATGTAGTACCATTTATCTTTGTGTACAAGTGAAAAGGAATAATATAATAAAAAATAAAAAATAAATATATACATAACCCCTATCTGTAACTATACAAAAGATATTTTATATAAATAGATAAATAAATACAATCAAGTATTAAAAGGTCTTCCGATTTATTTGATAGAAGCAGCAGGTTCATATCTTCTCTCTGCTCATAGGCTGGAAACCAATCCCAGAATAAAAACTGGTAAATAAGTATTGCTTAAAATATGAGAAAAATTTATTAATTAAAATACAATAATTTATACACACCTACAAATAAAATATGCAAATATAAAAGTATGATTAAAAACAAAAACAAAAAAGATGATCAGAGAAATGGTGAATAACTTAGATTCTCATTAAGACCCAGAGGTTGTAGAGTGCGAAGGGTCCAGATCCACCTGGTTTCTTTCTGAGCGAGCCTATGACTAATATTGCCGCCACGTAAATCTGATATAATTCTGTCAATACCAATTACTCGAAGGCCAGTCAGATCGCAATTATGATAGGTCTTAAAATGCCTTGGTAATGTTTTCAGATATTCTATTGTTTCTTTTTCCGCAGCGATAATTTCCCTCACATGTTCCCGTACACGTAATTTTAAGGATCTGGTTGTAAGCCCAACATAAATTTTTGAACAAGGGTACGTGGCATGGTATATAACAGCTTTCATATTGCACGTAATAGCCTGTGTTATCTTATAGGATTTATTGTCAGATCCGACAAACGTAGAGGCATGATCAATGTTAGAACAGGCAATACAATTGCCACATGGGGCACATCCCCCTTATTCAATGGGTTTCGGAAATAAAGAGGGAAACAATATAGATTGGGTATTGATTGGAAAAAAGCTCTTAGTCAGATGATCTTTTAAATTTCGGGCCCGACGTGCTGTTACACAGGGTCGTTCTGGTAAATATTCCTTTAAAATAGGGTCACTGGTAAGTATGGTCCAATGCTTGGATAATATATCCCGCATCACATCCCATTGTGAATGATACTCCGTAATTAACCGAACTTTGGTATCCTTCTGTAATTTATGTTTTGGACCCTTCGCACTCTACAACCTCTGAGTCTTAATGAGAATCTAAGTTATTCACCATTTCTCTGATCATCTTTTTTGTTTTTGTTTTTAATCATACTTTTATATTTGCATATTTTATTTGTAGGTGTGTATAAATTATTGTATTTTAATTAATATATTTTTCTTATATTTTTAGCAATACTTATTTACCAGTTTTTATTCTGGGATTGGTTTCCAGCCTATGAGCAGAGAGAAGATATGAACCTGCTGCTTCTATCAAATAAATCGGAAGACCTTTTAATACTTGATTGTATTTATTTATCTATTTATATAAAATAACTTTTGTATAGTTACAGATAGGGGTTATGTATATATTTATTTTTTATTTTTTATTATATTATTCCTTTTCACTTGTACACAAAGATAAATGGTACTACATATTTATATATATATATATTTTATTTTTATTTTTTTTAAATTATAGGTATTATTTATTTATTTTTTCACTTTGAGATTATTTATTTTCAATATAGTTTTATTATTTATTATTAATTTTGGCATATTTATTATTGCACAATATCATCAATTCACAATATCATGCCACATTTTGTTATGTGTATATGGGTGCACAACAATATGTGTATTTATATATATATGTATTTCTTATTTCATTTCATTTTTTTATTCATTGTTATTTATTTTGTATTTATTATATAATTATTTATTGCGGCACCTCACATATTATATATATTATTTATTATTCATATATTTCCCCTTTTATAATTATATACGTCATTTTTGATGTTTATATATTGAGTTCATTTGCTTCATAGGCTTTATTAGTGTGCGCCACTTTTTGTTAGTATCCATAGTGATAGTGGTACGCACAAACCCAGGATAGTTCTTCCCCACCCCTCTTTATGCAGGACTTGTGTGCGGGAGATTGTGCGCTTGCGCGGTCTTCCCTGCCGCTGGCCGCATTCGTTCTGGCGTCTGTTCCCTTGGCAGCGCGCTCTTGGTGATCCCCCTGCTACGTTATGTGGGCGGGGTGATCGGCCTGGTGTGCGTTGTCTTGGTGACGCTGGGCGGATGTGTTCGGCGGCTGGGCGTCCGCGCATGCGCTGTATTAGATCGCCCAGCATGCAATGTCCAGCATTTGATTGGTTACCTTTAGTTTAAATACGCACGCCCTGGGCTAAATTGTATACGCCCCCCGGAAGAAGGCTAAACGCCGAAACATACGTAGGGAATAAGGAGCATTCAGGTATGAGTAACTTTATATATTTGTGATTACATTTTCTGCTAGGCGCTTGCAGTTTTACTGTACTGAGCACTTTAACACTTTATAAGTCCCCAGGAGTGCCGTATATAGATGGTTTCCTTATAGGAAAAATTCACAGTGATTGTGCTACACTTTATAGGTCTCTAGCAGTGTCTGATACAACTGGTTTCTTTATAGATAACATTTACTGTGCTTGTAGCACCATGACATTGTTCAGGCTCTCAGAGTGTCTTATATAGGTTGCCCCTCAATAGAATATTTTTTAGCACTTTTGCACTTCAGCACTTTTTCTCAGGTTTTTTTACCTTGTGTTTCACATAGATTTTGCAACATTGCACATATTATTGCACTTTAGTGGATTTTTCATTGATATATTAGAAAATCTTTTTTTCTTTTTTTATATATTTATTTATCTATTTTTGGCACCTTAATAGACTCTTCTGGCTGTATTTATTCCTAATAGGACATATGTGCATTATATTTGTTCAGCACTAGTGCACTTTGATTTGTATACATTGTATGGTAAAAATATTATATGTGTTGCTGCACAGATATATATATATATATATATATATATATATATATGTATATATATATATATATATATATATATATATATATTAACTTTGAAAATTCTCTATATTGTCACTATATATTTATTTTTTAGGGGTTCTTTGTGTTTGCTATTTATAGTTGTATATATATATTTTTTGCATCGCCTGGCAGTTTATATTCATGTATTTTCTTATACCTATATATTAATTATTGTATGTGCTTCCATCAGCTGTGATACTGATTATTTTATATATATTTTAACTTTATTAATTCTTCAATAAAATAATTAATTTTACATTGTCTTTTTGCACAAATTTCTTGGGAGGATTTGTTTAACATTTTTTCTTGTTGATTTGTTTAAAATGTATTTTTTTTATTAAATTCTCCATAATTATATATGGTAAAATTGGAAAAAAATGTTTTCTGATCAACTTCCCAAAATTTGTTTAATACATTCCATAAATCAAATTAGACGCCATGGTCCATATGTAGGATATGGATAAAAATATACTAAATGACACATCTCATGATCTGCGCTAGGAGTTAAAGTGTTATGACAGATGCTGTCACATTTATTAATAGAAAAGTTTGAGGGCAACGGTATGGACCAGAGATATTCAGCATGAAATTGCCAAAAGAGGAGACATTTTAATTCTCATTCAAAATTTCTGAAAGAAGTTTTTTTTAACCAGAAGAAAAATGTCCATTTTTAGTATGATCATATGTTAAGAAATGCATTCCCTACTTCTGATATGAAAAACTAATCTAAAGCAATCATTCTTAACCCCTTCAAGTCGCGGCCCTTTTTCATTTTTGCGTGTTCGTTTTTCGCTTCCCTCGTTCCCAGAGCCATAACTTTTTTATTTTTTCGTCAATATGGTCATGTGAGGGCTTATTTTTTGCGGGACAAGTTGTACTTTTGAACGACACCATTGGTTTTATCATGTCTTTTACTAGAAAACGGGAAAAAAATTCCAAGTGCTGTGAAATTGCAAAAAAAGTGCAATCCCACACTTGTTTTTTGTTTGGCTTTTTTGCTAGGTTCACTAAATGCTAAAACTGACCTGACATTATGATTCTCTAGGTCATTACGAGTTCATAGACACCTAACATGACTAGGTTATTTTTTATCTAAGTGGTGAAAAAAAATTCCAAACTTTGCTAAAAAAAAAAAAGGGCCATTTTCCGATACCCGTAGCGTCTCCATTTTTCGTGATCTGGGGTCGGGTGAAGGCTTATTTTTTGCGTGCCGAGCTGATGTTTTTAATGATACTATTTTTGCGCAGATATGTTCTTTTGATCGCCCGTTATTGCATTTTAATGCAATGTCGCGGCGACCAAAAAAACGTAATTCTGGCGTTTCGGATTTTTTTCTCGCTACGCCGTTTAGCGATCAGGTTAATGCTTTTTTTTAATTGATAGACCGGGCGATTCTGAACACGGCAATACCAAATACGTGTAGGTTTGGCTTTTTTTATTGTTTTATTTAGGATGGGGCGAAAGGGGGGTGATTTAACCCCTCTGTGACCATAGACGTACTATCCCGTCGAGGTGCCCTGGGCTTATCTGACCCTGGACGGGATAGTACGTCATAGCCGATCGGCCGCGCTCACGGGGGGAGCGCGGCCGATCGCGGCCGGGTGTCAGCTGCTTATCGCAGCTGACATCCGGCACTATGTGCCAGGAGCGGTCACGGACCGCCCCCGGCACATTAACCCCTGGCACACCGCGATCAAAGATGATCGCGATGTGCCGGCGGTGCAGGGAAGCACCGCGCAGGGAGGGGGCTCCCTGCGGGCTTCCCTGAGCCCCCCGCAGCAACGCGATGTGATCGCGTTGCTGCGAGGGTCTCCTCACCTCCCTCCCTGCTCGAGCCCCGGATCCAAGATGGCCGCGGATCCGGGTCCTGCAGGGAGGGAGGTGGCTTCACAGAGCCTGCTCAGAGCAGGCACTGTGAAGCAGCCTGCACTCCTATCAGATCAGTGATCTGACAGAGTGCTGTGCAAACTGTCAGATCACTGATCTGTGATGTCCCCCCCTGGGACAAAGTAAAAAAATAAAAAAAAAATTTTCCAAATGTGTAAAAAAAAATAAAAAAAAAATTCCAAAATAATGAAAAAAAAAAAAAAATATTATTCCCATAAATACATTTCTTCATCTAAATAAAAAAAAAAAAACAATAAAAGTACACATATTTAGTATCGCCGCGTCCGTAACGACCCGACCTATAAAACTGTCCCACTAGTTAACCCCTTCAGTAAACACCGTAAGAAAAAAAAAAAAAAAACGAGGCAAAAAACAACGCTTTATTATCATACCGCCGAACAAAAAGTGGAATAACACGCGATCAAAAGGACAGATATAAATAACCATGGTACCGCTGAAAGCGTCATATTGTCCCGCAAAAAAAGAGCCGCCATACAGCATCATCAGCAAAAAAATAAAAAAGTTATAGTCCTGAGAATAAAGCGATGCAAAAATAATTATTTTTTCTGTAAAATAGTTTTTATCGTATAAAAGCACCAAACCATAAAAAAATGATATAAATGAGATATCGCTGTAATCGTACTGACCCGAAGAATAAAACTGCTTTATCAATTTTACCAAACGCGGAACGGTATAAACGCCTCCCCCAATAGAAATTCATGAATAGCTGGCTTTTGGTCATTCTTCCTCACAAAAATCGGAATAAAAAGCGATAAAAAAATGTCACGTGCCCAAAAATGTTTTCAATAAAAACGTCAACTCGTCCCGCAAAAAACAAGACCTCACATGACTCTGTGGACCAAAATATGGAAAAATTATAGCTCTCAAAATGTGGTATTGCAAAAAATATTTTTTGCAATAAAAAGGGTCTTTCAGTGTGTGACGGCTGCCAATCATAAAAATCCGCTAAAAAACTCGCTATAAAAGTAAATCAAACCCCCCTTCATCACCCCCTTAGTTAGGGAAAAATAAAAAAAAATGTATTTATTTCCATTTTCCCATTAGGGCTAGGGTTAGGGCTAGGGTTAGGGCTAGGGCTAGGGTTAGGGCTAGGGTTAGGGCTAGGGTTAGGGCTAGGGTTAGGGCTAGGGTTAGGGCTAGGGCTAGGGTTAGGGCTAGGGTTAGGGCTAGGGTTAGGGCTAGGGCTAGGGCTAGGGTTAGGGCTAGGGTTAGGGCTAGGGCTAGGGTTAGGGTTAGGGCTAGGGTTAGGGCTAGGGTTAGGGCTAGGGTTAGGGTTAGGGCTAGGGTTAGGGCTAGGGTTAGGGTTAGGGTTGGGGCTACAGTTAGGGTTGGGGCTAAAGTTAGGGTTAGGGTTTAGATTACATTTACAGTTGGGAATAGGGTTGGGATTAGGGTTAGGGGTGTGTCAGGGTTAGAGGTGTGGTTAGGGTTACCGTTGGAATTAGGGTTAGGGGTGTGTTTAGATTAGGGTTTCAGTTATAATTGGGGGGTTTCCACTGTTTCGGCACATCAGGGGCTCTCCAAACACGACATGGCGTCCGATCTCAATTCCAGCCAATTCTGCGTTGAAAAAGTAAAACAGTGCTCCTTCCCTTCCGAGCTCTCCTGTGTGCCCAAACAGGGGTTTACCCCAACATATGGGGTATCAGCGTACTCAGGACAAATTGGACAACAACTTTTGTGGACCAATTTCTCCTGTTACCCTTGGGAAAATACAAAACTGGGGGCTAAAAAATAATTTTTGTGGGAAAACAAAAAGATTTTTTATTTTCACGGCTCTGCGTTATAAACTGTAGTGAAACACTTGGGGGTTCAAAGTTCTCACAACACATCTAGATAAGTTCATTGAGGGGTCTAGTTTCCAATATGGGGTCACTTGTGGGGGGTTTCTACTGTTTAGGTACATTAGGGGCTCTGCAAACGCAATGTGACGCCTGCAGACCAATCCATCTAAGTCTGCATTCCAAATGATGCTCCTTCCCTTCCGAGCCCTCCCATGCGCCCAAACGGTGGTTCCCCCCCACATATCGGGTATCAGCGTACTCAGGACAAATTGGACAACAACATTTAGGGTCCAATTTCTCCTGCTAACCTTGGAAAAATACAAAACTGGGGGCTAAAATATAATTTTTGTGGAAAAAAAAATATTTTTTATTTGCATGGCTCTGCGTTATAAATTGTAGTGAAATACTTGGGGGTTCAAAGCTCTCACAACACATCAAGATGAGTTCCTTAGGGGGTCTACTTTCCAAAATGGTGTCACTTGTGGGGGGTTTCTACTGTTTAGGTACATTAGGGGCTCTGCAAACGCAATGTGACGCCTGCAGACCATTCCATCTAAGTCTGCATTCCAAATGGCGCTCCTTCCCTTCCGAACCCTCCCATGCGCCCAAACGGTGGTTCCCCCCCACATATGGGGTATCAGCGTACTCAGGACAAATTGGACAACAACTTTTGGGGTCCAATTTCTCCTGTTACCCTAGGGAAAATACAAAACTGGGGGCTAAAAAATAATTTTTGTGGGAAAAAAATTTTGTTTTATTTTTATGGCTCTGCATTATAAACTTCTGTGAAGCCCTTGGTGGGTCAAAGTGCTCACCACACATCCAGATAAGTTCCTTAGGGGGTCTACTTTCCAAAATGGTGTCACTTGTGGGGGGTTTCAATGTTTAGGCACATCAGTGGCTCTCCAAACGCAACATGGCGTCCCATCTCAATTCCTGTCAATTTTGCATTGAAAAGTCAAACGGCGCTCCTTCCCTTCCGAGCTCTCCCATGCGCCCAAACAGTGGTTTACTGCCACATATGGGGTATCAGCGTACTCGGGACAAATTGGACAACAACTTTTGAGGTCCAATTTCTTCTCTTACCCTTGGAAAAATAAAAAATTGGGGGCAAAAATATAATTTTTGTGAAAAAATATGATTTTTTATTTTTACGGTTCTGCATTATAAACTTCTGTGAAGCACTTGGTGGGTCAAAGTGCTCACCACACCTCTAGATAAGTTCCTTAGGGGGTCTACTTTCCAAAATGGTGTCACTTGTGGGGGGTTTCAATGTTTAGGCACATCAGTGGCTCTCCAAACGCAACATGGCGTCCCATCTCAATTTCTGTCAATTTTGCATTGAAAAGTCAAACTGCGCTCCTTCCCTTCCGAGCTCTCCCATGCGCCCAAACAGTGGTTTACTGCCACATATGGGGTATCAGCGTACTCAGGACAAATTGGACAACAACTTTTGAGGTCCAATTTCTTCTCTTACCCTTGGAAAAATAAAAAATTGGGGGCAAAAATATAATTTTTGTGAAAAAATATGATTTTTTATTTTTACGGTTCTGCATTATAAACTTCTGTGAAGCACTTGGTGGGTCAAAGTGCTCACCACACATCCAGATAAGTTCCTTAGGGGGTCTACTTTCCAAAATGGTGTCACTTGTGGGGGGTTTCAATGTTTAGGCACATCAGTGGCTCTCCAAACGCAACATGGCGTCCCATCTCAATTCCTGTCAATTTTGCATTGAAAAGTCAAATAGCGCTCCTTCCCTTCCGAGCTCTCCCATGCGCCCAAACAGTGGTTTACTGCCACATATGGGGTATCAGCGTACTCAGGACAAATTGGACAACAACTTTTTGGGTCCAATTTCTCCTGTTACCCTTGGTAAAATAAAACAAATTGGAGCTGAAGTAAATTTTTTGTGTAAAAAAGTTAAATGTTCATTTTTATTTAAACATTCCAAAAATTCCTATTAAACACCTGAAGGGTTAATAAACTTCTTGAATATGGTTTTGAGCACCTTGAGGGGTGCAGTTTTTAGAATGGTGTCACACTTGGGCATTTTCTATCATATAGACCCCTCAAAATGACTTCAAATGAGACGTGGTCCCTAAAAAAAAATGGTGTTGTAAAAATGAGAAATTGCTGGTCAACTTTTAACCCTTATAACTCCCTAACAAAAAAAAAATTGGTTCCAAAATTATGCTGATGTAAAGGAGACATGTGGGAAATGTTACTTATTAAGTATTTTGTGTGACATATCTCTGTGATTTAATTGCATAAATATTCAAAGTTTGAAAATTGCGAAATTTTCAAAATTTTCGCCAAATTTCCATTTTTTTCACAAATAAACGCAGGTACTATCAAAGAAATTTTACCACTATCATAAAGTACAATATGTCACGAGAAAACAATGTCAGAATCACCAGGATCCGTTGAAGCGTTTCGGAGTTATAACCTCATAAAGGGACAGTGGTCAGAATTGTAAAAATTGGCCTGGTCATTAACGTGCAAACCACCCTTGGGGGTAAAGGGGTTAAACTTTTATATTTTTTATATTTTTTTCATATTTTTAAAAACATTTTTTTTTACTTGTGCCATGCTTCAATAGCCTCCATGGGAGGCTAGAAGCTGGCATAGCCTGATCGGCTCTGCTACATAGCAGCGATCATCAGATCGCTGCTATGTAGCAGAAATGCAGGTGTGCTGTGAGCGCCGACCACAGGAGGGCGCTCACAGCAGACCTGCATCAGTAACCATAGAGGTCTCAAGGACCTCTATGGTTACCTTCCTGATGCATCGCTGACCCCCGATCATGTGACGGGGGTCGGCGATGAAGTCATATCCGGCCGGGCGGCCGGATGCGGTAGTTAAATGCCGCTGTCTGTGTTTGACAGCGGCATTTAACAGGTTAATAGCGGCGGGTGAATAGCAATTTCACCCGCCGCTATTGCGCGCACATGTCAGCTGTACAAAACAGCTGACATGTCGCGACTTTGATGTGGGCTCACCGCCGGAGCCCACATCAAAGGGGGATTCACGGCATGCGCAGTAGATGTACGGCGCATGTCGTGAAGGGGTTAAGAGACTTGGGAAGATCCAGCTAACGTATCAAAAATGACTAAAAGCTATAGGCAAAAGGCAGTATACAGATGAATAATACTGCAATTCATGTGGATCATTGTATTGCATGAAAAATGTTTATGAACATTTTATATTGCTGCTTTTGAAAAATATGAAGATTTTTTTTATTGAAAAATAAAATAATTATTGACTCTGAAAAAGTGAAATTCTGAATGCCCCACCTTTTGTGATCCTGTAGTAGGCATTTTGGTTATCGCAAAGTTTTACCAGAAATAGGTATAAAGTAAGAAACCATTGAAATTAAATTTTTAACAAAATGGGAACAAGATGATCTACTAAGTACTAACTTGTGTATCCGTGTATCCACCTCTACAAGATAGCACTTAGCGGATCATCTTATTCTCATATTGTTGAAAAATATATTCAACAGTTTCTGTCTTTATGTCAATTTGTGGAAGAGCTTCATCATAACCAAAATGTCAGATATATGATCATCAAGGTTTGGGCATTCAGAGTTTCTGAACTCTCTTTTTAACTATTTCATTTTTCGATTTAAAAGAACTTGTTTTAAATTGGTTGAATTGTTGTTTCTAATAATAGTATTCAGTTTATTATGTAATATAAAATTGGGAACAAAATTCCACATGAAGTGAAATAGTGATAAAATTGTAATTCCAATGTTGTTTTGGTTTTGTTTC
This sequence comes from Ranitomeya imitator, assembly GCF_032444005.1. Lineage (NCBI taxonomy): Eukaryota > Metazoa > Chordata > Amphibia > Anura > Dendrobatidae > Ranitomeya > Ranitomeya imitator. Next base: position 1,153,216,655 of record NC_091282.1, read on the forward strand.
ATGGCTTTCAAAATAATCATAGCGATTATACTGTTTGGTTCGATTATGGCAAAGACTAGTGCATATACACACTGCTCAAAAAAATAAAGGGAATACTTAAACAACAGAATATTACTCCAAGTAAATCAAACATCTGTGAAATCAAATTGTCCACTTAGGAAGCAACACTGATTGACAATCAATTTCACATGCTGTTGTGCAAATGGAATAGACAGCAGATGGAAATTATTGGCAATTATCAAGACGCACTCAATAAAGGAGTGGTTCTGCAGGTGGGGACCACAGACCACATCTCAGTACTAATGCTTTCTGGCTGATGTTTTGGTCACTTTTGAATGTTGGTTGTGCTTTCACACTCGTGGTAGCATGAGACGGACTCTACAACCCACACAAGTGGCTCAGTTAGTGCAGCTCATCTAGGATGACAGCATAGTGTCCAGAGGCTGGAGGCGTTACCACGAGACAGACCAGTACACCAGGAGACGTGGAGGGGGCCGTAGGAGGGCAACAACCCAGCAGCAGGACCACTACCTCAGCTTTTGTGCAAGGAGGAACAGAAGGAGCACCGCCAGATCCCTGCAAAATGACCTCCAGCAGGCCACAAATGTGAATTTTTCTGTACAAACTATTAGAAACTGACTCATGAGGATGGTCTGGGTGCCCGATGTCCACAGATGGGGGTTGTGCTCACAGCCCAACACCATGCAGGATGCTTGGCATTTGCCACAGAAACCAGGATTGGCAATTTCGCCAATGACACCCTGTGCTCTTCACAGATGAAAGCAGGTTCTTGGTGGTTTTTCTGGGTATTTCTGTATATTGGTTGTGTTTGCTTTTTCCCCCCTTTATAAGTGGTTGTCTCACACTTTTCTCCACAGAGCACCGATCACTGGTATATGACATATAATATATTCACCCTAAATACTGTTGACTCTACTGAGTGAACACTGGTGAAGTGGTTGGTGCATCTGTGTTTGCTCTTACTCTGTGTTACTGCAGATTTATAAATCCCCCCAGCTGTGCACTACCAGGGTTTTCCGGTTTCTGAGCCAGGGAACTTGTATTTAGTGAGGCTGTGATGAATGGACATCAGTATCAATAGACGGACTGTGGTCTCTCTCAATATAAGTGTTTGGGGCAAGGCCGCGACCACTACATGGGCCGCTGCCTGTTTGCATAACGTATACGTACCCCTCCGGCCCGGCTCAGAAATAGTGGAATTTCTGGGCCTTGCATTTGCTTAGAGGATTCGTATGTGTGCAGTCAAACAAAATTACTGCAGAGTTATTAATTTAGATAGGACAGTCAGTTTAATTACCGTCTCTGTTGTTAGAGGCCATATATATGAGCCTGAACCTGTCATGTTTAGAGCGGTCTCACTTTCTGAGTCAGCTCCATGCAACCAAATCCAATGAATGAAGTACATGTTTAATCTTCATGTGGAAGGCATTAATAATAGCTTTCACATACAGTTGTATTGTAGATTCATTGAAATATAGAAGTAAATAAAGCTATAAAAATTTTCAAATAGTAATAGAGCAATTAAAAAAAATCAAAGGCTACCAAATGCCAAATATCAAGAAATGCTTAAAGTAATTGTCATATGCTGAGGGTTAATGGTAATTTCTGCTACTATATTTGATTCAAAGCACATCTGCTTACTGAAGTAGAATTGTTATCTTTACTTTTCTGGTAATTGATTGACTTTCTAATTTAATTACTCAGATCTATATTAAAACCACTACATGGATATAGATCAAAACATTCCTTGAACCCTATGACATGACATATTTATTTGCATATATCTTACTTCGACATCAACCATGAGGCCAAGAGAAATGACCCCACCCTTGCTGATTGGCCATTGATTTGGTATTTAATGCACACAGATAACTTTCTAAAGTTTCTGTTGATAAAAAGATGATAAAAAAGTTTAAAGGGTAAATTAAAAACACTTAAATGGAAAATAAAAGTTTTCTATTCAGCATACATTGAAAGACTATATCCCTGAGCTTTATTGGAGTGGTGAGAAAAAATAATTACGCTGCTTTTATCCTTCTCTAATAGAGTTATAAACATATACACATTTGTTCCTCTATACAAGAAAGACGATAGGGGAGGGAAATGAAAGGAAACACTAGGATCTTTTGCTTTGGGAAAAAAGCATAGAGTGTACTCATTTTAGCTGAAATACAACTTATTTTGCACCACTTACATAGCCAACTTTGGCTATGTGGCCCATTTACAATTTTAATTAATCAATATAGTTGATCGTTTTGTACAATAGTAGTGCAATAAAAATTAAAAACAACAACCATGATAGCTAATCAAGTTTTCACATCATACGATACGATACGATACAATACACTTTATTGATCCCGTGGGAAATTGTAGTATCACAGCAGCACAACTTAAATCATAAAAATCATAAAAGAATTACATAGTTGACATGACAGTGGAGTTGACAGAAGAACATTATACATTATACATTAGAATAGGACATACACAACGAGTGAACTGAAATGTAGAGAAATAAGTAGACATTCACCTTGGTGGTTTAACCCTAATGTTATTGTTGTACATTCCCATGGCAGTTGGCACAACCGATTTCCTATATTTTTCCTTCTTACACCTCAGAAGTATAAGCCAGTTGCTGAAGGTGCTCTTCTGTCTCACGAATAGCTCATATAGTGGATGTGCATTATTGTTCATAATTGCCATACACTTTTTCAGAGTTCTTTTCTCCAACATCATCTATACAGATGGCATATTGCTAGGATATAAACACAGTCACAGTAGAGAAACCAGCCGACCGGCACTGAACGAGCTCTCCCAAAATCAAACAGCTGCAGTACACACCCAGGGGACTAGACGGACCAAGCTTCTTCTGAAGATAGGGAGGTGCGTGCAATAAGAACAGATGAAACACCAGCAAACGAAGAGATAAATGAATGCAGCACTCACCCACAGTCTTCAATCGTGTAATTGTCCTTTAATGACCATGGCACAACGTTCCAAACTTGGGACAAGACAGGCTAAGACATGAGGAGGGAGCGGTGAGGGAGCGTGCAGAGACGAGACGGATGATGGCCGTTTCATGCACAAGCGCTTCAACGGGTCCAGTGAGTTGTGTTGGTGATGTCATATCCTTTTGTATGAGTGGACACACCACCTATCACACATATGTGCAATCAAATACAAATAAAAACAACATAACTCATACTACAATCTCAAGATTTCAAATGGATTTAGATGAAAACCGCCATGTCTAATTGGTCATTAAGACCCCAGGGCCCTTGCGCATCAGTTTTTAGGATCCAGCGGGCTTCGCGTTGTAGCAATAATTTATTGTGGTTGCCTCCTTGCTGAGGGAATTTAACTACCTCTAAGCCGGCAAAACAAAGGGAACTGGGATCGCCACCATGCACATCATGTATGTGTTTTACTAGGCGCACTCGCCCCTTCCCTGTAAGCACAGAATTATAGTGCTCGCGAAACCTGACAACCAGGGGTCTTATTGTTTTACCGATATAAAATCAGTTGCATGGGCAGTAAATGACATACACCACAAATTTACATTTACATGTTATAAAGTCTCTCACGGTGTGGTAAATCGTGCCCACTTTAAGAGGGTTATTAATTTTGTGTAAATGACACATACTGCAACCGCCACACTTAAAATTACCTTGCGGGAGGGTTTTTTTCATCCAGCTGCTGGTATCAGCAGTCAGCCGGTTTTTTACTACCAAGTCGCCTATATTCACTGAGTGTTTGTAGGCAAAACGGGGGATACAGGTTGTTAAACTGCGGAAATCGGTATCGTTTTTAAGCACATGCCAATTTTTGCGAATAGCCGCATGGATATCATCATCAAGCGGGCTGTGCTTAAACAAGAAGGTGAATATCCCGTTTTCATTGCGATTGTTTGTCCTACTACTTCTCCTCTTATTTCTGCCTTTTTTCAATAGGTCCACTTGGGGACCCTCCTCATGTCTTAGCCTGTCTTGTCCCAAGTTTGGAACGTTATGCCATGGTCATTAAAGGACAATTACACTATTGAAGACTGTGGGTGAGTGCTGCATTCATTTATCTCTTCGTATTGCTAGGATATACTATCATCTCTGGCTATGTGGGGTCTATCTGTTGCACCATCACAGCCTGCTGACATATTCCCTTTCATTAATCTTTGTAAAGACATCAATTTATCATAATTTTCCTAAAATGGACAAAAAAGTTACGTTAATTTTCTTTTTTTAAAACACAGTTAAGGTTTATTTTATGGAACCTTTATCAGTCCTTTAGGACATTTTATGAACTTTCTATTTTCTTTGAAGGAAACAGTCGATATTATTTAAGCGCGTTAATAACACCACTCTTAATACTACTCATATCTTTGACACCATTTACCCTTGTACTTTAATCCTTGTGGATGTAGCTACAGATTTTGACATAATAAATCACTCCGAGGCTCTAAACTGACTTCAGCCTTCTACAGAGCTCTCTCTTAAACCTGCAAATTCCGATGCCACCATTATCTTTCCTGTTACTTTCATGTTATTGTCGAAAATATATATTTTCTTTCATTTTTTTAGTAAAGCTTGAAGTTTTGGTTGAGGCAGCTATATTTCTTATCACTACATATTGTCTATGATTTCAAATGCTGACAGCTCTTGTCAACAGGAGCATATACAGTATATATAGGGGGGTTGTATTTCTCTTCCTCCTATTTTTTTCTTTTGTAATATGTATTGATATAGGCACACTACATAGTTAAAGATGTATAAAGATATCTAAATTATGGATTACTTCAGACAGAGTTAATTCAAATTAGTTCCTATTATGCAATTTTTTTATATTTTGACAAAATTGTAGAATATGAATGCAACATATACTTTGAAAAAAAACCTATTCAAACTAATAGTATAACATTTTTAATTAATGAGTATACAGCGGTCAGGAGTATGTTGGTTATATAAGCAGCATAAAATGAAAATAAATAAATATAAAAATATATATAGTTATTGCATTTTATTTTAAGTAGCATTATAATATTTTATTTTAAGGGTATTTTTTTGTTTTGAAGAAGCATACAATATTCACCTTCACGCAAAGCAAATATTGGCTAAAACTCATGAGAAGTCTTTGCGTCTGTTTGCATTTTGTAAATCTTTTTTTTCATAAAGATTACAGTTTTTCTGTGCATCCAACTTAGTCTATGACAGACCTGGGCAAGCTATAACCAGCAGATTTCATCTGGCCTTTTGGCTGTTCCTATCTGCATCAGTGACCGAGTCACCCAAAAGGCTGCAAAATGGAGAATGGCCTATGAGCTGAGGTTGCCCACTGCAATGTCATCACTTGGCATCACAATTTCAATCCTTAGGATGCAGATACCAATGAATACAATGGTGGAGAGGTTGTCAGTTCACTCTTCCAACATTAATCCTGGAGGGCTGGTTGACCTGTAAGTCACAGCTCTCCTACTGACACCTCAGCCATCCTGTCTGGCCGGGTCTGTGGAATCTCCTGCAGGAGTCATCCATTCTGGGTTATTACAGGGCTATTTAGCTCTTTGTCTATTGTCAGACCTTTGCCAATTGTAGCTTTTCTTAAGTGGTGTGTGAGTGCTAGCTCTGCACTCTGAGTTGTATGTTGATCTCCGGACCTGGGATTTACCTTTATGACCATGCGGCTAACTTACCACTTTGTCGTGATCCTTCTTGATTCTCTGACCATGGACTATTACCTGAGTATGCTTTTGCTTCACTCTTCTGATTATTATGAGCCCTTTGGTACTGACTCTGAGCTCTTGACTATCCTGCCTAACGGTACGTCCATGAGTAGTGGCTAATTTCACACTGAGTAGTGATTAGTGTCACAAAAACATCATACTGTTTTATGGGCTGTAGGGGCATCATAATGTGTGAGGGTAGCTGTGGGGGCACCATATTGCATGTGGCAGGTCATGGGGGCCATTATTCCAGGTTGTAAGGGAAGGTTGTTGGGATGTCATGGGGTGTGGTGGGGTCAATTTTTACTGTATCAAGGAGCTGTGGGGTTATCATACACTGTGTGAGTGACTGTACTACATGGAGGGACTGTGGCAACATCATACTGTGTGGGGGAGCTATTAATCAAGATACAAGCATGTGAAGATTGAAATCTCGGGAGACGAGATGATCTGTGCATGCTCCACCTCTGGCAGCTATGTTCCCAAAGCTCAAAGCAGGGATATTATTGGGAGAATGGACTAAGCTTACCGGTGCCGACACCTTCTGAGATACCAGGCCCTGCAGCATTGTCCCGTTCCTACCGCCGCCGCTGGCATCCTGAAGCAGAAACCCTACCTCCTGTTACCCCGCTCCAACGCAGCTGACCCCAGGTAAGCTACCATTAAAAGGAATATAAGACACACAACCATATCATTTAAAACTTTTTTTTCCTATTTTGAAGCATAAAATTTGGGGTGCACTTTATGGCCAGGCATGTCTTATAATCCGCAAAATACGCTATATGTTTTTTATTAGTTGCTCTATTAAAACAAGTATTCGCAATAGCAGCTAGTCAACATTCTTAATTCTACCCTATGTCAAGCGACAAAAGATAACAATAATACTATGTTAATTTTATTACTTAGCAGAATTGATATTAGCCTATTTGTTCAGCCCTCACAATGGTCATGGTCTCAGATGTAACACTTCTAAAAAAATTAATTGTCAGCGGTATATGAAAGAGAACATGAATTAGTGAAATAATGTAAACAACAGACTTTTCAGTGTGTACCACCAGCCTATTGATACGGTAAGAAAAAAAAAGAATTTTAGGGAATTTCTATTATTTCTTTTACTATTTTTACTATTGTTATTATGTGCAGGCAGAATATTGTAGTAAAGAGATATCATTAAACACTAGCTTTAATTATTCTAATTTATAGCAATCATTACTCCAACAGCTTAATATGTTGCTTTCTCTTCACACAGTGGGAAATATCAAGCTATGTTTCTAAGAATCGCTCTCTGCAATGTGATACTTTAGTTAACACCATATATTGTCTCCTGACGTAACACACCTTCAGATATTTTACACTAATGAAGCTGCAGACACATCCTGAGTTCTTCATGTGTATAATGTCTACTGAATATTATATATGACCATTACATGACTTTTATGTACAAATATATCATAAAAGCCAGACTATTGACAATTGAAATTCTGTACGTCAAAAGTCTGATAACGTACAAAAGGATGGTTAGAACCTCAAAAATTAACAAAGAAACATTACAAAGTCATTAGCACTGAACTCAAATAAGTTTAAGAGTAAAGCAGATCTGTCCCTGGTGGATAGTACACAGAATAATAATTCAAAGCCAGCACTTTAATCACTAAACTTGGCAGCATTCTCTCTGAAGCTTGGATCTGAATTAATCTTTGGCTCTAGAGAATACTGTCCCTTCATGACATGTCCTCTGTGAGCAGATATATTACAAAGGAAACATTGTTATTGGCTCTAAATAGAAACATAAGCAAACATTAACTCATTTCATTTAAGATAAACGTGGGATAAGAAAGCATTAAGTATTAATGAGCGTGAAGATGTGAGTATGTTTGATCCAGGTCACTTAAAACAAACACATAAATAAATACTGTAACACACAACAAGAGTTGTTCAAACATCAGTCGTACATAACCTTAATAATACAGTTCACAGTCTTTATCTACTTTAGTTCAGTAAGTGTTTGATAAAACCATAATGCTGGGACCTGAAGATCCAACTTTGAAAAGCTTGTCGTGGTCAGACAACTTCCTGTAAAAGATGAGCAAATTTATTTGAGTGGAGTTGAATTCTTCTTGAATTTTACAAAAAATTATATTCTCCAGAATACAGTTTTTTTTGTAATTCACTTCATGAAAATTCAACGAGAAAGGTGGCCAGCTGCGTTCATGGTTTTGATGAACCATAGACGAACTGGCAAAATGTTAAAAAGAAATAGCAATACTCACCTTTCCAGTCACCCCCACAATCGGCCATCTGGTCTGCTGCGCCTCTTATTTTCTTCTTCACCAATCAGGCACATTTTTTCTCCAACCTTTTAATTCGAGGGAAGGTGTTCCGGCACAAGTAGGTCCCTGACATCCTTGTATACCATGCTGTCATGGTGCACATCAAAATGTTACAGTGCGTGTTTCCCAAATTATGTCACAGCATGCAGTGATGTCAGAGGTTTATATGTACCGGAACCAGGGCTTGAAGTGAGACAGAGAATAAACGCAATGGAGGACAGGAAGAGGCACTTAGGAACAGAAAGTGGGCTATAAGCACCACAGGACATGTTTATTATCCTCTGGGGTATTTCCTAACTCCAGAGCATAATAAGAAGCATTCTACTCACATCGAATCACTTTATTGTGAATTATCCTGTAAACTTCTGATAATTTGCCAAATTCAAATCTTGGCAGATCTGTTCAACTCTACTCCAGATATTGTATGCATGATATGCATTAGAAAAATAATTCTAGAAGGTTTCAAATATTCTCTTACAAATGTGCATTATTATTTATACTATAATATTTTGTAACCTATTTGCAAATACTATTATGTTTACAGAGAATGTATTGTTATACAACCTACTGTATTCTTCAATTTACAGCAACTGGAAATTTAAGGTCTTCTTCAATGTCACATGACTGCATTTGTAAGCTGCCAAATCACTCAGGCTCTTCTTTGTAGAGTGTAAATTACAGTGGGGCAAAAAAGTATTTAGTCAGTCAGCAATAGTGCAAGTTCCACCACTTAAAAAGATGATAGGCGTCTGTAATTTACATCATAGGTAGACCTCAACTGTGGGAGACAAACTGAGAAAAAAAAATCCAGAAAATCACATTGTCACTTTTTTTTAACATTTTATTTGCATATTATGGTGGAAAATAAGTATTTGGTCAGAAACAAGCAATCAAGATTTCTGGCTCTCACAGACCTGTAACTTCTTCTTTAAGAGTCTCCTCTTTCCTCCACTCATTACCTGTAGTAATGGCACCTGTTTAAACTTGTTATCAGTATAAAAAGACACCTGTGCACACCCTCAAACAGTCTGACTCCAAACTCCACTATGGTGAAGACCAAAGAGCTGTCAAAGGACACCAGAAACAAAATTGTAGCCCTGCACCAGGCTGGGAAGACTGAATCTGCAATAGCTAACCAGCTTGGAGTGAAGAAATCAACAGTGGGAGCAATAATTAGAAAATGGAAGACATACAAGACCACTGATAATCTCCCTCGATCTGGGGCTCCACGCAAAATCCCACCCCGTGGGGTCAGAATGATCACAAGAACGGTGAGCAAAAATCCCAGAACCACGCGGGGGGACCTAGTGAATGAACTGCAGAGAGCTGGGACCAATGTAACAAGGCCTACCATAAGTAACACACTACGCCACCATGGACTCAGATCCTGCAGTGCCAGACGTGTCCCACTGCTTAAGCCAGTACATGTCCGGGCCCGTCTGAAGTTTGCTAGAGAGCATTTGGATGATCCAGAGGAGTTTTGGGAGAATGTCCTATGGTCTGATGAAACCAAACTGGAACTGTTTGGTAGAAACACAACTTGTCGTGTTTGGAGGAAAAAGAATACTGAGTTGCATCCATCAAACACCATACCTACTGTAAAGCATGGTGGTGGAAACATCATGCTTTGGGGCTGTTTCTCTGCAAAGGGGCCAGGACGACTGATCCGGGTACATGAAAGAATGAATGGGGCCATGTATCGTGAGATTTTGAGTGCAAACCTCCTTCCATCAGCAAGTGCATTGACGATGAAACGTGGCTGGGTCTTTCAACATGACAATGATCCAAAGCACACCGCCAGGGCAACGAAGGAGTGGCTTCGTAAGAAGCATTTCAAGGTCCTGGAGTGGCCTAGCCAGTCTCCAGATCTCAACCCTATAGAAAACCTTTGGAGGGAGTTGAAAGTCCGTGTTGCCAAGCGAAAAGCCAAAAACATCACTGCTCTAGAGGAGATCTGCATGGAGGAATGGGCCAACATACCAACAACAGTGTGTGGCAACCTTGTGAAGACTTACAGAAAATGTTTGACCTCTGTCATTGCCAACAAAGGATATATTACAAAGTATTGAGATGAAATTTTGTTTCTGACCAAATACTTATTTTCCACCATAATATGCAAATAAAATGTTAAAAAAACAGACAATGTGATTTTCTGGATTTTTTTTTCTCAGTTTGTCTCCCATAGTTGAGGTCTACCTATGATGTAAATTACAGTCGCCTCTCATCTTTTTAAGTGGTGGAACTTGCACTATTGCTGACTGACTAAATACTTTTTTGCCCCACTGTATTTTCTTAATTGTGTGCATGTAAACGAGTGTGAGTGTATTATTACACTGCCCTTCCACCACTTTTTCCTGAATCAAGCGCCGTTCCACTCAGCTTCTCAGTGATATCACTTTTCTGCAGACTCTATGGGTCACACTGCGCTTTGAGTGACCCAGAAATAGTTTTCACATTATGTCTTAAAGGCATCAATATGAGGCTTCAGGAGACTTACATTTTAAAAGAGACTTCCGGCTCATACACAAAGCCTAGAGTTAGCTGGCTGGTCCAAATAGCGGTGACATCACCAAGAAGCAGGTCTAGTGTGAAGTTTCCACAATCAGTGATGGTTTGGGGAGCCATGTCATCTGCTGGTGTAGGTCCGCTGTGTTTTATCAAGACCTAAGTCAGTGCAGCCATCTTCCAGGAAATTTTAGAGCACTTCATGCTTCCCTCTGCCGAAAAGCTTTTTGGAGATGAAAATTTAATTTTCCAGCAGGATTTGGCACCTGTCCACACTGCCAAAAGTACCAATACCTGGTTTAAAAACAAACTAGCCTGACCTTAACCTCATAGAGTATCTATGGGGTATTGTCAAAAGGAAGAGGAGAGACACCAGACCCAACAATGCAGACGAGCTGAAGGCTGCTACCAAAGCAACCTGGGCTTCCATAACACGACAGCAGTGCCACAGGCTGATGCCTCCATGCTACACCACATTGATGCATTAATTGATGGAAAAGGAGTCCCAAACAAATATTGAGTGCATTTACTGAACATACATTTCAGTAGGCCAACATTTCAGATTTTAAAATAATTTTTCAAGCTGGTGTTCTAAAATATTC